>NC_039290.1:4198846-4798846 GCF_003368295.1 Carassius auratus
AACTGGACATGACAACAACATGGTGTTTGGCCACTAAAGTATCCTAAAATTCAAGACGAAAAAAAAAGTCTGAGTATCGCTAAAAGCTCTTGCTTTTCAGGGCTTGTCAAACATTTTCAGAATGGCAAAGATGGAAATGCACATAGTGATGGAAAGCCACCACCTCACATCAGTCAGCTCCTCTTCACAGTGTTCCTGCCACAAACCGGTGTGAACTCATTCGAGATGAGCTGCAGGATTAAGGCTGGTGATTTCCCTGCTGGAGGACTGAGGAGTCCATAGCCTCAGTCTGCCTGATTATGTGATTGGATGAGCTGGAGGTTAATCTTAGCTGATTGGTTGAAGCAGGGAATTGGTGTCACAATGGAGGGATCAATTTGAGCCTGGGTATACTCTCAGTATGTCACCAGAACATGTCAGAGTGACATGAAACTGGAATAATGGATAAAAACATCACCAATGATATACTGAATAGAAGTGAAGAAGAGGTTTCTCAATATGAGCCAGTGAAGGATTCAAGCACACTCACACATGTATGGTGCTAATTACCATACATCAACAAGTGATAAAATCTACAAATTGAAGTTGTTGTAGATGAAGGTATTTTTCCAGTTTTCTTTTTCTGCTGTTTGGAACAGGATAGCTGCCATACCCACTGCAACTATGAACTATGAAAATATTTTTATGCCATTTTCCCCCCTAGAAACCCCTTTGAAATACCTAAATACCTGTGTGACTCCATTGTAATCACTTAGAACACACTAGCAAACACCCAATATACATTAGCGATTCCCTTGCAACCACCCAAAACACCCTAGCAACTCCCTATCAACCACTCTAGCAACTACACCAGCTGTTCTAGGCAACTCTTTAGCAAACACACCCTAGAGAAAAACTAGCAACCTCCCTGAATACCCTTGCAAACACCCTAGTGACCCTTATCAACCACCCAAATATACTATTAACCACAACTGCAAACACTCAGAACACCCTAGCAAATACCCAAAACACAGGAGTGATCACCTACCAAAACTACCAAACATCCATATACACTCTTGACTCCTTTGCAACCACATAAATACCCTAGCACCCACCCAAAAACACTTTAGAAACCAACCATAACACCCTAGTGATCGCTATCAACCAAGCCACCACACTAGCAACCATCCCAAATACACAGTACCCTAGCAATCATCCCAGAACACCCTTATAACTCCCTAGCAACCACACAGAATACCCTAGCAACTACCCCAAATACCCTAGCAATTCCCTTGCAAACACAGAGGACACCCTAACAACACACAAGCAACCACTCCAAACTCCCTAGTAACCACCCAAACACTCTAGCGACCATTCAGAAAACCCTGTATTACAACTATTGAAACACTTAAGCATTTCTCAGCAACTTTTGCACCACTCGCATTTTCGTAATAAACTGTAAACAACATCTAGTCTAGTCCGTAATTTGTAAAGCAGTTGTTGAACAGCACTTATTGAAGTAATGAGCTGTACCTCTATTTGCTGCTTCATCTGGAAGCAGTTAAAAATGAACAGGTCCTGTTAACGGCTTGTCAACTGCTTGCACTTAAATACCTGAGCACACAAATACTCGAATGAATTGGGGAACTCGGAACGTGGGAAAAACTAATCCAGGGACACCAGGCCAATGAAATCATCGCTGTCTGTTATTCTGTCCTAGCTGTCATGTCAAGCTGTCATACTGATGATTTAACTCATCTACTCCCGGCATTCGTGTGCAAGTGTGGGGATGCGTGCAAACATTGCCGCAATTCCCCACAGTGGTGCCTGAAAACTCGCCGCCCGCCTGTCAAACTGAATCCAATCTCCGCATTCCAGAACAGTAGAGTTGGGCCAGGAAAAAAAACACTTAATCCATTTACTGCAGTGTAACAGCATTTCATCCATCAGCTCCTAGCTGCCAATGGGAAGAGCACACCAATCCCAAGCCAGACTGAGGGGGAAAAGGAGAGAAAGTAAGAGAGAGATCCACCTTGACTAGTGTAAGAAAAGCCTGCAGTTCTTGGGACACACCTGTACACACACTTGTACGATAATGTGATTGATGGATGCTGTGGTCCCGTCAAATGTTACCGTTCATCATACATGGAAGCCATCCTAACACTAAGGCATTCATGTCGCGTGGCCTTTGAACAATAACGGACACGCTTAATTACCTCATAGAGTCACATCAGAGAGCCTGCATATGTGCTAATTTATGCTCCGCTCCAACGTGCTTGACATCTACAATTCATTAAAGGCTATATTTACGAGATCACTGATTCGTGTAAGTCATCATAAAATATGCACAGTGTCAGAGATGTGGTCTGGTGGGTAGTGCACATGCTCCCACATGTCACACATCAGCGATTATTCTGCGGGCTCTTGATCCTGTTTCCACATTGTTTTCGGTGTCCTTTCCGACCACTATCATTAAAGGAATAGTTAAAGAAACACGTATAAAAAAGCCCCATATATCCCAAGCCTTCTGAAGTCATACAATAACTTCATGTAAAAACAAATGAACTTAAAAATACCATAAACGTACACACACACACACACACACACACACACACATATATATATATATATATATATAACATGGATAATAAAAATAAATGTTTCTTGAGCACCAAATCAGCATTTTAGAAGGATCAAGTGACACTGAAGACTGGACGGTTTGTTTTTTAAGGTCATTCTTGGAGCTCAAAAGCATTAACCTCCTTTCACTTTTATTGTATGGAAAAGTGCAGTGTGAACATTCCACCAAACATCTCCTAATTGTCTTCCACATAGAAAGAAAGTCTAACAAGTTTATAACAGCTTGAGGGAGGGTAGACCACAGTGTTGTAGTCGAGACCGGCTCATTCGAGTCCGAGTCCAGATCGAGTCCAGAGAGGGTCGAGTCCGAGTCAAGACCGAGACCAGAGAGATTGGGTCTGAGACAAGACCTAAAGAAATCTTCAAGAGTATGTCAAATGTATGATGGAAACAATAAAGGGTAAAAGGGCCACATAGTATGTGGTGTAAAGGTAATTTTATTAGAATTATGAATTGTTACTTGTCAATATTAAGTTCTCATTTTCACATAACATCGTTGTACCACTATACACATCCATGTAACCTTTCTAGTACACATAACATTACTGTACGACTCTATATTGTAATTCCACATAACACTTCTAGTACAAGTAACATTACTGTACCACTATACTTGTAAATGTTCAACTGTAACAGCTTTTACATAACTTTTAACCCTGAAGCTTAACTAATGACTGCTAATATCCTGAAAATGTCTTGGATTATGTGCACTTTAGATGTTGTGAAGATTAAAGATGGGCATAATTACTTTTCAAAAAATTAAGTGAGGAGACCATCCTGCTACCCAACCGAGCACGATGTGGTCTCATGATCAATCCACCCCAACTAAAAACACTCTCTATTGGTGCAGAGGAAGCAGGGACTGATAAAAGTTACCATTTCATCACTTTCTGTAACAGCAACGGATAATCTAATGCTAATTTCACTGGATGGTGGGTTTTAATGCAGGGTAAAATACACACTAGTCAAAGTTTTTTTTAGTTACGGAGGGCATACACACAAGAGCCGACTGACTGTCCAGGAAAATTTCATGCAAAAGTGTGTATGTGCCAGGGGAAGAAAGCTGGTTGAAATGCCATATAAGTTCAATGCCTTCTGTCAGACATTTTTTTGGGGGGAGATGTTTAGTGTTGAGACAGTCAGTCTGTGTCTGTATTCATTATATAATTTAATTAAACAATATTTGTTTTTTTCTGTGACCATTTTGTCCTACTTTGTAAAAATAACACAGTTGAGAGAAATAATGTAGCAATGTGGCTTTCTGGAAAGCGGGATCACTACAGGCGGATGGCAGGAGGGTAACTTAGGCCGGTGACACACTGGCTGCGTGGCGTCTCTGCTGCGTGCCAGAAGCGTGGTGGCTGCTTCGCGTTTTCTGTGTCTTTACACACCAGAAGCGTGTCTGATGCGGCGCTGGCGCGCTGCTTCTGCTATAGGTGACATAGAGAGAGGCCGCCGAAAAACCAGGCTCTTGCAAAATAGAGTAAGTTTGACAGGTGCAATATTTGAAAATCGATAATTATTTATTTATTTATTTTTTAATTACATTTATATCTGAATTTATGCCAACCTATAGACTTTCAAATATCAAAATGTCATGAATTAATATGTATTTGTGTACATAATGACACAAGTGACATATAAACATATTTTCCTAGTTTATTTTGCCTGGAAACGCTTCCAACACGCGCGTGTTCACGTGAAAATAGGCGTCAGTTCTATTTCTAGCATGCACGCATTTTCCACGCGGCTCGAGCTGCGCCTGGGATGCGCGTCTCACACAGGCAGTCTGCAAGCTCTAACCTGTTAACATGGGAGCCGAATTAAAAACAGACACGCCACGCAGCTTAGACGCTTGCGCCATGCATCCAATGTGTCGCTGGCCTAACGTCTCACGTCACAAGAAAATCACCAGTCATTGGATGTATCAATCATACATCAATTTAAAGAAACATTAACATACAGTAATAATCATGACATATTTTGATTGGGACTCAAGTGGACTCGGGCATAAGTCCGATTCCTAATATGTTCGAGTCCGAGTCAATACCGAGTCAAAATGCACACGAGTCCATGACAAGACCGAGACCATTAAAATACGGTCTCGAGACCGAGTCCAAGACCGAGTCCGAGTCTCGAGTACTCAACACTGGTAGACCATGACAGAATTTTCATTTTTGAGTGCACTCAATCTCCTTAAAATAACAATAAAAATAGTACTGAACTGCACAGAGTGGACTTTTACTGCTCAACGTGGCTCCTGGAAAACCAAACTCCACCTGTGATAATTCAGCTGGTGAGATGCAGCCATGCCTCTCTGCCAGAGGGGAATGCTAACAATTAGCCCCAGAGCTTGGCATGGATGTCAGGGGAGAGAGCCAGCAATTAGACCCAGGGAGAGGCATCCTAGCCAGGGGAGAGATCCAGTGATGAGGCCCTGAGTTTGGCAAGCGGGACAGTGCTACATTACTGCTTGATGTCACATGGAGGCTCAGGCCAGAGGGGCTCAGGCCAGAGTGTGCTCTCACACACACCCAAACAGCATGAATTCCAAACAGAAAAGCTGATTCACAGGCCAGAGCAGGACATCGGGGAGGTTAATGTGAGTGCGAAGAACGGCGAGGTTAATAGAAACAATGTAAATGTGTATTTCAGGTGTGAGCACCTAAAAGCTCTTCTGCTCTGGAAAAAGACATGACAAACCTTTCAGCATGAGGTCAGATGATGTCATCAGTGTCAACGTACTTGGCCCATCTCTCTCTCTCTCTCTCTGGCTGTCCCAGACTCTCTGAAAGCATAAAAACTGAAGAAAGAGTTACTTAAAGTGGCGTATCTGTCATTAATGTAAAATTTTCTCATCAGTGGCCGTAACTAACCCAGACCATTGCACAAGGTCAGATTAAAAAGACAGCCCCTCCATTTGGTTGAAATATTACAACAACAGCGAAAGAGACAGTGCAGGGCACCCAGCATCCATCCCGAACCATTTTCATATTTCAGTCGATTCTCATTATGTGACATTTCTCCCAAAACTTCAGAAGCGTAGCGGCTGCGTCCATGCTTCTTGAACATCCCAACTGGAATGTAAGACAATTTGAGGATCTGCCAATCAAAGCCAAGCTCTGCTTTCTGCATTCTCTTAAAGTCAGCATGAAAAACCCATGCAAGACTGGTGGAGTCTATTTCACCAGAGGAGACATGGGAGTCAAGTATGACTCATCTGTCTCTGTCAAGATGACAACAGAGGACCCAAAACTATGCAAAATATCCCAAACAGCAGTGCTGAGGAACCTACTTTAAACCGTTGCTTGTCAAACAACAAGCAAGTCATGATATAAAGTAGTTCAACTACAGTCAAGCCTTGCCTTTTGAAAAAGTAGTGTGTTACTCTACCAGCTACTAACATAAAGTTAGTGAACCCTGAATTGAATATAATATTTAAAAACACTGTAGTATTTTGTTAGTGCTACATAAAATATGATGCATACACAAGAAATCTGTGCAGGAACTAGAATGAATCAGTGAGTCATTTTATTAATCTGTGCATTAGAATCTAAATGAATCGATTCACTTAAATTATTTAGACTTCCCCAATACTTTATTTAAGAGAGGGAGTGGATGTTTAAGGTTCAAAAACACAAAGTTTTCAAAATGGAGAAAAGAAGGAAACCTGAAAAAATAAAAATCATTTTTAATTTGGTTACACAACATTGGCTTTGATTTGGTTGGCAAATGTTTTTGTAATAATAATAATAATAATAATTAGAAATATATATATATATATATATATATATATATATATATATATATATATATATATATATATATATATATATCAAATTACATAAAATATTATAAAGATTTTATGTTTATCCCCACAATTTTTTTTTTTTTAATTAAAATATTTATTTTTTCTTCTTCTTTTTTTTAATCTGGAAATTAAATTAACAAATGTTTAGCTTAAAAATGTATTAAGTCAATGTTTGTATGAAATGCATTTATTTATTTTTTTTATGAACAGATATAAAGATTAGTACCTCAGTTTTTAGCTGTAAACCAGCATTGCAATATTTTTTTTACAAATTATAGGAAAGCTAATATAGCAATTTTGTCTTATTACCATATATATATATAAAAAAATATCAAGCAGATTTATTATTCTATTAAGTCATCCCAAAACACATATTAATGATTCCAAGCAAACAGACAACAGATTCTCTTTTTCTTCTCCCAAACTGCTGTTTCAAGTGTATCAGTGCTTGGAAGTGGACTTAGCGGAAAAGCAACTGTGAGTTGGTTAATAAGCTTAATGGCTAAGCGTGTCGCATCCTGACCAGCTCATGTGCAGAAAAGTGTGAGAGCACAAGCTACTTTATAACTGTAAGCCTTTTAATGCCACTTCACCACAATGGCTTCCTTTAGAAAGCAGGATAAAAGCCAGCATGCTGTGTGAATGAGTAAACAGCTGAATATATCAAGATATGGACAGTCCCATCGTAGCACGTGTCTTTGTGCTGTTAGCAGCAAGGGACACACGGGATGGAAAGATGGGTGATGGGAACAGAAAAAGAAAGCAAGAGATACAGCACAACTGAATTCTTTCTTTGTTTTCTTACAGTGCCTATGGGTTTAACCAAAGCTTCATGCTGCGATCTGAGACTGTTTCACATCAGAACTTCAATACTCTTTCTTTCAACACAAGCTTTTTACACCACTTTGACCTCCGCAAGAAAAGTGTTGTAGACAGGCAATTTTACGAGTATGCTAGTTGCAGGACATGTGCGCAGTAAATGAAAAAAAAAAAAAAGTGAATGAGGTGACATACAGCCAAACATGGTGACCCATACTCAGAATTCGTGCTCTGCATTTAACCCATTCAAATTGAACACACCACACACAGGTAGAATGGTAGTGATTCTTTACTTTACCCATTTGCCTTTTAACTTTTAACTTGTTTATACTTAAAACAATTGGGAAAAGTCTGCCAGTGTAATAAAACAGTAAATTCATGAAACAAGTCTTAATAGATCGTGCAGAGTTGCTACTTAAGTGAATGTATATTATTTTGGGGGTTTTAGATAGTTTTACTATTTTACAAAAATAAATAAATAAACAAACTTACTTTTGCAGTCTTGGGAAACACTTGTATAAATCATGTAAAAGGACCTTTATAGTGTGTGTCATTGTTTGTGTGGGAATCTGTACAGCGGGGAAGGCTAAATCAGAAGAAGATGGCTTAAAGACTCCAACACCAATCAGTATGAGGGGGAATAACTCACAGACGCCAGGTTCTGAGATCAGTCCTGCTCTTCTGATATCCCAGGGCCCTGCCAAGAGCAGCTATAGGTCACCATGTTCCAGCCAGAGACCTGCAATCAGCCATCCAGTCCCCTGATCACCCGTTTAACCACCTGCCAACTCCAACACAGCTGCTGCATGACCAAACAAGAACTCACATTATTAGGTTCTTCAAAGAAAGCATCAGCAGGGCCTGAAGGTAATAACAACACATGCATCACCATTTCGCTTTTGATAAACCTTCCTCCCTGCTGTTCTCCTCCATGCGCTACCTTTGAGGAGCAAACTCGATGACGTGTGACCGGAGATGATGTGAGACTGAACGTTTCTACAGTCAGCCCTTGGACTTTGTTTTTCCCAGAGGAAAATTGTATTGCTATGCAAAAAAAAAAATTTTTTTTTAAAAATAATAATAAAAATCATTTTCTTAATCAGTATTTTTGTCTTTTCCAGTTTAAACATCCTTTTAGAATTTGATAAAGACAAGGCATGTTAGACCAGGGTTCCCCATTGTCAGAATTTTTTTCTTGTTTAAAGCATTATTTGTGGATAATATTTGTGCATAAAAAAAGATAACTTTTCATAATCAGTAATTTTGTTTTGTTTTCCAGTTACAATATCTAAATATTTTAAAATTAAGACGCTATATTCTGGGAATATAACTTGAATTAAGTTTATTTTCTTACCCCAGTGATTTTTTTTTCTTATTCTTCTTCTTTTAACCATTTCTAATATCTAGAAAGTTTGTGCATGAAAAAGAAATAATGAAATTATCTGAAAACAAGTCTTATTATCACAGGCTTGCTGCTCAATTAAAAGGAGTTACTGCAATTCAGGACAAAAACACAGATTAAGAAAAAGCTATTTTTTGCAGAAACTCAAAGGTTGTGCTTTCATACTGTAGTTCGGGAGAAGTAATGGAGTTCATTAAAGTGATAGTTCACCCCAAAATGTCATCATTTACTCACCTCCAAGTTGTTTCAAACTTTTATGACTTTCTTTTCTTCTGCAAACACAAAATAATATATTTTAAAGAATGTGGGTAACCAAATGGTAGCCATTGACTTGAGTATTTTTTATATAATATAATGTTTTGAAAGAAAAGCATGCAAAACATATCAGAAATTGAGTGCATTTGATTCTTTTAATTCAAGTACATTGATTCAAGATTGAAGTACATTCCATTGTTCAGAAAGCCAGATCTAACCATGTGAAGATACATAAAGAGGCGAGATCTGAATCATGTGATCACCCCAGCATGTTCAGTATCCCCAGAGCTTTTGATCAGAGTGCACAGAGAGACAGAAAGGACTATTTGCTGTATTTCCAGTCCCCTGTGTTGTCGTCATGCTGAGCTCTTCAATCGCACCCCGCAGTAGTGCATTTCGGGATATGATTTTGACTCGCTCCTACCCCTCCCTTATCCCATGACCGGAGGGCGATTTTAATAATACATCACTAACTGGTCAAAGAAATCAAAAATCTCAATGAGGGTGGACAGATGCCATATACATCAAACTACTAGATCTCATTGAGCGTTCTCGTTTGCCCAACCTACTTCAGCGCCACCCTGATTGTCATGGAAATGTTCCAGATGCGACCCTCACGCTCATGGTCACGGCTATTAGCCATTCACGGGCCCTCAGAGAAGGAACTCTGGTGATTTGAGTGCCATTAAACTTGAACCAGAGCTATTGAACTTTGACCACCCATCGTCCTGGATCCATGACAAGTCATTTGTATGTAATTAGCAGCCATGGATGGTTGTGTTTGTCCAGGCTGGTTTAAACCACTAATGCCCCTTTCACACTGCACGTCGGACCCGCAATATTTCCGGAACATTGCCGGGTCGCCTTCTGTGTGAAAGCAACCACGTCCCGGAATTGATTACCGAATTGAACCCGGGTCGGGGACCTAGTAACATTGCGGGGTTCGACCCGGGACGAGCGCTGTGTGAACAAAAGCCAGATCTAATTCTGTGTCGAAGTGATGAAGCGCGTTATTGCGCGACTCTTTTACCGGCAGTTTTGAAGGAAGATCAACATTCGCGACGAAAACATATGTGCAAACTGTAATGAAGCAGAGATCAGTTAGTTCCTCACTTTCCGCGCTGACTCAGAGATCGTTTGCTTGCTTCAGTGAAAGTATATCGTACCTAGCGTTGTAGACTCGTACATTACACGTCACGCGCTGATGTCACATGTCGTTACGGGATCTTCAAGGGTTGTGTGTGTGAAAGCACGCACATATACCGGGTCATCACTGGCAGTGTGAAAGTGCAAAATCTAGCGACCCGGGAACAATTGCAGGAACACTTTACCCCTGTATTTGCCGGAATGGCAGTGTAAAAGGGGCTTAACTGTGGGGTTCAAAATCATTTTCTCACCCTCATGTTGTTCTAAACCTGAATGAATTTCTTTCTTCTATGTTTTGAAGAATTAACTTATAATTTTTTTCTCTAGAATTATTAAATATGGTGACTGGAGCTGGTAAAAAGTAAAAAAAAGCACCATGAAAGTATCATAAACGTGATTCATTCAACATTCAACAAAATTGAAAGCAATAGCTGAACCAAATATGTAAATTCTATTGTGGTACTCACTTTCATAACATTCAAAACCCATACAACTTTTTTTTCTGCAGTTAAAAAATTAAATAAAAAATAAAAAAAAAACATATATGAAGAATGTTTCAACTTTTTGTCCACAGAATGAAAATCAAAAAGGGCCAAAACTTTGGATACCATTGACTTGAATTGCATCACTCTTAAAGACACCTCCCCCTCTCTCTCTCACTCTGCACATGCGTGGGCGTTTGTGGAGCGTTTTTTCTTAGAAAGCATGGTAGCTCAGAGTGGGAATGGGCTTGATTTCCTCACACGGTGTCACAGAGTCGAGATAGTATCCGTTCATGCTCTGTTAGAGTAACGCATCTGGAGGTAGTAAGGATAGTGCTGCAAATGAGGAAGATAGGCCTACTGTAAAACCGTACTGATACTTCAGAAACTTCTCTAAATGCAGAAACTGGATTGTTGAACAGTGATGTAGAAAACGTGAGAGAAGAAGATGCGTCTAAGACAGAACCAGAAAATCAGATTTTCAAAGTACCGACAAAAAGGAAATATGTGGAAAAGGTCAGTAGTGCAAAGTGTTTTAAAAAAGGAGAAGAACAGGCAGAGTCAGAAAGTCTGATTCAAGTATAGTGTTGTCGCAGACTGAAGGTATAAGCAGAAGCTATGATGATGAGGACATAAAATGTTTTTTTATTATCACAAAAAAAGAGGTGTGATTGTAAAGCAATATTTCCCTGATCAGCAGTTTTATGACAAAGCCAAAATTCTAATAGCAGAAGCTTTAGCTTTTAAACAAGGAAGTTTACCATTTGAAAAAGATTGTGAGGGAGGTTGGTGTGGATTTAAATGAAAATGAGGATTAAGAATATAAGTTTTTTTTTCCTTGTTTATTTATTTCAGCATGGCTTCAGTGAAGACTGCCTCCTTGAATGTTACTGATACTGATTATAGAAAAAGAGCTGAGCTGTATGAAATTATCAAGCAGAAAAAAAACAGATGTTACTTTGATTCAAGAAACGCACAGTGATGTGAACAATGTAAATGATTGGATGAAGCAATGGGAAGGGTTATCTTTTCTTAGCCACAACACCACGTTAAGTGGAGGAGCAGCAATTTTGTTTGCAAAAACCTTTAATCCGATCTCGTACCAAGTTGAGGAGTTTTTGAAGGTAGACTTTTAAAAGTGAGAGAAAAAGTGTAGAATTCCTACTGTGTCCCCGAAAGGTCAATTTTTTGCTAATATTTCATAGATAAGGATATCTATGATGTCTCCAAGTTATCAAATAGTGACATTGGATTGATTTTGATAGACCAAGAAAAAGCATTCCACAGGGTTGAACATATGTACATATGGGAAACGCTAAAAACTTTTGGTTTTAGTCAAAGTTTTCTAAAGTGATGTTGAGAGCATACTCAAAATTAATGGTGGTTTATGCACTCCCTTTAAAGTTTTTAGAAGTGTGAGGCAGGGATGCCTGCTCTCGGGATTGTTATATTTGTTAGCAATTGAAACTTTTTTGAACAATTAAGACAAACTTTACAAGTTTTTAATGTGTCAGTGTTTAGAAAAAGTATAAGTCTTCTCTGCATATGCTGATGATGTTTAAGTGTTTTTAAGCCAACAGAGTGATGTAAAGGTTTTAATGAGTGTACATGATGATTTTAAAAAACTGTCTTCCGCTAAAATTAATTGGGAAAAAGTGAAGCACTACTAATAAGAGATTAGGAAAGAGGGTGTTTTTCCCCTCCTCCTGGTTTAGTTTGGAAAAAATGAGGCTTTAAATATCTGGGAGTTTTTCTAAGAGATGAAGTAACTGTACAAATAAATTGGGAAGGAACTATTGAAAAGTTAAAGGTCGACTTGAGAAATGGAAGTGGTTAATCTCAAGTATGTCATTTAGAGGTCAAAACTTAAGAAAATAATTTAATAGCTTCCTCTTTATGGCATAAATTAACCTGCATAGTTCCTCCTTTGCATTTGTTAGCAGAGATTCAAGTGATTTTAGTAGATTTTTTCTGGGACAAGTTATACTGGGTTCCTCAGAGTATATTGTTTTTACCCAAAGAAGAAGGAGGACAAGGACTGGTACATTTTCAGAGTAAAAGAGCAAAGACTTAGCGGTTCAGTAACTTCAAGCTGGAAAGTAGTTGCATGTAAAATACTAAAAAATCTTGGAAATTTGTAATGTCTTTTTTTGTAATGGACTTTCAAAACTGAACATCAATGGAATGTTTTTTTTTCTCGTAATTTTGTGGAACAAGTTCAAAATACAAAGAGAAGGACTTTTGAAATCTCTTCAATGGCTCCTTGAAGAACAACTAATATGGAGCATGCTTTGATTTAACACACAATGACTGTGTAATTCCTGGACTCACTAAAACACTAGTGGCTTCCAAAATATGTACAATGGGGAGTCTAGTTAATTTGACTGGACCAGTTTTTGAAAATATGAAAAAGTTTGAGTCTGAAGATAAAGTCAAGACGATTTGTTTTTCATTTATTAGAAAAATGGAGATAAAGACTTCTGATGAACTTAAACTTTTATTGGTCTACTGTGAAAGCAAAAATGTGCCTAATGAAAGAGATGTTTTATCCGATTATTTTATTTTACCTGTTTTAGATGATGTTTCAGGAATGTTTCTCTGGAAAATCCCTGTCTTAATTTTTTAACAAGAAAATGCTTGATAAAAGGGTTGATACACCATGGTGTCATTTTTTAAAACTGTGTGGTGATGATGATAAACCAGAATGGAAATCATAGAATAAGCCACTTTTAAGTAAAAGAGTTGGGGTAATACAGTGGAGACTTTTGCATGGTGCAATAGTAGTTAATTCTTTTATTTCAGCTTTAAATTCTGATGTTACTGCAGAATGCCCTTTTTGCTTAAAGAGAGAAACTGTTTTTCACACTTATATGGATTGTTTAGACTAAAAAGGTTGTTTAGTTTATTAGATAGTTTATTTGATAGTTTTAATGAATCTTTTTCTATATCTATTGTTGGTTTTAAGTATGTTAGAAGAAAGAGGTATATTTTTCAGTGTTTACATTTTATTATAGGCCAAGCAAAATTAGCAATCTATATGAGTAGAAAAAATAAGATAGAACTGGGTGTAGATCAAGATATTAATGCTTTGTTTTTAACCACAGTAAAATCCAGAATACTCATTTTCATTTTTATACATCCACAGATGACGTTTTTACATTTGAGATGAAATGGTGTAAGAATGAGGCTTTGTGCTCTGTTATTGATATAACTTTTTTTTTTCTCTTTTACTAATGTAAAAAAGGGATTTGTTTTGTTTTGCTCTGTTTTTATTGTGCTATAAAAGGTCAACTTGGGGTTAAAGCTGACTTGTAATAAAGTCTTTTTTCAAAATTCAAATTCTCTCTCTCTCGCTCTGTATATATATATATATATATATATATATAAACTTTAACAACTATAGAATGTTTCCTTTGCTCAAGAGGCTTTTATAGTGAAACAGGTTATTTACATTATTAAAAATAAAGGTTCTAAATAGGGATTTTCACAGAAATGCTATACAAGAACTATTTTTGAAACATTTCAGTGAACAGCTCTTTTTATAAAAAAATAATGATTCTTTATGTTAAGGTCATTTTATCTTCTTCATGTAATCATCAATGCCAATAAAGAACATTTGTTTTTAATCAGGGATCACTAAAATATTCGGTAACACTTTAGAATAAGGTTCCATTAGTGAATGTTAGTTAACATGAAAAAAGCTAGAACAATCCTTCTACCGCATTTATTAGTCTTATCTTGGTTAATTTCAACATTTATTAATGCATTATTCAAATCAAGTTGTGCTTGTTAGCATTAGTTAATGCACTGTGAATTAGCTTGAACTAACAATGAATGACTGTATTTTCATTAACTAACTTTAACAAAGATTCATAAATACAGTAATAAATGTATTGTTCATTGTTTTTTCATGTTAATTAATACATTAACTAATATTAACTAATGGAACCTTATTCTAAAGTGTTACCAAATATTCTTCACACACGAAAATAACTTTGTGGGAACCAAAATGGCGCCACTATGAAAAAAATTTTTTTTGGAAGCTTTATTTTTATGAACCCGGATGATAAAAGAAAAAAAAAACACATTCTTTAAGCATCACAGTATCTCCTTTTGTGTTCTACCAAAAAAAGGATGTCATACAGGTTTGGAAAGGCATGAAAGAAATAGGGCTACACACTATTTTAGCAGTCTGCTTTTATCTTATTACCCAATATTACTCTGCCTGATTAGCTGAATTCAATCTGATGGCCTTTGCAAAACCGTCGGCACTTTGCAGTATGTTCTCTTCTCTTCACTTCAGATGATTAATGCACTGACTTGTTTAGCCTGGCCTCAGTCTCATGCTGAAAGGAACATCAATAAACATATCCAGTGATCGATTGGCAGCATTTTCATGCAGATTACACAGTCAAATGTTAATCCATGTGTGTTGTGTATGATTGATCTTTAACTGAGGCATGACACACACTTTTAATCTCTGAAGGCTTGAAGTGCCCAAGTGAAATGCTAAAGTGCCTAAATCTTTAACAGTTTTGACTGGTTTGATGCTCAAGCTGGTGGACATGCTCAGCATGGCAAACCATGAGCCAGGTCTCGATATCTCTCTTTCAGTTTTCTAGTCGCTCTTCCTTTCGTACTCCCCTCTCCTCCCGCTATTCTCCTGTTGAGAGAGGTACTGTGAAGCAGTTGTGCTCGGTCACAGGCGAGTGGCTGCATTGTCTCTCCCTCTATTACCATTCATCTCACTGCAAACCTCTCTGCTCTGCCCAAAACACACAGCTTAGTGCTGTCCCCTCCACCATGGCAGGGGGGCCACGCAAAGTAAGTCTCAGCCTCTTGAGCTTCGTCGAGCTTGAATAAGCATGGATAAACCGAAGAGGCAGACCATGGACCACCTGGAGCAACGCACTAGGAATACACTCAGTGATGGAGCCTGGCTGGGAGAAGTGGATACGGTGTGTGGCTTTCATGACAGCGTCAGACCAAGTTTATGCTCTGCACCTTGGTGGACATACAGCTCAGAGGACAGCCATGGCCAGATGGGCACTTTCATCAGTTTCATCATTTTCAGCACAAATTTTCAAACACATTCCTGGTCTTCTTATGAACTTGATTCATCAGTGCAAAAAACAAAACAAAAAAACCCACACATTTTTAAATTTTTTAATCTTTAATAATATATACTTTTCATGATCCAATACATTCCAGATGGATAAAATCTAAAATCATTCCATATTTATCACTGCAAAAAAATCAAAATAAATATTCTATATTAAAAATCTAGTTTTTTTGTGTGTAAAAATATAGAGATATCACAAATAAAAGAAAATCAAGCTGAGAGACAAAATGCGAATAATAAAATGAATAATTAATTTTAAAAAAAGTAAAATAAATGTTACAATTCATATTCATTTAAAGTTGCATTCGAATATTAGTAGAATATTATATATATATACATGCAAATTCATATATATGTATATATAAACACTACAAATTTGTTGCATTACATTTGTATATAAAATATATATTTTACATATAAAATGATACATAAAACAATGCATAAATTGTATATTAACAATATACAACATAAATCCATTATATATATAAGTCTTTATATCCTGCACAATTGAGCATTTCACATTAATACTGAGAAAAATACTGATTAAGAAAATATTTTTTGGAAATATATCAGATTACGTGTTTAAAAGGCAATGTGAAAGCCAATTCATGTTCAGTTAAAGGTATTTTTGTTTGTTTGTTTGACACAAAGAACACCAGATGAATCACTGCAAACCCACAATCCTCCTCCATTGACCTTTGCCCCTAGCCTCTCTCCCAAAGCTTCTCATTCTCAAAAACCTGCAATTGAGGTTAAACATCATGAAAAGGGTTAGCACAAAGCAGCCCCAGTCGATATGAAAATAGATAAACAGTGTATTCAGATCAGCGACCAGTGGCATTGGTACCCCATAAATCCAGAATATGTCTTGCTGGGTAAATGCATTGGGAGTGATGAGCTGTATGATTTAGTACCACCCGCTCTGCTCTCTCTGTCTGTCTGAGTGGCGCGAACAGACGCAGAGCTCTTTTCATAAGCCCGACTAGATGACATGACTCATGGCTCCAGTCCCAGCTGTTCCAGAAGCAGCACAGACCCGCCACTGCTGGGTTTGCTGGTTTATTTATGCAGTCCAATGTATTAATGACACCCTGCAAACTTGAAAAAACTAGCTCAACATCCTTACTAGCCAAATTAACATTTTAACAGTTTACAGATTGATAGGGTTTGACATGCAATTGAGTAAGAATGTATCGGTTCGGAAAGCCTTGCATGACTAATTGCTTGTCGTGACGTGAGGCCAGGTTTAAATCATGAATCCACACCTATGGCATACAAGAATACTATGTTACACTGGCATTGTGTCTCGCATGATGATGGCTGAGCATATTGTGAGCTCAAACTAGTTGTTTTTTTCCCATTTTATAAAGTCAACATGCGCAGATCCCTATAAAAAAAAAAAAAATGTCCAAGCTGATATCATCAAATCAGCATCCTAAAACAACAAGTGTATCGGTAACTTCAACAAGGATGTTCTATGTGGTTGCTAGGGTATTCTTCATGGTTGCTAGGTGGTTAAATAGGGATCCAAATCAAATGAGCCCACTTCCAAAAGATATTCTGGTCCTTAAGCTGGTTTGGTTCATTGGGCCCTATTTTAACGATCTAAATGCAAGTGTAAAGCGCACGGTACAGGTGCACTCAGGACATGTCCAAACCAAGCCCCAACCTTCTGGATTGCCGCTGCTGACACGACTGTAACTACTGAAAACGGACTGAAAACGGACTGCAACGGACTGAAACTAGCAAACACATTTTCGTTGCGCCGTGCGTCGCATTGTGCAGGGTGTATGATAGGGCCCATAGTATATGGTACATTTTATCATCTGCCAGGAAATTAGCGAACGAACTCCATCGCACACCTGTAAGTAATAGGTGCGTAGAAAAATAAGACCTGGTAGGTCGTGTCAACATATAATGAACTCCCGCACACTATCTTAACACTAACTTCACCTGAAACTTCTGACCGAAACATGTGATTAAAATTTTTTTTACAAGTTAAGATAGTGTGCGGGAGTTCCTTATATATATCATCAGCCAGGTAAAAATCACACATTGGACCGATTTAGAAAGTAATGCTGGGTACACACCAAAAGATAATCTGGCTGCTTTCCCCCCTCTGACAATCCTAGCTATGTCCTAATTATCTTGGTGATTCTACAGATTATCTGATCAGATTTTCCTTTGGTGTGAGGCGTGTTAAGAGAGGCCGAACCTGATTGGAAGAATGTCGGAGCCGCCCCCGATCACGAATCACATGTTGAATATTACAATCAGAAATCCTGATGCATGCGGGAAACCCCCGAGGACAAATGCGCGCAACGCTCAGGAGATTATCACGTGAAACGAAACAATATCCAATCAGAAAGCGAGATGGTGGAAGATGGAAGCAGTCATGGCGCAGCACAAAGTGAAATTGATGTGGACAGCAGAGATGGAGGATCAGCTTGTTGATTTGTGGCAACAGCACGAATGTTCATGCAACATGTCGCGTAATAAAATCATTCCAAACACTGTCATTGCAATTTCATCCTGCACATCGTCCACCATGCTTATTCTGAAGTCTCGTGAGATTTTACAAGATTTTTTTATCCTCATGTTTGTGGTCTATCACATTTTGAAAATCTTATAAGATGTAAAAAATCTTTTGGTGTGTACCTAGCATTACAGCACGCCTTTTTCTAAACAAACTGCAGAATTTGAGAAGTATTTGAATTATTAAAGCTTGAAGTTATGGTCAAAACTAATTAAACTGATTTTAAAGTATAAATAATAGTAATGAGCAAACAGTACCAAAATATGCTTTATGTGGATTAGGATAACTAACTTTTTGAATATGGTAAATTGATGTAATGAAACGTTTTAACACTATGTAACACCCTTTCTGTGGATCTACTTTTATAACAGATGAATAATTTCTCAAGAGTGGACCTCTCTTGAGAGATTAGAAAACCTGTTGTTAACTTCTGAAAATGGTGTCTTGTCTACATAATTCACCATTCTGTGGGGTTTGTCTGTAAGTAGAAAACTGTGTCAACTGTGTCAAGACAGATAAAGCAGAGAGAAGATCGTTTTTATGAGCTTATAGGAGTTCCTATTTAAAGATCTTCTGAGACATGTGAATGAATCCAAGCCCCTAAAAAAATCTCTCAGTGTATGTTCACAGAAAAATAAAGGAACATCTGAATTTAAAGAAAATCAGTACTCACCCTTATTGTTCTAGAACTGTTTGATTTTCATTGGAGCACAAAACAAGAATTTCCAGGACTGGTTTCTCTTTCACAATGCAAGTAAAATGACTGAAACATTTTTTTAAATTTGGTTCAATGATATGAATGATGTGATTTTTTTTTTTTTTTTTACAGTTTACCTGTACACATTTATATTATAAACTTTATTTATTTATTTTATTTCTCATCCAAATGAATGCATTTCTTGAAATGAATTCCAAAAATACAGACCTTACAAAAACATTTATACTCATTGCACAGGCTGTTGTCTTCAGTCACAGGAGAGTTTGAAGGCATTGATTGGTTGCTTGATTTCTATTGCTCATTTGTTTAATAAATGAATCACGTCACTTTTTTCACTAAGAGGTTGAACTAACACAGAGGTCATAATCAGGGTTGGCTGTCCGCAGTGAAGCTCCCCATTAAAATATTCATATTTGCAGCTTTATGTTACTCATTAGCTCCTGCCAGCAGTCAAGAGTAACCACTCACTGCTATATAAAAACCTGCCTCTCCTAATCTTGGCATGACTACAACAAACAAACAATGGGAAAAAGTGACTATCCATAAATTAAAACAACAGCAACAATACTGAATGCCTGGTGGAATGCAAAGAAGTGATTGGCACTTACTGTGGCAGTGTTGCATTAGAGATGTCCATTTATATACCACCAAATAGTTGCATACTAATTAATTTCAAAGCTGCAATTTTTCCCATGGCACAACAGCAATAAACCACCATGTTTAATATCTTAAAAATATGTTGGTATTTAGAGTCAGAGCTATCTATCTATCTATCTATCTATCTATCTATCTATCTATCTATCTATCTATCTATC
Organism: Carassius auratus; assembly: GCF_003368295.1. Lineage (NCBI taxonomy): Eukaryota > Metazoa > Chordata > Actinopteri > Cypriniformes > Cyprinidae > Carassius > Carassius auratus. Next base: position 4,218,572 of record NC_039290.1, read on the forward strand.
TATCTGCCTATTCCATCCTGTCTTTCATTCATCCATTCATCCATCCACCCAGGCTTTAAAAATGTTTGGTCAAGGTTTTGACAACACAAGTGTTTTTCCTTTTATAAGAATTTTCAGTGTTTTTAGCTACCAAAAAAGTTTGATATCTAAGCTCAATTTAAGATATGTTGGCTTATCAATAGAATTCCACCTCTTTTCTTTCAGAGTCAGTGCATAAGATGTGTGAAAGACTGCATATTCTGAATGGCCCTACTGATGCAGTCACCTTAGGTGACGGTTTTTAATCTTTCAGTCTCCAAAAAGTATGTATTTTATGCAAATAACATATAATAAAAGATAACAAAACATTAGCATTTTCAATGCTATGGAATTACATAGTGTCTTAAATGCTGGAAAGGAATTTTGTTCTTTGATAAACCCACAGGGGCTGCATTTACACAACCACGCTCTTCAATGCTGTGACCTCTCTCATTATTGTCTGTGAGAACAAACAAAAAGCCTGAAGTCCCCTACACACACTACCCATAAATCACTGAAACGCTGAACTGAATCTGAGACCCAGACGGAGCCAAACAACTATGGATACAAGGCTGCCATCTATTGTTAGAGAGGAGGACCTTGGCTGAAACTAGATATGAAGGTTTTAGTTTTCAATTGCTAAGATAGAAAATGTGCATGTTGGCACTTCTAATAAATTCGGCTTTTATTCTCCAACAATATATGCTGAAATAGGACAAACATTTTCTTGACAGTTTTCAAACGTTGATGATCATGCCGCAACCACATTACAAAGCTTGATTTCAGAGAGCAAATGGGATACAACTTCCTTTGACAAACTGTACATTAGTTTAATTGTAAAAAAAAAAAATTATAATAATAATTAAAGAGTTATAGAGAGAGGAAAAGATAACAAAATAAGGAAGCAGAATGGAGTAAGATATGTTGTTGCTCAAATCTGGAAGGGCAGGGCCACACTGGCATGTTGAGCAAAGATTATTGTTTTTATGTAAATATTTCCAATTTGTAAGAGAGCTCTAATTCAAGTTGTTCAGAGCATGACATAATAAAACAAAACAAACCATGAATTATTTGTGACTGTGCGCCTGTGTGGGTAAAAAAAAAAAAAAAGATGTAACAAACAATGGAGCTCCTGAAAGCTTTTATTTGGAAGGGATGAATCCCCGTCAGCTGTGACAGTATGGAGGAGTGAATCTGTCATTCACTTCAATGACAGCGTTCCCCAGACAGCGGCTTTCATCCGTGACGGCATCGCGGCTCAAACTTCCTTCAGGTCTGCTGCGCTAAACAAGTAAACAGAGCGCATGGCCGGGCCTTTGGGAGTGATCTAGAAAACCAGTTACGTGTTTACCTGTTGCGTTTCACAAAAGAAAGTCAAGCAGGGTTTCGACATGTGGTTGAGCAAATGATGGACTATCTCTTTAAGCCAATAAGGATGGAAATCTGAGCGGAACCACAAAAGTCTGTGCACGAGTTCACTGTGAGGAACACATCCAAGACGTCTTTGATAGGGGCCTGAATCAGTGGCCCCCCACTGGCCGTACAGGAAGCGGCATGATAAAAATAATGAGTCTGGAAGCTGCTAGCAGGGATAATTACGCAGCAAAGAAAGGGAGATGACAATGCAGCTCGCCGCATTAAAGCTGCGATAAGAGGACGGCCTAATCCACAGGACTATGGAGGGATTAAGGTTGTGAGCTCATCGTCTGGTCTCGAGATGAGAAGGTTAACCGGCCTGTCCTTTCCACAGTTCTCAGTGTTCTCCAGCTCTATAATTCCATTAGAAGGAGGGCAATCTCTTTATCCTGGGGAGCAATGGAGATTGGGAATGCTGCTTGAAGAGTATCCACGGACGACACTTTCACCAAGTAATGTGATGAAAGAGGTGATAAAACAAATTTGAATGACTGATCGATTTCTACCAGTGCACACTGGCTAATGCATGTCAGCATGTATACAAATTAGATATTCAGTCTATTAATTACATAGTCAAGAAGACAGAAAAACCTGATTCTAATATACATGAGTTAGATGCTTGAAATCTTCAACTTTAGACTATGAAGGTGTTTCAACACCAGATGCTTAGAAGATGACGTGCATGTAAATAAACTGGTTGCTGAGGCACTGCAGTTGTTCGTTTGTCAACAAATAAATCTCCCAGCAAACCAACTGTAGTGGATAAATGATGGTATGCAACAGCAGCATTAGTTGTGTCTCTGCAGACATTTAAAAATGAATCATATTGTAGGAACTGTTTTTTCTTTAGTAATAACACATTTTATTTACTCATAATGTATTTTTCTAATTAACTATGTATATCACACTGTTGCCATGTTTGGCATGACTTCATACATGATAATTGTATGAAATCACCAGGTAATGAAATGCATTTGAAAATGAATTAGAAAAGTATTTAAATGTATGTAATGGAATTACATTCATAAATTAAGTGTCCAATATATACATTTGGGTTTTTTTTTTTTCATGTTTCATGTCTCTTACGCTCTAATTTTTTTTTTTTTTTTTTTATTCATTCCTGTAATGGAAAGTTGAATTTTCATGCAGCTATAACTGTAGTCTACAGTGTCACACGATCCTTCAGAAATATTTTTTTTTTCACATTTCATTGAGGAGTAGACATTACAAATGTATTTATTCTAAATATAAATTATATACTGTCACTTTTGAGCAATTTAATGATTCCCTGCTGAATAAAAGTATTATTTCTTATTGACCCTGATAATGTATGCAGATATGCCATGTTGGGCATGTTATCTGTTAAAACTATTGGTAACACTTTATAATAACTGCACACTATTAATCATTAATTAAGCATTAGTAAACAGATAATTCATAATTTATAAAGCATTAATAGACAGTAATAAGCGGTTTATAAATACGGATATAAATGCTTTATTCTTGATTTAAAAGCATATCTATAATGTGTTTAATAATTGTATTTTCATACTTTATTCATGATCAATTTATCATTTCTCAATGAAGTATAGCATTATTTACAAACCAGTTATTTAGGAGTTGCCAGTGATTCATAAGATCACAAGAAATGTAGTAAATTCAGGTAGTTATAAAGCATTTAGTAGTGGTCAGTTAACTATTTATGTGAGCTCATCTAAAGTGAGGACTAGTTATGCATTGTAAAGCATTTATAAAGAATATTTAAAGGCTCAGTTATCTTCTAAACAAAAAACGGAAACAAACACCACACAGTGATACAGAACATAGAAATATTAACAGTCTTTAAATCTCATTTGTAAAAGCTTTACAAGGCATAAATAGTCCTCACTTTAGATGAGCTCACAAAAATAGTTAACTAACAACTACACGTTTTATAACTACCTGAATTAACCCTGAATTACAGTAGAAATACATGTTAATAAGCCATTTATTAACACTATAAGTAACTATTACTATATGTGTGAATAATAAGATGTATGAATGCACATTTAAATAGTTTATTAATCATTTACTTACAATTTCTAAGTGATCTTATGAACCATTGACAACTCCTTAACTTGTGTGTAAATAATGCTATACTTAATTTAGAAATGATAAGTTGATCATTAATAAAGTATGAAAAAACAATTATTAAATACATGCTTTTAAATCAGGTATAAAGCATTTATATCTGTATTTATAAACTGCTTATAAATGTCTATTAATGCTTTATAAATTATTAATTAACTGTTTCCTAATGCTTAACTAATGATTAATAGCATGCAGTTATTATAAAGTGTTACCAAACTATTTACAGTTGTCCAAAATGGCTCATCCAATTATTTTCCTAAATCACTTCTGAAATCTGTGACGTATCTGAGCACATCTTGTATCAGTGCAAAGACAGACAAACTCAACACCCTTCCACTTGAAACACATTTGAAATTGAAATCTATCACACATGGACACAATCTCTTGCCTCCTACGACTGCAACAACTCTTCATATCGAATCCTCATTGCAATGTTTTCCATTTGCGAATTTAATAAGGTCGCTTTAGAGTGTAAAGTACTCTCAATGAAACACATGCTTCCTGCTAGGTTATAATAGTCAAAGGGATATTTTTGGAAACATTCGGCATTCATAATCAGACATTTCACACTGTTAATGCTTCCATAAACAGGGAATTTCATGGTATATTTTGATACTGCAGAGGATCCAATGGTGAGACAGTAATGTATCTGTTTTGAAGTAACAAACTTAGCTACATATTAGATGCCCTGGAGGGTCAGTTAATTTTTAGCAAATTATCACTTTTGGGTGAAATCTTTCTTTAAAAGAATATGCTAGTAAAAAAAAAAAAAAAAAAAAAAAAAAAATGCTTTATCATGGGGCAGCTTCATGGTTTTGATGGCAGCCTTTTAATTTGCTCCGCCTGTAATAACAACTGGCTTGAATTTATCATAAAGTAATGACCTACACGATGGCCTTGATAGATAATGTGATTCATTCATTCTCCGTTTCCCTCCTCTACTACAGATTAACACAGAGAACAGGCTCAGAGGAGATGAGAGTATGATGAATAGATGAGATGAGAAGGACAGAGTTTGATGGGGTTCTCAGTCCACCGAGAGTAGGAGTGACAAGGCATACACACAGCTCAGACTCATGCAATGGGTCTGACACACACACACACATAAATGACAGAGGTACTTCATATAAGAGCCTACTGCTGTTGAAGTACCAGGTGTAACTGAGCTGTACGCCATCACAGAGAAACAGACTGAAAAAAGAAATTAAGAGAAAGGACGGAGGGCAGGAAATATCAATGTGTAAACAGAAAGCCTTTTTTCAATTTTCAATTAACATTTATGCATTTGGAAGACACTTTTATCCATTTTTATCTCATTTCAGTATAGGCATTTATTTAAAATAAACATAATTATTGCAGACATTTCTGAAAGAGTCATTTCGATAAAATCTGCGGCTTACAAACACGTCACATGTCCTGTGATTGTTAGCGTGTCGTCTGTGTGTGAAAGGTACCTGAAATGAAATTTCTGAATTATGAGAGGTAGTTAACCAATCAAAAAGCAGCTGTCTGGAAACTGATCTGTCCTTACACATCTCCTCACTGACCTGCTCACAGCAATGAGCGACCTGTCAGAACACTGCTAATCATTATGCTCCATTTAACCAGAATATTTGTCTCTAAACTAACAGTCCACAGGCCTTTTGATTGTGGGCACAAAGTCATTAAGAAATGCACATAAAATGGAAATCACTGAGCCATACATATCGAATCAATAGGTCACATGTCAGACCAGGAGAAGTATTTCAGTCTCTTGTGAAATGGCAGTGTTTAGTTTATTATAAATTCTAAACATGAAACAATGAGGTCAGACTTGTGACCTGCACACGGTCTGACACATGAGTTGTGGTGCTCATATGTAAGTTTAAAGTCTGAGTCTGGCTAGCAACATATTCTGTTTTTCATCTCTCGTTCCATCATCTTGCTACTGTCCTCTGTTAGAAGTAAAAAAGGAAGATATTTTCAAGGAAAATAGCTTTGTTCCAAAACCTAGTAAGCATACCATGTCATCTACTGCCTATAATAATAAGCAGCTTTCTTTTAATGAAGCATCCAAACTGACAACTGATTTGAAAGAAAAATATATTTATGTATATGGCTGTGTGTGTGTGTGTGTGTGTGTGTGTGTGTGTGTGTTTGTGTGGTAGGTAATCACCATTGTCTTTGACCAGTCTGTTACCTTTGTAGAATTACTATTTTTGTGAAGTACTGAATATGCACTATAATTCAAAAGTTTTGGGTAATATTTTAAAGAAATTATCTTTTTTTTTCTCGGCAGGAATGCATTAAAATGTTACTGAATAAAGGCAAAATGAAAAAAAAAAAGAATAATAATCATGGGCCTCACAAAAATATTAGACACCAAGATTGTTTTCAACGTCGGTAATAATATGAGCACTGAATAAGCTTATTAGAATGATTTCTGAAGGATCATGTGACAATAAAGGCTGGAGTAATGATGCTGAAAATGTAGCATTACATCACAGGGATGAATTACATTTTAAAATATATAAAAATAGAAAATGCCATGCTGCTTTAGACTTTTGTCTTATATGAATTTAGAAGGCAACATGATTTTTCAGTCTAGCTTCTGGAATAGCTTTCACATCTGGAACATTTCTATGATGCTGTCTAGGTCGGCTGCTCCTAGGTTTAAGAAAACGTATGAGTATCTTCCAAAATCTCTGATTATTCACCCTTGGGAAGATATTTATTGACTAGAGTCTTCACAGGTTCAACATTTCCGTGCATTCATTACTCAAGTGATCTTTTGAAAGCCTTCGAAGTAAACTGTAGTGGAAAAGCATGTTGATGCTGGCTGTCTAGATATCTAGCCTCAAGGCCTTTAGAAAAACCCTACAGGCGATGTTCTGTCTCTGCACAGCAAGAAGGCTCTGACAGATGTTTTCATTCATGTGAAGAGTTACCAGAAGGTGCTGGGTCATTTCCAGCGAGTGTTTGAAATGAGCATTACCAGTGCACGGATACACAGCCTCAAACTGATATAATACTAGGGCAAGGAACACTGGATTTCTAGCTGTCCAGCAGTGAGTTTCAAGACACATCCAGCATCACATGTATAAATGTGCACTTGAGTCTGTGTTGATCAGAACAAACCAAGCTGTGCTAATATCTCTCCCTGAGTTTAACACATGCGTATTTATTCACCTTCGATCTACCAGAATGCAAAAACAAATTTGTCATTGGCACAAGATAATAACAGTAATAAAAAACACAAAAGCAAATCAAATAACATCTAGCTTCTAACACGCCTAATAGCTAAAGTTTTAACGATTTCTTCAGAGTTTTGACAGTTTTATTAACTCTCTGTGTTTCCCCACTATCAGTAAAACCATATTTTTTATTATGTGAAACATAAATGCTTCCAAAAATCTTTAGACACACAGACAAAGCTGCTGGAATTCCTCCCAGGTTTGAGGTGGGATGGAAGTGTCCATAAAATCCCTGGACTGGACCTTTGGCAATGACATGACAACACAACTTTTATATTTGATATGGTCTGACTGTGATCGTCATATTGTTTATGGGGTGGTGTTTGTGCCTGACCAAACCAAGGTGGCTTTGTGAGTTGGTACCCATCTATTTTCCCATCTCCCATCCATATCTATTGGTCTACCCATCTATTTTGTTGAAGTACTTGTAAGGGCTTTGGCAGAGGTTTGGTAATGGTCTAGCTGACATCCCTCCCACAATTCTCATTAAGAATAAGATGTTTGTTTTGTCCAGTTTGATTACAAACTGAGTTTTCAAATCCAGCTAAATATGGAATATGGCTTGGCAAAATGAATACATATTGCGAGATGGAAATTCAGTCGTTTTTCTCAATTATCAAGGATTATTTTCCTGCATTCAGAGGAACACAAACTGATGACAGAAGTATTGGAAAACCAGGGCTTATTTTCTAGGGTGTCAGACTTCCAAGAACCTCCAATGCAATCTGACCACCACACTAAATCACAAAAGTTGAATTCAAGATTAATCCAACTTCACAGGAGCAATCCAGCGTACGAAAAGCACAAAAGCAACTATCTGAGAGACCCACCAAGTCGCATTTGCTTCCTGTCATCCAAGGTCTTGCATTAAGCCTTCGTGGTTCCCCTTAATATTAGTGAAGTAAGGTGGGTGTGGATGGCACAGGAAGGGAGGCCCGGTTTAAAAACGGGACCCAGTTGAGAAGAATGGGCTCTGTCAGCCCACAGCATGCTTTAATTAGGGCCTATTGTCGGCCGTGCTCCCCCCGGTGAGGAGACTCTGGAACGAAACAAGCAGAAAATGGGTTCAGGCAGTTGAAAGAAGCTGAGTAAAAAGGAGCTGACTGTGTGGCGCTCAAACGCATCTTTCGGGCGCGCAAGGGCTAAGTACACGTTTCAGGCAGAATCAAGCACCTACCTGAGATTTCATGGGTTGTTTCCGTCAGGTCGAATCGTGCGCTGCGTATAAGCATCTGACGTGCGGCCAGAGTTAGTGAGTATGGGCTACATCAAAGATGTTCTGTAGAGCGCTTCAATGCTAGCTGCTGCTAGAAACAAGTGCATCCATTGGGACTGGACAGTCAACATAAGAATAAAAGACTACAGTAAAACCTCAGGAGAGCTTCTAGTATATATTTTCTCTCATATAGCTTATTGATTCCTCACAAACTATGATTAGCTATAAATATACCAGAATCAGGCATTAAATATGAAAAAATACCTCTCAAAGTGTTGAACTAGTATAAGGAATCATATCTGAAGGGAGTATTGATCCCTGTCACGATGTAAGATAAATCATTGTATAATTCAAGATTACTGAGGGATTCCTCAGTATTGCGCCGCTTCCGAGTTCCAAGCGAATGCGGCGTCGCTGCGTTTTGTCGCTGAGGTAAACACAAGAAGTGTATGGAAAGGTGGGAAAGGGAGGATGGGTGGGCAGATATTCATTAAATTCACTTCCTGAGATGTCTGAGGAGAAGTGCGACAGCCTGTGGTCGTTTGAGAGGCGCTCGTGCTGAATAGCAGGCGCCTGTACAACAGCACGCGCTGTAATTGGGTATGACACGGGATCAATGCGGATACGTCAGGATGCAAAGATGTCATTTTCTAACCTGATGCCTTCAAGCTCATCCCCGTCGTTACTAAGGTGCCAGTTGCTGTGGAAACCCAGTTCTTCTTCTTCTATCTCTCTCTCTTTTATATATTAATTGAGATGCAGCAGAGACAGCAGCGGTGGATTTCATATTAAATGCTACACGACGTGCAGTCACGCTATTTGAATCCTGCCTGTCAAACATCCTTTTACACCGGTTGCCATAGGAGGTCAACGTGGGACTGAATTCATTGCTTTTATGAAGTTCAGACTTACACTTTCTATAAGTTTAGTTCTTTAAACCGAATCCACAAGCTGTACAAGCTAGCAAATACATCAGTCAATGAATAGTCTTATTTTATTCATAATCTTTCATCAGCTATGTCGAACTGATCCCATGGAAAATTTGTATATGGTCATATCGAACCATCTCGTTTAGATATTTTGCCAAAATCTGTATGACGAACTTATGGGATCCTTAACTTAATGAACTTCAAAAAAAAAAAAAAAAAAAAAAAACGGTAAGATATTTCAGTGACCTGGAAAACTGCAGAAAACAGGCTTTGTGACCAACAACAGTTTATGATTCTTACACTTTGTTCATCATGGTAATCTTTACAAATGAAAACAGCTTTTATAAATTTAGAAACCTAAATCCATTCGCCAGATGTTAAAAGCTGAAGTTAGGTTATAAACAAACTACACCACGGTCACATGACCCCAAATGTCTCCACTATTAAGATTCAGACTACACTTTCAGTCTTTATATGAAATCTGCAAATTGTTATTATTAATGTCTTTTATCCTATAGAATAAAATACTGTAAAATACTGAAAATACTGTATCTTGAGCTTGTGTGAACCACAGAACTTTCAAACCTAACATCGCATTCGTTGTTTTCGAAATCGCATACTTGAGGCACTACAATTGATTTGAAACTTACTCTACGATTGTTAAAATTGTATTTTCTATATGTTATGAATATGGGTATGAAATTCATATGTTCTACATCTGCTATGGTGTTACAGTCACTTGACCTAACAGCGCCACTGCACACAGCAATTGACTTTGGGACAATGGAACAAGAAGTCAAGATACTCTCACTCTCTTTAGGATTTTAGAGCTAATCTTTGCAGCACCCTATTCTGAGTGGATGTGAACTGTGTTGTGTTTAGCAACGAGTAGATCCTGGTATGGAAAGCTTACTTCTCACAGTCCAAAGAATTCCAGACAAAAATAAAAAAACTTTATTTTTTTACTCATATATTCCGCTTCCCTCGAAAATGTCATATTTCAGGCATAAAATTGATTATAAATGCCATTGTAAATGACTAAGTGTCTTGATCCTTGTCATAATACTAATTATTTCAGGGTTTAACCCACCACCGTTCAGCTGCCAATACGCTCTGGAGAGCCTCTGGAGAACCTTGAATTGTCACAGCAGTTAATAATCAATTCCACTGCCATTAAAAGACCATGTGAAAGTTTAGCAGAGCAAATAAAGCTATTGTAGCATGGTGATGGAGGCAATAAGAGGGGCATTAGGAGCAAAAGCCCACTTAACAGGCCCATCTGACAGGACCGCTCTGATATCATTGGAACAGGCAGGCACTGAAACTACCAACCTGTGACTTATTGCTCTGGGAACTAAAATGAGGCTCTTAGAGATGCAATCCAAACATATGAGTATCTGAAATGCTAAGTTGATTTAGAACGAGAGCTGCAGTTGTCAGCGATGCTTTATGGGGTGCTAGTAAATGTGCCGACAACATGGCTTTATGGTGAAATAACAACAACTGATCTTGATGTGTAACAGCAAAACACCATCTAAAGAATCAGTGCCACGCATCAAGTATTACTCTTGAGCAGTATTTACATGCCAATGTTTTTCATATCTAAATATATTATGAGAATAAAGTACACATATATTTATCTGGTGCTATATATATATATATATATATATATATATATATATATATATACATACACAAGTGATAAATAATAAATAAAGTGAATGTGACATTCAGCCAAGTATGGTAACCCATACTCAAGAGTTTGTGCTATGCATTTAACCCATCCACACACCCACACACCCACACACACACACAGTTGCTTCAATGCATTTAGGTGTGTGGTCCTGGTCAAGACAATCTCCTGAACTCCAAAACTGAATGTAAGAATGGGAAAGAAAGGTGATTTAAGCAATTTTGAGCGTGGCCTGGTTGTTGGTCCCAGATGGGCCAGTCTGAGTATTTCACAATCTGCTCAATTACTGGGATTTTCACGCACAACCATTTCTAGGGTTTACAAAGAATTAGATTAAATTAAATTCACTTTCAATATGGTCTCACACTTTTGGACCTTGCTGTAAGTAATGCTGTAAGTCATGGCAAAAGTTGCCCTTCACTTGGCTTGAAAAACTAAAAGCCTGGCAACTGTAACCGGTTCACAGTGTGAGAGAGACACGTCCCCCCTTTTCCAGTCTCAGCAGTGCTCCTGTGGGGACATTATGGCATCAAATGCCACCAGATCTCTTACTCTTCCATAAAGGAGATGAGTGAAAAGCAATAAAAAGTGACGGAAGAGAGCGGGGTCTGTTCCTCTCTAATTACTCTCATCTTTGCACAGTGTAGGGGATCTAATAAAATAGGAAGAGTGTCATGGTATTTGAAGATAAATGTCAGCTGTGAGTGCGTGTGTGAGTGAGTGTGAGAGACACCGTGTGTGTATGGTAATGTAATGTCAGCTAGGTGTGTTTATATATTTCTCTAAATCAGTGTTGTGCTGCGGCTCCAGTGCAGGAAGCCCATGTGTGTCTGTGCAGTGTGCAGGTCAGGCCTGTGAGGAGAGAGAGTGGCACAATGATGGCGCGCATAACATGATGCTAATAACAGAGCACATCCTCAGCCAGACTCTGTTTGCCCAAAGGGGCCAGCCGTTAGCACAATCCAAATGTCAGGAGCACATGCTCGGGAAGGACAGAGATTGAGCAGGCAGGGTGAGAGGGTGGATCAACAGAGAGCGTGGGATGGACACTGAGGGGATCTCAGGATAGAAAGGGCATTCTTTCAGCTAGGACTGACAAAGGTGTTCACTTACGTGGTTTATTAAATATACTCAGTGCTCTTTTGTTTTTTAAATGCAGATTCTGTTTTGTGTGTTTTTTTGTTTTGTTTTTTTGAGAAGGGGAGCAGCACAGGCACTCCATTTTCAAAGTGCTGTTTATCTCACAAAAAGCATCTTTAAGGCATAGAGATGGTATAAAATAATATACGTAAAATAATGATCATTATTATTGAATCAAAAGGAACACATTATCACATAAAAACAATAAATAAAATAATTTTAATTATTTATGTGCAAAAATAATACAATTTACAATATAATATTTATTTCTACCAGCAAAAATAGAATGTTAAAAAACAGCACTGATGTGCAAAAATAACATAATATCCACTTCGAAGAAAATGTAACATAAAAAAAAACAAATCAGTGAAGCTCAAAAAGAAAACATTTCCCTCACAAGAAGTCAGAATCATTATCAGTGATAAAAGTACTATATCCCCTACAAGCATAAATACAGATTCTAAATAATTATCGTTTTCATTGACGCTCAAAAGATATTATGAGCATAACAATTTTAATGAAAAATGTAACAGACAAATCAATATCTTTCAGGAAAAAAAATGTGCAATTCATATTTTTTCTTTAATTACTTTTTGCATAAAAAAAGATCTAATTTCAGTATGCTGGCTCTTACATTCATTATTCATTTGATTTCACAATCACCATTTTATTTTGGGAAGTTTAAAGGGAGAGAAAGAGAGAGAGAGAGAATGACATAATTGACTTAAACTTATCCAAAGTAAAAGGAGGAAGGACATATGACATCATAAAGGACATATACACAATGGGAATAAACTCTCTGTCAAAATCAATGACATACGGCCCGATTATTTCAGTCAGTCAAAAGAAGTCCATCAAGGCTGAAGCCTCAGCCCAACTCTATTTAATACCTACATTACTGAATTAGCATCAGCACTTGATAAGTCCTCATATCCTGGTCTGACCCTGAGGGCAGAGAAATTAAATGCCTCCTGTATAACACTGACCTTCTGCTGTAGCCTCATGAAGAAGGAATTCATAGAGATGTCCCAAGTCTCAGCTGCAGTGCAGAATCTGGTTTCTGGTTTCATCTATCAGGCATGCCCACAGATAGCTACCATCACTGTGAATGTGAACTGTGAACCACACACAAACAGTGACCTCATGCACTATTTATTAGAAAAACATCAACCTGATTCAACAATTTGGTGTAGACATTCAAAAGTTAAAGAAAGAATAAATAACCCAGGAAGAACACATTCATGATTTACTTTCACAGAATTAATTCTGATTATAAATTGACACATCGTATTCTACTGAGAGGTCTAGTTACAACCAATTCTTGCAAACTTAAATTCACATTCACAAAGTACCATGTTTTCCCCTAGAGCAGTGCTTTAAGTGGCCCAAAAGAGGTGCCAGTACTCTATTATAGCCCAGAAAATATATATATATTCTTTTTTTTTTATGATACCCCTCATCCCCTGAGGTGACAACAACTATATTGAAGGGCTTTTATATACAGCAGTCAACAGGTAACCTTAATAATAAATCCTTTTATTAGTTTGTGGATTTGCTTGAGCTAGAAAGAACTACTGAACATAAATAAAATGTGCAAAAGGATTTGGAAAAAATACCCTTAGAAAGAGCTACTGTATTAGTGCATTCAAGCTCCGAACTCCCGAACTGACTCACATGAATCACGCTCCGAACTCCCGAACTGATTCAAATAATTTGCGATCCCAAACTGACTCAAATAATTCGGGAACCCCCTACGAACTCAGGAACTGATTCAAATGATTCGCGTTCCCCAAACATGATTCGCGAATCCGCTTTGAACTCCCGAACTGACTCAAATGATTTGCGATCCCACTCCGATCTCCCGAACTGATTCAAATGATTCGCGATCCCAAAACTGACACAAATGATTCACGAACCCGCTTTGAACTCCCAAACTGACTCAAATGATTCGCGAACCCGCTATGAACTCCCGAACTGACTCAAATGATTCACAAACCCGCTACGAACTCCCGAACTGACTCAAATGATTCGCGAACCCGTTACGATTTCTCGAACTGATTCAAATGATCCGCGAAGCTGCTCCGAACTGCCGAACTGACTCAAATGATCCGCGAAGCTGCTCCGAACTGCCGAACTGACTCAAATGATCCGCGAAGCTGCTCCGAACTGCCGAACTGACTCAAATGATCCGCGAAGCTGCTCAGAATTCCCGAACTGACTCAAATGATTCGCGACCCCGCTCCGAACTCCCGAACTGGTTCAAATGATTCACGCTCCATACTCTGAACTAAAAGCACGTTCTGGGCGCACATAGAGGTAGTGGTAAGCTCAAGAGCTATATTTGGAAGTGGCGGAGTAAAGTTACCGGTGAGTAGCGGCCCACTTAAAGCACTGCCCTAGAGTATATATGCAATAGTTTGGTGACAGTATTAGGGATCAGAAATTGCTTTAATGTGAGCTGTGTATGGCCGAGCTGTCAGACATCATTGGTGTGTGTGTGATGGCGGACTTACTATGTTAACCTTTGGCCCTTCTTGTGCTAGAGGTTTTTGCACATTCTTAGACTTTAGCACCCTGTCTAATTACATGCGGTTTGTTTTTCTAAAGAATTACAACGTGTCAAAGTGTTTTTCTGTTTATCTCTGTGTTAAAGATAAATGGTGGTGCACTGAACCAGTTGTGGGAAGCACTAATGAACCAGTTGTCATAAGAAATGTATTTAAAGATTTAAAGGGAAAAAGAAGTTCCTTTACAGTTAAGAAAGGGTGAGTTTTGATTTTTTGGTTGACTTTTAGGCTATTGCATTGATTTAAACATTAGCTGCCCCAAAACATTGTATGCTTGTTTGCCCTCCACACCAGCCAAGGCAACCCGCCTCGGCTCGGCTGTATTCTTAACAAGGAAATTCCCAAGTCAATCCTGCTAGCATGGATTGAGAACCTCATTAGTCTTGACAGAGAGGTGTGTGCCTTCTGACATGTAGTGTGTGTGCGCATCTGAAGCGAGTGTGGAGATGCAGTGTGTGTCAGCTGGATAATTGAGGGTTGTGTGTGTGATGCCATCTCACCACAATTGCCTGAGCTCACATGGGAGACCCGACCATGTCAAAAGCAACAAATTGAGCTGGTATGTCTGTGTGTGTACGACACTGAAACTGTGTCACTAGTCACAGATCAATCACGTCTCCATCTCTCCTCTTGCGATGAATCATTTAATCTGATTTCAAAAAATAAGTTTCATTAACTCATACCACAAAATTTTGTGCACTCTAAATATAATATAATATAATGCTTCTAATAATTTAAAAAAGTATTTAACATTTTATATAACAATAATAATAATAATGCTTATAGTTATATTATAAAAAATATGAATATTATTATATTATATACTAAATATAAATATTATATTATAAAATAATAATAGCTATTATTTTTATTGCTGTGAGCTCCAAGTAATTTCAAGGTTTTCTGACTTTCTGTAACTGATTAAAGATATAATAATTATAATTAAAATAATAATACGTATTATTATTATAAATGTAAGAGTACTTTGTCTTTGTGTTTCAGAACGATATGAGAGAGATTTTAAAAACACAATGTTTTTTTTGTTTTTTTGGTTACCTCTTCCTTTAACTGCCAATGTCAGGCTTATTTATACAAAAAATAAAAAAAATAAAAAATAAAAATATTTAATAACAGACACTAGCTGGGTTTCCATCCAAAGTTGCGAATATAAATTCCAAATATAAATTCCAAAATTGGAATTTCACATACAAAAATTTGCAAATTAGCACTGTTTCAGTCCAACAAGTCAAAGATAATAAAATTGTCACTTCTTGATAAACTGACACTAAATATCATTAAGAAAAGTAGGAGAAGCCACTGAATAAAATAAAAAAAAATCATAAATAATAAATTACTTGTGCCTCAGAGCCAGCAGACGAAACACAAATCTATTCATTGCTTTCAGAGGTGGATGCTGCTGTTTGGGAACGCAGCTGTGTAAGACAGTTCAGGGAGGCAATTATACAGAAACAGTTTCACGACAAACTTTCCTCGGGCACTTCAGAACGACCATAACATTTGAGATGCTCTACAGCGAGATCTTTATTATTCGCATTAACCCTTTTTCACACAAGTCAAAAACCACCTCAAACAAGCGTAAAAACGTTTTGGGTGAATTAAAGAATTTTTTTCCGAAATTTGGCGTTTCCATCCATGCAATACATAATAATAATTAATGATAAAAACATAGTTATGAAAACATAGCTACTGTCATAATGGATCTCGAGTTGACCATATTTGATAAAGAACAACAAAAGTTAAAGGGAAGGCCCAGATTTTAGCAGTTATCCATTTATGTAGATATGCTTTTGCCAAAATACAATGCATAAATAAAATCCCAACAAATAAAAGTATCAGAATTTCCTGAGTGTACTCTTATAAAATTAAGCCTTGCATGTCTGTGATCCCATTCTCAGCACTGTTACAGATAATGGAATACTCATAGTGGCCTGTAATATGCAGCTTGTTCAGTACACTGGAGTCCTGGGATCAGATGGTAATAGACTGGAGAGGCTAAAGATGAAGCGGCCCGTGAAATCCAACACACAGATGAATGGCTCTCTATCCACGATTCACCAACAGATTCTGTTCAGAAATGGAGAGAATAACAAAAACGGGAGACGATAAAGGTCTTTTAGAATCAAAAGTATTTATTTAATATAAATTCAATTAATAAATTCAATATTACAATGCATAATTACAGAAAATAAAAAAGCGACGAGAACACATTTTGTACACGAATAAAACAAAAATAACGACTTTATTGTATGCTCGTCGCTTCATGACATTACAGTTGAACCACTGATAGCAGATGGACTAATCTGACGATGCGTTTCATTCTTTTCTGGACCTTGACACTGTTATTTTCCTGGCAGTCTATGGGACAGTCTCAAGCCTCCCAGTTTTCATCCAAAATATCTTTAATTGTGTTCCAAAGATAAACAAAGCTTTTACAGGTTTGGAACATTTGGGTAAGTGATTAATGACAACATTTTCATTTTGGGTTGGTGTATGCCATTAAGGCTTGCCTTAGATAAAATATTAGATAACATTTTGAATGTATTTTTTTTTATTGTACAATAGTGTGTGTGTTTGTGTGTGTTTGTATGTGTGTGTATATATATGAATAAATAAAATACACACAACACTTAAAAAAATACATTCAAAATTGTTCAGTTCAGTTTATTCATCCCATAGGAAATTTAATTTACACACATAAACAATCAAAAACTGAATTAAAACGGTTAAATGTATAATTGAAATGTTAGACAAAACACGTACATAACAGTGTATGTGTGTGTGTATTATGCCATCGCTGCCTGTGGGACTGGGGCCCACATGAGTAAGGGGGGGAACTACATTGCATAGGTAACCATCACCGACTAAAGGTCAGGGCACTTAATTCCAGTCATTCAGATGTGCTCCGTACATTACAATGGGTGTGTGCCAGAGAGGAGGGCAGGAGGAGATAGAGGGAGGACAGGCCATGAGAAGAGGAAGGAGATGAAGAGAGAAACAAAGAGGATTAGGAGAAAGGGAGGACAATGCAATGTCATCACCCAGATTCAAAGCAACCCACATAACTATTATTTCTGAATGTTGGCCCTGACCTCCGTAGCTCTTCGGCATACATGCAGAAAAAGCGAAGAGGCTGCAAGCGAAGAGGGTGGAAGTTAATTAAAGCAACCTGTCAGCAACACCAAGGACCAGTTTAACCTCGCAGGATTTATGTTTTTCAACCCATAGGTAAAAAATCAGCCTGGGTCAGGAAATCTGCAGCTTTGATACCAATTACTGTGCATGATCCTCGAAGAGACTCAAACAAATATAAAATTGGCTTTCTGAAAGGTAAGGGTGTTAGTAAAAGAAGAGATCATGGAAAAGATGTAGCCTACACATGAATAGATCTTTCTTCAACTATGGACACTTTTGGCAATGTGGAATTTTGGAAAACTCACTTTCAACACAATCTAACAAGTTTATTTGTCTAACAAAAAAGTTCAACACTAGACACATGTCATGAAGTCATGCACATTTGCACCACAATGTCATTTCCATCACATCTAAAAATTATGCATACGACATTTCAAATATGTTTTAAATAAAATGGCAACTTGCTAAAGTTTTAATGTAACAACTAATATTTAATGCATCCTCAATAAACAAATATATTAATATTTTTTAAATTAGTTTAAATAAAATGTAAACAATTAAAAAACATTGTTCACAAATTATATTAACCTTCATTTTTCTTTTTCTTTACAAAGCACATCTAAAATTTGCGATTTCCTTAGTAAAAAAAAAAGTGGTACTGAAGTTTTAATTGATGTGGTTTAAAGTGAAAAAATTATAATAATATTAGACATTTAATAATCATTAAAATATTGTTAACAAAGTTAAATATAAAATGCTTCCAAGATGTTTTAATATGACCTTTGTGTGACAAAAAGAAAAAAAGTTCAACCCCTGGGACATAAAAACCCTCAAATACAGGCTACATAAATCAGGAGAGATACTTTTAATTCACTAAAGCACATTCTCTATAATTAACACAACCTACATAACTGAGTATCACAAAGAAACTGCACAGTGGTTGGCTTCCACGGCTTTTGCACAAGGCCACAGTCAGCTCAGCAGGCTTGTATATGTTTGAGTCTGTTATCGATTGAACCGTCTTTCCCAGTGGTTGAAAGCAGCCAAAGCCAGTTTCTGATAACTCTCCTGAGGACCTCCTGGACCAAAACAGGGAACTAACTGGTGGTGGAGGGGAGGCTGAACTAAGAGTGCGGGATATTGTGATAATTACAATAGGCCCAACACAGAGACCTGAGGAACGCCAATGGCACCAACTCTGCCAGTGTGCTGCATTGACCTGTGGTTGATGGCGGTGTGGTGAGGAGTGGGAGTCATAAAAATGTTGAGAGCTGATAAACGTATAACACATATAAGACAGCTGATAGATCAATATCACAGCTTTGATGGATTCCTCATAATGTTCAGTGCATGAAGGACAAATGCTAGCAAGAAAAAACGAGTGTGTGAGCAGGAGTCAAGAGTTACAGAGCAAGATTCATTTTATTTGTGTGAAGAACACAGAATAAAATATTGTATATATATATATATATATATATATATGTATATATATATATATATATATATATATATAGAGAGAGAGAGAGAGAGAGAGAGAGAGAGAGAGAGAGAGAATAATAAAAGCATACTAATACTTACATTTACATTTAATAATTTAGCACACGCTTTTATCCAAAGCGACTTACAAATGAGAACAATAGAAGTAGTCAGGTCAACAAGAGAACAACAACAGTATACAAGTGCCATGACAAGTCTCAGTTAGTGTAGTATAGAACGCATAGCCAGGTTTTTTTTTTTTTTTTTAAATGAAAAGACAAGAAAAGGAAAAGTGCTGGTGTTAGTTGGTTAAGTGCAGGTGAGAAAAAGATGAGTCTTTAGATGTTTCTTGAAAATAAGTAAAGACTCCGCTGTATGAATTGAGATTGGGAGGTCATTCCACCAGCTGGGCACAGTCCAGGAAAAGGTCCGTGAGAGTGATTTTGAACTTCTTTGGGATGGCACCACAAGGCATCGTTCACTTGCAGAGCGCAAACTTCTGGAGGGCACATAAGATTTAACCAGTGAGTTTAGGTAGATTGGTGCCGTGCCAGTGGTCGTCTTGTAGGCAAGCATCAGTACCTTGAATTTGATGCGAGCGGCTACTGGTAGCCAGTGTAACCTGATGAGGAGATCAGTAACGTGAGCTTTTTTTGGCTCATTGAAGACAACCCTCGCTGCTGCATTCTGGATCATTTGCCGAGGCTTGACAGTACATGCAGGAAGGCCCGCCAGGAGAACATTACAATAGTCCAGTCTGGAGAGAACAAGAGCTTGGACAAGAAGTTGGGTTGCTTGCTCTGACAGGAAGGGTCTAATCTTCCTAATGTTGTAGAAGGCAAACCTGCAGGACCGGGTCATGGTAGCAATGTGGTCTGTGAAGCTTAACTGATGATCCATCACAACTAGGTTTCTGGCTGTCCTCGAATGAGTTATGGTTGACGAGCCCAGCTGTATAGAGAAGTTGTGATGAAGCAATGGGTTAGCTGGAATCACCAGGATTCATTCTTCGTAAGGTTAAGCTGAAGGTGATGGTCATTCATCAAGCTAGAAATGTCAGTCAGGCTGAAATGCGAGCAGCTACCGTCGGGTCATCTGGCTGGAATGAGAAGTAGAGTTGGGTGTAGAAGTAGACAGATCCTCAAGATGTCATGTAGATGGAGAAGAGAAGTGGTCCAAGTACTGAGCCTTGAGGAACCCCAGTAGCAAGGTGGTGTGACTTTGAAACATCACCCCCTCCAAGACACACTGAAGGATCTGTCAGAGAGATAGGACTTAACCCACAGGAGAGCAGTTCCAGAGATGCCCATCTTTCTGAGGGTGGACAGGAGAATCTGGTGATTAACAGTGTCAAAAGCAGCAGACAGGTCCAGTAAGATGAGTACCGAGGATTTTGAAGCTGCTCTTGCTAGTCGCAGGGCTTCATTAACCTAGAGCAGAGCAGTCTCAGTTGAGTGGCCACTTCTGAAGCCAGATTGGTTGCTGTCCAGGAGGTTGTTCTGAACAAGGAACATAGAAAGCTGGTTGAACACAGCTCGCTCAAGTGTCTTTGCAATGAATGGAAGAAGGGATACCGGTCTGTAGTTTTCAAGAAGCGCTGGATACTTAATAATACTATATAATAATAATACTATAACTACTCAATTAGATGTGAGCTGCTGCCAATGTCTCATTCTCCTCTCTGAGGTGTTGTCTAAACTACCCTTTCCATTAAGGGAAGGGAGAAACAGCTGCTGATGCTATGACGGCAAATAAAAGAGAAGCAGATAAAGAAGAACGATCAAACAAGACAAACAAACAAGGCCAAGGGAGCTCAACTCTGACCTCTGCAATGAGCAGAGCACATGAGGGGAAAAAAAGAGAAAGAAAGCAGCAGCGACAGTGATTTCAATCTAGGAGCAGGTTCTGCTGATTTTAATTTCATCTTATGATGTGCTGCTCTCTGATCTGTCTGCTCCTTTCATTTCAGTGTCAGATAAACCACACAGTCACGGGCAATCAAATATGCGTGAGGAAGTACTCCACGAGACATCTGGCATAAAGCATGTCCTGAATAAGACATTTAATGAGCCTGATAAGAGCTGATCTACCTCTTTCTCACTTTATCATTTATTAGGCGGGATGTTTCAATGAGGTATGTCAATTTCTTTCTCTAAAAAAAAGCCAACATGGACAAAATACTTTAAAGGCCTATTCAAAACAAAAGTGAAATTAAAATGCAAAACAAATCGCCAATAAAAGGTCTGTTCACTTCAAGAGTGAAACAAATTTTCATCAGGCTACATTAAAACTAAATACATTTTTGTACAAATAGGTGATTATCAAAGAAATGCATCAGTTTCCACAAAATTATTAAGCAGCACAACTCTTCTCAATATTGATAATAAAAAGAAATATTTCTTGAATGGCAAATCAGTATATTAGTATGATTTCTGAAGAATACTGTGACACTTAAGAATGAAGACTGGAGTTGTGATGCTGAAAATTATGCTTTGCATCACAGGAATAAATTACATTTTAAAATATATTAAAATAATAAACAGTTACTTTAAATTGTAATAATGTTTCACAATATTACAATTTCTACTGTATTTTTGAGCAAATAAATACAGGCTTGGAGAGCCTTTCCCAAAATAAACTAAAAATTACAAAAATCTTATTGATCCAAACTTTTAAACCTCAGTACAAAGTATATTTTACTAATGCTTCCGTTTATGTTTAGTGTTTCTGTTTAAAATCTTTTTCACAATGAACATTTGTTCCATACTTGGTGTGATAAGGCCCTAACGGTGGTTCATAGAACTGAAGCTGACACTAAAACAGATTGCACTCTTCGGAGCATCAGAGCATTTGGAAGACACAAACACACTCACACTTTATCTTTCAAACACGAGCACAATGTCAGTTACTTTCTTTTTCAAAGGTCAGGTGGGTTTCATGACCCCTAGCTCCGTGGCCACTACATCATGTCTGGTGTGACAGGACATTGTGAGGAAGAACGAATATATGCATGACCTCTGCCCTTTTCATCTCTGGAAATAAGCTAGAAATGCCCTTTGCTCTGACATCATCATCATCATCATCCAAACAAAAGCCCCATTTTAACAAAACAAAACACGCTTCCAAAATCTCCAAAAAATACACTGAGTTTACAACATAAATATGGAAGAGGAAACTCAATATTATATTTTCAGCCTGCAGCCCTTATCCAATATCAATTCATTCAATAACAAGATGTACTGTATGGCACAAGGACTATATGAGTTTATATAAATGAATTATTTTTAGATAAGTCAAATACTCTTTTACTGAATAACAAAGATCCGTATTTGGGTATTTCTTGAACTATGGTCACATATGGACCTGTGAACTTTTAGAAAGTAAACTCTCTTAAAACAAGCTTTTCATTTCACCAATAATTTCACAGTGGATATATATGAATCAAAGGAAAATTTTGACATTACCATTTTCATCAGTGCAGGTTTGCGTCACATTCTGAGTTGCATTATTTTATTCATTTTGAGGAATATTGAATCTTTTTGTGTGTGTGTCCTCGTTTTTGTGACATATCAGGACACAACTCTGTATAATGACATGGGTATGACACAGGTATTACAAGGAGAGGGTGACTTATGAGGACATAACCCATGTCCCCATTTTTCAAAATGCTTATAAATCATACAGAAAGAGTTTTAAAAGTAAAAATGCACAAAGTTTCCCGTGAGGGTTAGGGTTAGGTTTAGGGTTGGTGAAGGGCGATAGAATATACAGTTTGTACAGTATATTCTTATTTATTTTAGAACTACAGTAACATTTGATTTCTGTCAACATGAGGAGAGCTGTCAATCAATAAATTGAAAAAAAAAGTAACTTGTGTTACTTATTTGAAAAAGTAACTTGGATATTCTCTTGTAAATTAAAGAAGTAATGCGTTACTTTACTAGTAACTTGAAAAAAGTAATCTGATTATGTAAGTCGCATTACCTGTAATAGGTAATACCTGTAACCCCAACACTGGAAAGAACAGCAAAAACAATATATGCCTGTACTAGTTAGATGATGGGAGCATTCACATTCCACAAAATGCTTTTTCAAACGAGAAGACATTTCTTCCGTACGAATTGTCTGTAACACAATAAGCTTATTCTGAAAACAAAAAGGCAAACAAACCCCTATTTGTTGCAAGTAAAGGAACCCACAATTTGGTTGCTCTCCTTATGATGTTTTTGAAGGCAGTCCATGGAGGCACTTCAAACCTGCCTTTGTGGAAAGAGTGATGGCTGGTCCAAACAGTATTTTCTATTGCTCCTAACAGCATCAATAGAATAAAACACAGAAAATACCTTCTGGAGACCAGACAGACAAAGTGAACCGCCTTGTTCAGCTGCCGAATGGGAAACAGCACACGGATGCTTTTGGGGTAACAAAGCAAGAAAGCAATTCCTAATGCACTTTTAACACATGGTGAGTGTTGGGGAAAAAAAGAGAGTCGACTGCAGTGCTACTCAGTGAAATCCACACAAGAAAATTTAGAGATTCTATAGTTCAAGTCTAGACTGGTCAATGGACTCGGGGTTATCAGAAAGAAGGCATAGTGGTGCAACTGTGGCTCCGCTGTGGAAAGGTCACATCGGCCACTGTATTTCAGGCTCTTGACCTCGGGTTCCCCACTGACTGTTGCTTCAGGGCTTTGTAAAGATGTTCATAGGCCATGTGGCACACCTGAGCCAAAAAGAAGCCTTCAGAATAGGTCTGATATGCAGTTTGATAGTGCAAAGTGCAGACAATAGCGATAGACCAATTAGAGGGGGAAGCACAGAAGCAAGGCATAAAAGAAGTATAGATTGAAAGATGAACGGAGTATTACGACTACAAAGAGCGGTGAGCCAAACATGTAGTCAGACTTTTTTAATTTGATCTTTTTGTAGTACAAGCACAATGTATTATCATGCTTGTTTCCAATATCCTTCTTCCACACAAGGAGAACTGTAGGTGCAAATTTAATCTATTTTCGCAACAAAGGCCTAACTAACACAACTGCTGTAAAGATTTAACGCTAAGATAAAACCTTAAAGATTTTGATTTATCCAATTACACAGAATGGGGTCTGAATCTTTCAATCCTGAAAAAAGACACGCTAGTACCAGAAAGCTATCATAAAAGTGGTCCATACAACTCGCAATCTACATTCCAAAGGCTTAAGTCATACAAAAACTTTTTGTGAGGAACACACAAATCTTCAATCAATACCCAACACGTCCATCAGATTCATTCCAAGAGGAAACTTGAAGTTGTTGTTGTTCATGGGCACCACTGACTTTGAGTATTTTCCTACTATGTAAGTCAATGGTGCCAATCAACTGTTGATGGTGCCAATCAACATTTATCAAAATATCTTCCTTCGTTTTTAACAGAAGAAGCTCATACAGGTTTGGAACAACTTAAGGGTGAGTAAATGATAACAGAATTTCCATTATATTTAATGTACTTCCTTCTACAGCTTTGATAAAGGCAGAATGCCTTAAATGATCGAGAGCCATAAATCTACATGCATATGTTGTGTCTCCAGGCCTGAATACATTAACACATGTAATTGGGTCCACACAGCAGTGCACCTTTTTGATGTAAAGGCTTTCAGAAATGGCAAGGCAATGTCTCTGTGGTATAATTCAATACAGCACAAATCACAGTTTTCTAGTTTGCAAACCCACCCCACACGTTTCTATAGATGTGCAATAAAATTTAAATAAAGAAAAAGCCCCTCCATCCATTTCCCTCCAGGTCTTTCTCAGTGTGGCCACGTGAAGCTTTTCGAGTCACTACTGCAAACAAGATAATCCTCGCCATCTATTATATTGTGTAAATGTGCTGCTGGAACAATAAGTTTGTCCTGAACTCAAACCATTTTAGCTTGGCACTTTCGTAAAACTTTTCAAATCTGTGCTGCAAACAAACTCGCCATTATACTTGATGTTGTTTGTCAATGCAAGCTCTATTATTTCCTGACACAAAAGGAGGACAGAAAGGGAAGCGGCTGCTAAAAAGAAAGATAATGGTGTTCGCTTTGATTGGTTCCTTCTAACACAGGCAGACCGAGGATCAATTCACGTTTTGAAAAGAGGGGAAGGTTGTTTACAACGAAAGACCTGCAGCAATATGAAAATGAAATCAATAATCCCACTGTGAAGAATGGATGGATGGAGGCTCGAGGCGTCTGGTCTTACATGAGAAAGCGGCAAAAAATAATAATAAAAAAATAGGAAGGACGATATTGGATAAGCCTTGTGACTGCCATTGAGCACTGAGGCATGTATTTTTAGCAGGACTGTAGAAGTTAAAGTATGCGAATAGTTAAAAAGGTTTACCATCATTCTACACTGTTATTTCATTTGACAACAACCATTTTATTCTGTGATTTTTCTGAATAAAAGGAGAATGTTAAGTTATTCTCAATCAATTATCAATTTTTTTTTTTAGCTTTTACTACAATACAGATTGTCAACTCAGCTTTGTAGTGTCAAACAGGAAAATAGTTCGTCAATAATGCAAGAAGACAATAACCAATTTTCTTTTAAGTTTTCACTTTAACAAAAGTGAACTCATTTGCATTATTGAATGATGGAATTTAATAAATAAATAAGGAACATGGAACTTGTAACTATGGAAAAATGTATTAATCACAAGTAAATTAAGCTACTAATTTAATAAATTTCAGCTGGTTTACTTCCTAATACTTATTTCTATGTAATATTTATTAATTAATAAACATGTAATATTGATTACCCTATTAAATGCATACATACTACGGTAATTTCCCCACCTAAATTGTAGGTTCTGTACTAAAATGTGGAACAAATTCAGTGCACAAACTGTAAAAAAAAAATATTGTGCAGTTGTTGTTTAATGTACAATAGGGGAAAGTCCCAGTCAAGGTTTTAGACAGTCACATCTGAGCTACCTGCCTTTAGCTAGAGGGATTTGAATTAGGCTACGAAGAGCTCTTCACGCCATCGGTCGTGCTTCAATAAGCCATGGTGGAGTTGTGTCGGGTGATTAAAAGGTTGCTGTGCACGGTTTCTTACATTCTGTAACAAGGGCTTTGGAGGAAAAGACAGTCCATAGGGACACCGCTTCACAGCGGAGCTGTAACAGTAATCAGTCTTCATCAAATAACAACAAAAATCTTCATCAAACAACAACAAAAAATAATGCTATTTGCTTTCTTAATAAATGTTCAATGTCTTATTGTTCAAGATTCATCAGTGCAAGTAATTCCCCAAAAATTATTTACAAAAACTCATAATTTACTCATGTCATTCAAAATAGGTGAGTTTCCTTCTTCATTTGGATAATTTCTACTGTACTTTTAGGAACTTTTGGGAGGTCACTGTCAATTAATGCTCGAACACTGAAAATAGTTCCAATAAAAGTCAAAGCAGAATCAACCATTGCACATCTCCAAACACAGTGGTGGTTCATTACTGAATGAATCAGGGTTTTTGAATAAATCAATTATACACCACTAATGTACAGACTGCAAAGAAGAAAAGTGATGAAAACAGTACAAAGTTCCAGTAGTGTATAGAAGCGCTCTTGAAATGCTGCTCGGTCAATCAAATTCAAGCACTGGAACTGGATCTGTTGTATAATTAAAATTCAGGTCACAACTTTTCACAACAATTTTCTGCAGTTTTAGGTATTGTAAAGGTTTATTGTTAGGGCTGCACGATAATGGTTAAACTGATTATCGAAATTATTTTGATTAAAATTATAAATCACGATGATTAATAATGATTATTCTATCCTGCTGAAAAAAAAAACTGCTAAAACCAGCCTAAACTTAGCTGGTTTAAGCTTGTCTCCAAGCTTGCTCAAGCTGGTTTTAGCTGGTTACCAGCTAAGGAAGTGGTCAAAACCCCTCTAAAACCAGCCTTCTGACCAGCTTTGACCAGCAAAGACTGGGCTGGATGACCAACTAAAATCAGTCAACCAGGTTAGGCTGGTTTTAGCACTTTTTTTTCTTGTTTTTTTATTTTTATTTAATTCAGCAGGGAAATGCAATAACATTTAATGTGTCCTTTAACCAACCTCAAATGACTATAGACCGACTTCATTTAACCAACTATAATAATACAAAACTCTTGGTTTTGGTTAGTGTTTTGTCATCTGTATTCACGTTACATTTTCTAAGTGACAATTTGTTTGCGAATGGGAAAAAGCCACTCAGATCGCACAGTAAATTTTCTCAAAGATCGTTAATACACACTTAAAACCAACATTGCCATCCCATTTTCAACACGAAAACTGGTAAAAAAAAAAAAAAAAAAAAAAAAAAAAAAAAAAACACTTCGACACTCTTGATATAAATTGTACATATGTAAGTTTTTCCCCATTGTATTGTCACAGGTAGGAAAAGCACATTTATTCCTCAAACACAATAGATCCATTATTGAAACTCTGTGAAAGTTTGATCATGGCTAGGGCTGGGACAACGCACCGAGGTCATCTAGGTCATCGATGACGTCGACGCAAAAAATACGTCGACACAAAATATGAGCATTGATTCATCGACATGTTTTTATTTCTCTAAAAATGTTTGCAAAACGTTTACCTTATGTGCGCTGAATATACGCGATGGCCGGATCAACATTCTGTCCAACGTTATATAACCAATCCAGGGTTTTTTCTGCATTGATCTTTTTTTTGACAGCTGTCAAAACCTTATTTGATCGGTGAGTAATGTAGAATAGAATGACTGCTGCGCCTAACAGGCAGCACTTGTTTAGTTTTAAAGTAGACAATGACACGCTTTCTATAGATATCTCTTTCATGTCTCTTTGTTGAGTATCAGTTCATTTTAATGACGTGTTTGTAAATGAAGATCAGTGCAGACAAAGGCTGCAGACAGCACACCTTGTTTGTTATCTTTATTTTTTAAGTGCACAAAGTTATGTCTGTATCCAAAAAAAGGTAGACCCTTTCAGATTCGATTGATGTATTGCTCTTATCTGTACGATTAAATCTGAAAGTGTAATTTAAGTTCTTTTCTGGGTTATTAGGGGAAAATGACTCATAACACACTGTCTCCTCGACATGATGCCATCACACCAACTGCTAACCAGAGCGTCTGTGTGGGGGGTGGGGCAGGTCACAGTTTTGTTTCTCCCAAGACGGTAGGCAGAGATTATTTTGCAAAGTGTTCTAGTGACGTACATAGAGATGGGCAAAGGATTTGAAATCTATAACGACTCGTTTCAGCGATTCAGAGTCGACTCCTTACTTTAGAAGCCAATAACTTTATAAATCATGTACTTTTTGGTTTAATTACTTTGCACATTGTTTACATTGATGGACATCATAAACTGTAATACAGGTAATTTTTGATTTCCCATATGTGTGTCTCTTTAACTAAATTCATTAGACACGATAGAAAAAGGGCGGAACGCCAAAGTTTCACGTGGAGCATTCGGAGATTTCTTTTTCTCCATGACAGTCTGCTGGCTCCCACTGTTTTTTTTTTTTTTGGGGGGGAAAAGCACTCTCTGTATTAGCTTAAAGCCCTCAAGTTTACATTGGTTACTATATTCTTTCAATTGCTCTAAACAGGTATTTTGGGTGACCTTTTTTATTGAATGCTAGACATCAAGTTGTTGTTATTTTCATCTGAAAGAAGAACTTTTTTTCAGTAAGCTAGGCCCTATGTGTTCAGTAAGCTTGTTTCAGTAAGCTATGTGTTTTCAAGGCTTCAAGGTTTTATTGAATGCTATCTCTATACAAGTGAAAAGTAATGCATTCTTAGTCTTTTATTTTGTAATTTTAAGAGCAATAAACATATATTGCAATATTAAGGAATTCATGTTTTTTTCATTCAGATATGTAAATCAACATGTATAAATTGTTAGTAGTCAATTAATGGGGACATAATCGAAATCGAATCGGTCTGAAAAAATAATCCCTAGATTAATCGTTTAAAAAATAATTGTTTATCCCAGCCCTAATCATGGCAAATTTGGGAACACAAACAGTACAAATGGCTTGTGAAAAAACACACATTGTCTATATGACACCTTCATGTAAGCAGAATATCGCTGTGTAGAGATCGCTAAAATGTTTTCATATCATTATCAGCACTTGTTCCACCATCAGTGAGCATGCACAGGGTTTCCAGATTGCACAAATGAAGTAAAACACTGGGCAGAAAGTGTATCCTTAAAGGAGAAAAGCTCTATTTTGGGGCTTAAAGGTTTTCACATCTGGCAACCACAAGCATAAACGCTAGTAAAGACTTGTTAGCAATGAAAGATAATGCAAATGCCAAATTTAAAACACGTTTCATTATAAATAACGAGCCAATATCCACATCATCTTGATCTGAGAACTTGCGTTAACACACACAGCTTTGAGTTGGGACAGCGAGGGTCATGGAAAGGCAATTAATTTACAATGAATTGTTATCTGAATATTTTTGCATTTTATTAATGTATTACAATATTTATTATTATAACTATTAAATATAAAATGTATGTGGTAAAAATAATATTAGTAATACATTTAATTATTTAAACACTAGTGGTTTTATTTTACTTATGATTGCTCTGAAAACATTTATATAATTTATATAATTTACATTTATATAATTATTATATGCATAATTAGATGCATTGTTTAAACTTTTTCCATAACATATTTATTATTATTAAATATAAAGATCTATATTGTATTATTATTATTAATAATAATAATGATAATACTACATTTAATTATTATTAATTATTTACTGTAATTTGTATTATTTCTATTACTATTGTTATATATTTTAATATTTACATAGTATTATTATTAGTAGCAGTGGTAATTTAGAAGTTTACAATTTAAAAGTTTATATTTTATTATAATTATAATTAAATATAAAGTTATATAATAATAATAATAATAACAATAAATCTTGATTAAGTCAAACCTGGGGCCTGTACCATGATGGTAGCTGAACAAATTCAGAGTTATAGGATTAGTTTTGAGTTGACAAAACAAAACCTCTCCAATCCGGCTCTGTTGGTACCATGATGCTTTGATCCTGAGTTTGTGGAGCGCGTGCACATGAATGTGTGACATCACTGGCGAACAACCAATCACGAGCCTTGCAACAAAAAGCAAGTTTGATTTACTTCTCGTGAGAGACCCAGAGAGATTCAAAACTAAAGGTTAAAGGTTTTGCTAAAGGTTAAGAGACTAAAGAATATGACAAATTTAAATGGGACAAATAAAATAAATCATTTTGCTTTATCAGTGATGTCACAAGTGAAACTTGTTAACTTAGTTCATACATTTGAAAATATATAGTGGTAGAGACTAGAACATAGTGTCAGAGACAGATTTTTTATTTTTTTAAATAGTGCAATCTTTTGATATTACAGCTTATTTATATCACATGATCGGTATACATTTATATTTATTTAAAATAAAAGATTTATAATAACTGTTTAACTAAAATTGCTTGTGTGTAAAAGATAAATAATAATAATATGAACCACAATAATTATATAAATCATAAAATGACTGAGTAATTATCATTAAAGCCAGACTTCTATTTTTGTATTTTATTTTATTTTTTTAGCATTAGTGACATTTAATTTGGATCAAGATAAACTGGAGTGACTTTGTGTCAGACATGTGTCACTTTTCTCACATCTGATTGAAACAACTTCAGTTTGAGATCTCTAACCCAGAACATAACCTGCATTGGAGCAGGTTAGCCGTGGAGTGTAAGTTAATAAGGCAATGAATGCAGCTAAAAGCCAAGCCACATACATGGTACCTAAAACCAGGATTGGTGCAAACTAAACTGAAACTTACCTGGCTAGCCAGCTAATCCAGCTTCATGGTACAGGCCCCTGATGTGTGTATGGATCTCTTATATTTTTAAATGAAAATAATTTAAACTACATACAGCAGCAATTATTAAGCAACGCAACCCCGCAAACTCTCAAACGGCACTACATATATTCATATTTATAGTATCTCAGAGCTCATATGAGTGCTGATGTATATAAATATATGTGGACAGGCACTCTGAAACATGTGTTAGAAGAGCATGCACTGGCCTGAACTGTCATGCACACACACACACACAAACATGGGGCATTAGCCCTTGAGGCTGCAGTGATGCTGATGGCAGAGCTGGGCTGGGGCTTTGGGGGCAAATTTAGCGCTGGGAGAAACAGCATTAAAAGTTTTAGGCAGCCTCTCAAAAAGTTCAGCCTTGACACAACAGCCCCTGCTGCCCCACAGCATCAATCCAGCATCAGACATGGAGGACTAACTAGCCTATTCCCTTCTCCCACTCTCTCTTTCTCTTCCCTTCCATCGTTGTGTTTTTTTTAATCTCCTTCTATATCTGCTCCCCTCCATCTCTACTTCAGCAGTCGCCCACAAACCTCTCTTTTCTCTTCCTCCCCTCAGTGTTAAATGCATGGGAGCTCGAGACATCAATCACCATCAAAGTCGGTGCATCTGGCCCTGGCTGTAAATGAGCAGGGTGCAGGACGGAGGAATAAGCCAATCTTGGAGTGATTATCCCAGACAATGCCCAGAGAAGCGTGGATGCCCCCTCAGAAGGAGAGCACGGGGTATGCTCTCAGCACAAATGGATCGCCCGTCTCCCGCTCTTTCTCTCCGTCTCCCTTCATTCCAGGGCATGCAGCTTTCTCAAAGTGAAGTGTGTCAAGCGCAAGAGAGAGTTTCTCTAATAAGAGCTTCTATAGCTTCAAACTGCGGTCTTGGAGCTGCTATGAGGAGAAGACCCAACATTGATCTGTACTTAAAATTGAGACGGGCGAATTTACACATTTACAAAATTGAGGCTTGCCTGGAAAACTAGTCAACTAATCGGTCTTCATGGACAATCAGGCTGGGTTACTATCATTAAATATAGGAAAAATATTAAACAACATTTACAATAATAAAACAATCAGGCTGAATTTAAATAGACATTTAATAGCGGACTTCGCAGATGGTTTATGTGTTACAAATGCTTGTTTACCTTAAACATGTATTATACACAAATTAATTTAAATTTAGCTATAACTTTTTTCTTGCAATCAAGATTTAAAAAGTCGGTCTATAGCCATTTTGATCAAAAATACAGTAATACAGTAATAATGAATAACTATAATAATTTTTTTAAATAACCGTTTACTATTTTCATATACTTTACAATTTTATTTATTCCTGTAACGGCAATGCTGAATTTTACATCTGTAAAATCCTCAAACTCATTTAGTTTATATGCAAATATAGGGTTCCTTATACTAAAACCATATTTAGTTAAAATCATTGTCTTCAATGCCACAGCTTAGTGGGTTTAATTACTGGAGTCTAATTAAATGCAGCCCGATTTTAACAAGGTCGACTGCGTTATTTTTCACACCTCTAGCAAGCAAAGTCTGTTCTATAGAACTGACAGGTAACAAATGCTGAACTAAGAAAAATATTATCTAGAGGTGGCTCACCTAAGCAAGTGTTACGTATAATAATAACTGAAAAGTCTATCATTTAAAGGAATTATACATAATATACTCACCCTCATGTAATTATTAACCTGTTTCATTTGGAGTTTTCTGTAAACACAAGACAAGATGATATTTTATGTTTTTATACATAGAATATAATTATATGATACCGAAGCCCTGCAACACTTTCTGTGAAGAAAGTCATTAAATTACTGAAAATCTTCTCACCTGCTGTATAGTAGAACTGAACTAAAATGAAGGGAAATAATTATTTTTATTTTTATTTGTATGAAGAAGATCAACAATAACATTCAGCTAAACTACATTTATGACTAAAGAAAGTCATTCAGTTTGGGAACATGAAAAGGTTAAGTAAATGAATTTCCAGTTTTGGTTGAACAACAATAAACACTCCTCACTTTTCTTCCATATCACATTTTTTTTACGGTCAGTTTTGTTTTCATGTTCACTTCACCCACTTTTTGGAAAAAGGAAAGCCACATTAAAAGCCAACCTCTCTTTCCAGCAGGTATAGACTTATTGTAAAGCCTTGCCTCTGGCCCACAAAGTGAACACAAAAATCCAGAGACTTTGTGTGCACTGAGAACAATGTTCGATTAGTCAGTCAAACGAATCCCATTAATCCGGATTCGTGTTTACCACCTCCTGCTTTTGTAGCAATAGCTATTCCCAGCTAATGTGAAAAGTTGGACAAAGACGCAGCATGAAACTGCACACACACAAAATTGCTCGATCAAACTGCATTGAAAACCCTTTATCAACACTCTCAATTCAGAAAGAAAAACTGGCCAAACAACAAGGACATTTTCAAAGTCATTTTCCGGACTATAAGTCGCACTTTTTTTCATAGTTTGGCTGGTCCTGCGACTTACAGCCATGTGTGACTTATTTATACAAATTAATTTGACATGAACCGAGAGAAATGAACCAAGAGAAAACATTACCGTCTACAGCCGTGAGAGGGCGCTCTATGCTGCTCAGTGCTCCTGTAGTCTACACTGAAAACATACAGCGCCCTCTTGCGGCTGTAGACGGTAATGTTTTCTCTTTTTTATTGGTTCTAAATAAATGCGACTTATAGTCCGGTGCGACTTATATATGTTTTTTTCCTCGCCATGACATATTTTTGGACCGATGTGACTTATACTCAGGTGCGACTTATAGTCCGAAAAATACGGTACCTGTGCTGCTAATAGCAATCAAACTGAGTCGACACTTGAATTTAATAGTTACAATACAGCACGGATGAGTGGAGGTGAGGGGAATGAGGAAGTGAGAGAGATAAACCACTGGCAGCAGCACACGGTAGGCCAGATACACATCCTGGTACTGGTAGCCATCGCCAAAGCAGTGATTATTACACACTATCTTTGTGCAGTGTGTACTAGTGAGCCAGCAACCCATCCACACACACTCTCTCTTTCTCTCTCTCCTTGTGACTGGAGGTGCAATGGAGTGAATCCATTATGCTGCTGTTGCCTGGCTACAACTGAACAATAAAAGTAAAAATCCTGGAGAATTAACACCTTGAAAAGGACACTTTCACCGACAGCACTGCAGCGAGGGCACCACCGACCAACACAAAACACTTCAGTGATCGTAAAGTCTGAAAATACTGGAACCCTGTAATTTATTTTGTTACTTAAAGGGATAGTTCACAAATTACATCATTTACGCTGCCTGATGTCGTCATTACAAATCTGTATAGTTGTTTTCTTTTGTAGAATCCAAATGAAGAATGTGAAAATTAGGATATTTTCAAGAATATTCAGGTGCAAACAACATTGGACTTTCTACTGATTTTTCAAAATATCTTCTTTTTTAATTCCACAGAAGAAAAAAAAGCTGTTTTCTATCATGTGCCGTGCACAATTGTGATGACGCAAGATGAACGCAAACACACCAGGGTTCGAAAGAATCAAGTAAGTGTGAAACCAGACCAACGCTGTGGGGGATGCCTGTAACAATCACACTCTGGCACGGACCACTGCAAATGTGCTTAGTGTGAAAGCCCCTAAATGATTACAGAATTTAAATATTTTGTTGAACTGTGCCCTTTAAGTCAACAAATTATTTTAAATCAAGGTTTCTTGCATCAGTAAATAAAATTTTCCACTTTCTCTTTCTGATCTTTAGGGGCATTCACACTGACAGCGATTTATAACAACAAAATAACTACGAAGTACGTTTTGAGGTGACGGGCTAAAGACCAGTGGTGAGAGACCAACTCTTTGCAAATGCGCTGCAATGCTATGCTGATGCCAATGGGCATTTACATTTTTATTTATGCATTTGGCAGACACATTTATCCAAAGCAACTTACAGTGCATTCAAGGGACAAATGTCATCAGTTTTGATTCCCCAATAAATTAAATCCATGATGTTGATGTTTCTAGTGCCATGCTCTACCAACTGGGCTTTACGTACACCTACTAGCAATGGAAGCGGAAGTGAAGTTTGCACATTCCCCTTCTTGAAGTTGGATACAACTGTTATGTAGGAGTAGGCTGTTAGCAACAAACGTTACAGCAACTTAACACCCTCACTAAACTAATTTTGTATAAAACGTAATTAATATTCATTAATGGTCGACTGATATATTGCCAAGGCCGATATATCGGCCGATATTTGGTATTTTTTAAATCTTATATTTATATATTCTCATTTCAAACTATTGATCACATTTTTATTTTTATATAACTAGATTACATTTTAAATTAAAGTTATTATAAATCATGTCAGTTCTATATTTAAATTAATTTTTGTGAGTACATTTATACCAAACAATTCTTTTATATTCACTTATATTTGTAAATTTGCTTAGTTTTTTTAATACCTGCTGGACAAGTATATGCATGCTGAACTGACATTTTAACATTGCAGTACTTCAATTAACTTTGACTGTGCCCCTAAGAGTTCAACTGA
Organism: Carassius auratus; assembly: GCF_003368295.1. Taxonomy (NCBI): domain Eukaryota; kingdom Metazoa; phylum Chordata; class Actinopteri; order Cypriniformes; family Cyprinidae; genus Carassius; species Carassius auratus. The sequence continues at coordinate 4,253,997 of NC_039290.1, forward strand.
GGTTACAAATGCTTCTTAACAAAAATGTTACCATAGAGTCCAGCTAAATCTTCATGGTTTCTTACCTTCTTAGCTGCATTGATGCACTGCATGTACTCTTTGGCCAGGTCTGAGCACTGAAGCGTCTGCTCACGGTTCTCTTGATAGCAGTTCAGGACACACCGGATCCACATTACGTTGCCTGTGAAAAGGTCAGAGGTCTGAGAGAGGCGGGTCATGAGGGCATAAGTGTTTATCTAACTTTATCTAACTGCAGAGAGATATTGCTGTACACATCCTGGCAGGATCGTACATGCAGTGACAGTAAATATTTTATATGAAGCACAACCAAAAAACAGACTCAGCTGTAAAATACTGTCGCATGACTCACTCACTCACTCATTTCCTTTCCTTCCTCCCTCTCTCTCTCTCTCTCTCTCTCTCTCTCTCTCTCTCTCTCTCCCACCACTCCCTCAATTCCGCTCTTCCTGTGAATGGTTTAGTAGAATAAATGAATGCGGGGAGACAGGTTAAACTGAATTACTGGCAGAGTGGATATTCATTAATAACACCAGTGTCAAGAGTGGCAGTGACTAGAACAACTATGATAAATAACCCAGCGAGCAGGAAGGAGGTGGAGGGGGTGAACAGACAAAAAAGATCTTTGGTACATCTGTACAGTAGATCCTTAAGGCAAAAAATAGTCATTCATCTTCACTTCAGACAAACACCTTCACTCAAACTAATAATGCGAATCTGAACGGCCATTGTATAAATGACAGTTATTGACTCAGATTATGTAATCTGTGCAAGAAAATTGTACTAAAAGACAAAAATGAGTGTTTATAAAACAATCTACCCAATCATGCTAATCATTCTCAATGTCAGTTTAAAAGCTAAAAGAATTTTAATACAAGTATGGATTTGGATAATATATGTGCCACTCAAAATGTTTTTTAAATTATTAAAATAAAACAGCGACAACAAAAGGTTTAATAAAGAGATTTATCCATCTAGCTAATCAATCTGGTTGTCAAGTCAACAAAAAGATCGACTAGCTAGATCTGACATCAAATTAATAATGCACAACCAAACAGCTATTGTAGAATTATTACAATTACTGAATCAGATAATGTATGTGGTGAAATAAAAATAAAAAAAATTAAAATATATATATATATATAAATGAAAACTTTGTAAAAAATAAAATGATAATTTTTAAATAATAATAATAATAATTAAAATAACTATTTCTTAAAGTAACAATATTACATTTACATAGTCAAATTAACAGTTAACAAACCAAATTTGAAATGGCTTTAATTACATCACAACAAATTTATGACATGCAATCAGTCTGCTGTTTGTTTTTTTGTCTTTTACAAAAATAAAGTTTTACTTGTGCAACTTTTTTTACAAAAAGAAAAAAAAATTCTAAAGCGATAAAATGAAAGCAAAGTGGCGGAAAAAAATGGGTTTCATTTTATTATTTATTATTTTAATATTTATTATAAATACCCAATCAAGCTACTATCACAAAAGGTAAGATGTATGGGGTAGTCAATGCAAACATAATCTAAAGAAATACCATTAAATTTAAACTTAAAAAGAGTGAGCTACAATACTTAGGCTTCACACCACAAAAATGTATTGACTACTGATGGCTTGACTGATAAAATAGATAATGTTTGTGGAAAACTGTATCTTTGTTCAATAATATCCTAAAACAAACAAAACAAGGCTTTATAGTGTAATTTATCCAATATAATTACTTTGGCGGTCATGCTGACGAAAGCTTGGCTACTCAGGAGTCATGTTGAATATCACTGGACTGATTAAGCGAAGTGAATCCATGCATCCACCTCCAGCTTCACCACAATTGCGGCTTTCAAAATATCGACTGACATCCTGCTTAATTGAAAGGCGATTTAAAGGCTCAATCGGGCTTAGGTTTCACTTGCACGTTCAATTAAATCATCAACAATTGCCATCAATCTGATGCAGGGTAGAGATACTTCAATCCGTTGATCTCTTTTCAAGCTGTGTTGTACATCTTATCGTCATTCGGAAAAACCAGACATGGCTGAAAGCAGAAGGGCGAAGGTAAAAAAAAAAAAACTTCCATCAATAGCACATAGAGGGCTGCCACGTCTCAGAATGCCGAAACCGTTTTTTGTTTTAATTACCTTGCGAAAGGAAGAATGACTACTGTAGTCAAATTCTTTTCTCCGGCAGATAAGAAACTCTCTAATTTAAAATAAACTGCCTTCATCAGGAACGGCAAAGGCTTCTGATAGAGCAGAGGGTTTATTAAAGCAGTCTGAAGCAGAAAATTGGCTTGCTCAAACCCAGGCAGAACTGTATTGAACCAAATTGAAGGTGAGGTCTTTAATAAAAATATTAGCCGAGCTGCTTACTAACTGCTCTGTTTGAAGAGCACAAGCCGTGCCTGTTTAAGGGATGCTCATTTCCTCATTTCACATCTGTAAATAAATAACACGGCGCTTAAAGATTAAATGTTAATTATCAGAATTTAGTCTATTATTTGTAATCTCCTTAACGGAGCAGAGTACTACAGAACAAAGCGCGACTTCAGAAACCTTTCCGAGGCGGAAACGCACAAAGCGCAATTCAAAAATATGAAAATGAAATGCAAAGAAAAAAGCAGCTACAAAAGATTAAATTAGCTTAAAACACATTCTGCGTGTAGGAGCATGTGCTCGTAAACTTGAAGAGACAAGCTAATTATTCTGAAGCTAAGGAGCAGCGCTAGCTGAAAATTGGTAGATACCAAAGACCACACAGAGGTTTAGCTTCCGCTCGCTCATTAATTATTTCCAATCAGCTCTTGCTGATAAGAGAAAACACGACTTTGGAATTACCGCACTATGGAAATCTCAGCAAGCCGTGGCTCCAACTTGGATTAGCATCTGAATTCTTGAGAAAGCAAGATAAACAAATAATAGCTAGATGAGAACAGAAAACACAAAATCAAACTTGATATAACACATAGGTCACAAGGCTTTATCAGCTCAAGAGTTCAGCATGACATGTTTTCCCGAGTCTAGAGTCTTAAATTAACTAGATTAGAGCGCCGGTGCCTTGACCTTGCTCAAGCTCAGCTGGTAGATGAGAACCTCGTCTTATCTCGTCGACTCTCCTTCCAGTGGCTCGCTTGCACTCTGACAGCTTTACAATTGACTGAGCCTCCTCGACCGCATCCCTCCAGCCTCCCGTCCAATCTCACCTGTAGGGGTCGGCGGTTTTTTGCAGCGATGGGCCCCACTTAAACTTGACAAGGCGAAAGGAGGATGGGAGGAAGAAACAGATAAAGAGAGAGAGAGAAAAGAGAAGAGAGGCACTCTGAGGGATCTGACAAAGCTGATAATTACTCCCATTGCCGGAGTCCACATTTGCTAAACTGGCCGGTCACAGTTCTGCACCTCTCTCTGGGGTAACGGCCTCTGGAGTGCTGTGTTGTCACTTCTCTTGCCTCTAGTCAATCAGTGCGTGGAGCTCAACAGTCACGCGTGCTTCTGTAACCTTCGGCCGGACGCGTGGAGACAGGGGTAGAGAGGAGATGTTACTCTGGTTTGACAAAGTGAGAGTTTTGTTGGGTATGGGAATGATCTGACTTGTCATCAAGGCAGGAGGTCAGTTTAATCCAACTGGAATTCTCCACTTATTCTCATGTGTGTGTGTGTGTGTGTGTGTGTGTGTGTGTCTGCTTGTGCAAGGACAGTCAAATTATGACCACTGTTTATTTGACTTCAGTTGGTCTCTAATAATTAATGCTAATACAAGTCTTACAAAATGACTGGGTTAAATTGACAGCCTTAGTATTCTAGATCAGGGTGGTTTAACTTATACTTCTTTAAATTGAGGAAAAATTTAGTACAGTTTTTTTTTTTTTTTACAGCAATTAGTTACTTTATTTCTGTAATGAGAATCACCACTGAGAATAATGGGTACTAAAACAAGTCTTCAGTAAAAAGACTGTATGGTAATAAGAATTTGAATGTTTACATGATCACAAGGAAGCAATTTTTTCTATGTACATTCTTTCACAAGCGTTCTTTCTTGGGATGGAACATTCAGTTAAATTCTTAAATTCAGATCTTCCTAGGCCACATTACCCCCAATTACAGAGGAAAAGTTAAGATAAGAGTCTAAAATCCCAATGCAAATCCTTCAAAGCAAAGCATCTGCAAAAAATATACAGAAATTACCCATGATGACAATGGCTCATCAAGGTCAAATAAAGTTCCTCATTTGAGTAAACAAAAGCAAGGAGAGCATGGTGAGAAGAGAATATTACAGGATAATTATCAATATTCAAACCAGAAACCTAGCATGTGTGAAAAAAAAAGTTTTTACTTTTATAAGGGTTGGGTTGAACATATACTGTTTGCTAAAGCAAACCTCATGACCCCACAGTCTAGTCGTCCCACACTTCCACCCACCCTTCCAGCCAACAGCTCCTCTAATGAGGGCCTTTCTTTTGAGAGACCCCAAACAACATCCATTGAGAAAGAAAAATATCAACAAATGCCTGACTACGGCAATATAATTGGCTGCCATAGAGCAGGAAAGTTTACTGGGAAGGGAGACCAACCACGATGCTGGCCAGATGCATTTCTTACTGTTCTTTTTCTTTACTTCAAAAATATTTTATTCTTAAAGAGATAGTTCACCCAAAATTAAAAACTATGTGTGTGTGTGACTATTTACTCACCCTCAAGTTGTTCCAAAACTGTACGTTTTCTGTGGAACACACAAATAAACTGAGGAATTCAAGATCAGCTACAGCCTGTTCTTATCTGACAAGAGTGAGCCAAGGTGTGGTCTTCTTCTGTAGCCCGTCTTCTTCAAGGTTTGGTTATTTTGTTGTTTGTTAACTGATGCCCTTCTGCATAACTCAGTTGTAACGGGTTATTATTTGAGTTACTGTAGCCTTTCTATAAGCTCAACCCAGTCAAGCCATTCTCCTCTAACCTCTCAGACATCAAGAAGACATTTTCGCCCGCAATGAACTGCCACTCACTAGATATTTTCCCTTTTATACGATTCTCTGAGAATCCAAAAGGTGGTTATGCATTACAATCCCAGTAGATCATCAATATCTGAAATAGTCAGACCAGCCTGCCTGGAACCAACAACCATGGCACGCTCAAAGTCACTCAAATTAACTTTTTTCACCATCCTGATGCTCAGTTTGAACTTCAGCAGACTGTCTTGACCATGTCCATGTGCCTAAATGCATTGAGTTGCTGCTATGTGATTGGCTGATTAGATATTTTCATCAAAACAGGTGTACCTAATAAAGTGGCAGATAGATGGATGATGGATTCATTCACATAGAATAACCAACAACAGCATTAGCAAACATCTTGTAGTGCACCCAATCAGTTTCTCAACAGCCCTGTAGGTTCGGTAGTTCATCTTGGCTGGATCGCAGTTCCTCAGCAGGAATTCTCAATTTGAATTATCAGATCCAGCGCACTCCTCGTTTGGGAACAGGGCAGGATGGCCACGAAAATGTGGTTGTCGCACAGCTCAGAGTGTTGAAGAGGTGAATGACAGAAAGATCCTGAACTGCCCGAGGCTTGTGAAGCGGTTGGGGATTAAACAGCAGCCTTGTCATGCTCCAGGAGACGGGGGTCTGGAGGCTGCCATAACCTCAAGGATTAAAACCAGGATTAAAACATCAACTCCACGCAGGTAGAAAAGCAAAAAATGCTTGCTAAAGCTCCCCAAAACATAACTGCCAACAAGTGGATTGAGTGAACAGAAATGCACATAAAATAGTGAACCTCCGTTCACTTTGGAACACAGTTTAAGATATTTTAGATTTAGTCCAAGAGCTTTCTGTCCCTCCATTGAAAATGTGTGTACGGTATACTGTCCATGTCCAGAAAGGTAATAAACACATTTTCAAAGTAGTCCATGTGACATCAGAGGGTCAGTTAGAATTTTTTGAAGCATCGAAAATAAATTTTGGTCCAAAAATAGCAAAAACTACGACTTTATTCACCATTGTCCTCACTTCTGTGTCTTTTGTGAGAGAGTTCAAAACAAAGCAGTTTGTCATATCCGGTTCGCGAACGAATCACTCAAAGTAACCGGATCTTCTTGAACCAGTTCACCAAATCGAACTGAATCGTTTGAAACCGTTCGCGTCTCCAATACGCATTAATCCACAAATGACTTAAGCTGTTAACTTTTTTAATGTAGCGGACACTCCCTCCAAGTCAAAATAAACCAATATCCCATTGTAATTCATGTACTCAAACAGTACACTGACTGAACTGCTGTGAAGAGAGAACTGAAGATGAACACTGAGCCGAGCCAGATAACGAACGAAAGATTGAGTCAAGAAGTCAAGTCGAGTCAAGAACTGGTTGCATTGGTTTTCGGATCACCAGTAGTGATGGGAAGTTTGGTTCTTTTCCACGAACCAGTTCTTTCGGACAATTCGATTCAATAAACCGGTTGAAGAAAACGGTTCACCGGTTCTTTTGTCCTCGACGTAATGAAGTCATTGGCGATGATTGCCCTTCATTCAAGCCTTCGGTTTACCCACACTCATAAAATTAGCACAGAATCAGTTCAGAATCAATTATCAAAAGAATCAGTTCGGTTAACACGCTCTGTGCGTCAGTCTGCTTCACACTGAATCACACATGCGCAGTTATCATCAGCTCCTCGGTTCTCAAATCGGACGCGTCCGACAGAAACGAGGACTACTTTGAAGATGTTTTTCTTACCTTTCTGGACACAGTTTCAATGGAGGGACTGAGAGCTCTCGGACTAAATCTAAAATATCTTAAACTGTTGTGTTTAGGGGTTTGGAACGACATGAGGGTGAGTTATTAATGACTAAAAAATTTTCGGTGAACTAACCCTTTAAGTGTCAACCTTTCAATAACAGCCATCTGGCTCTATTCTGTCATGAAACGCCCACTTTTCCACGTTTCACACACACACACACACACAGACAAAATCTCATTACAAAAGTAAAAAGGTTTGCGAACACCATATCATGTCGACTTTAAAGAGATGCTTTAGTGTGCTTTCAGCTCAGCTGTTTTAGTAAAAGAATAAGGTCATACACTAGCAACAAAGACACACAAAAACTGAAGTCGTCATGTACAGATGTTCTTCTGTGCTCTGATTGGCAGATGAGACATCCCCAGGGGGAAGCTCATTACCCAAGTCCCAACATCATTTGTATAACCTCAAAGCACTCGACTCTTAGCCATCATTGCACCTACGACTGGCACTTAACGACAGCTGCTACGAAACCTGTGAAACTCAAGAGGACAGAAGAGGAAACAATCAAACACAAACACTTACACACGTAAATCACACACACTCAATCAGATGATCTGATCTCGATGCTCACACACTCACACACTGGGATTATCATTTCAAATCCCTCTTTAAATCTAACACAAAGCATGCTGGGAGAGAATTAGTCACAAGCCATCTGCAGGTTTAATGGTCAAAAGTGTTAGTTTTGTATTGTCAAACAAAAATGTATTTTTAAGAGTCGTCTGGTGAATTCAGGATTCTAATGTTTTGAATGATTGCCCTTCTTTCAAAAAAATTAGCAAGCGCACACATACCCACAGTGCTTTGTTCTGTGGGGGGTTTGGATGAAAAGCCAGAATTAACAGAAGGGTTCCAAAAGAAAAATGACTTTCAAAAATATCAATAAAGCAAATTATTTTTATGTACATGCAATTCAAAACAGATCAACCACTCACTCTGGAGTTGATCAAAAATAGTATATTATATGTGTGTGTGTGTGTGTGTGTGTGTGTGTGTGTGTGTATGTATGTATATGTATATATATATATATATATATATATATATGTATGTATAAGTATATATATATATATATATATGTTTACAAGTATATATATATATATATATATATATATATATATATATATATATATATATGTATGTGTGTGTGTGTGTGTGTGTGTGTGTGTGTGTGTGTGTGTGTGTGTGTGTGTATGTATATATATATATATATATATATATATATATATATATATATATATATATTAGGGGTGTAACGATACGCGTATTCGTATTGAACCGTTCGGTACGACGCTTTCGGTTCGGTACGCGGTACGCATTATGTATACCGAACGGTTCGTTGGAGTAATTAATTATATTTGAAAAAGAAAAAAAAGAGAGAGAGAGAGAGAGAAATATAATGATATGCGTTCAACAAGGTAGCCCAATAACCCAAACAACGTAACAGGCAACGCCCCTGACACTCCCGAAGAAGAAAAAAACACCATCTTATATGTTTATGTTAGGCTACTCAGCAGGCGCTCGCTCACTCAGTACGCGCTGAAGGCTCGTTGCAAAATAGCCAATGCGTTTAACAGACTAGAAATGAGAAGATCCTCCAATAACCAACAGGTCTGGTGTTTGGGTGCACTTTGGATTCCCTTTAAGCTATAATGGTGATGGCAAGAGAGTGGTGGATAAAAAAACAACGGTATGTCACATCTGCAACATGACAGGGTACACCAGCGGGAATAAAAAAAAAAAAAAAAAAAAACACCAGCGGGAATATCTGGGATATATGCGTCAGTACTATCTGGGAAAAGACGAAAAAAAGGAGAAACATGCACGCATCAAACTATCCCTGCAGCATTTAGAAACTATAGCTTACAGGGAATCCAACCCAAACACCAGACCTGTTGGTTATTTTAGGATCTTATATTTCTGGTCTGTTAAAGGCATTCGACATTTTGCAACGAGCCTTCAGCGCGTGCTGAGTGAGCGAGCGCCTTAGGGGGCCGTTCACATATCGTGCCTAAAAACGCATGGAAAACGCTAAGCGCGTCTTTCTCCTCCTTTCCAAAGCGCTTGGGCAGAAGCGCTCATGAGGCGTCTGTCTTTGCTAAGCAACAATGACGTGCTCTCTCCATGAGACGCGGAAATTTCAGCGAAGGATAAATGGATTTGCAGCTCTAAAAATCGCTTGCAGTAGCTCTGCTACTAAATTTATTTCAAAATTGCAATCCATATACAACTATGATCAGCTGATCCTTCATCTTGGCTGAGCTCTCAACGTTGTTACGGGAAAGGATGAAGCTGATTGGTTAGTTCTTGTCACATGACCCGCGGTGCGCTTGCGGCATTCTGAAAAGTTGAGATGTTTTTACATTTTGCTGTATCTAAAACGTATCGAACCGAACCGAACCGAACCGTGACATCAGTGTATCGTATCGAACCGAACCGTGAATTTTGTGAACCGTTACACCCCTAATATATATATATATATATATATATATATATATATATATATATATATATATATATATATATATATATATACACATACACACACACATATATATATATATATATATATATTTATATATAAGAAAGTAGTGATTTCTAAATTTACTTTGACTTGTATTTCGTTGCAGACAACATGAACACAAAATATTTCATATTTGGTCTGGTCAACTTCATGTCATTTGTAAATATGCATCCTTTCCTGTCATTCAGACCTGCAACACATTTAAAAAAAAGTTGGGACAGGAGCAATTTAGGGCTAGTAATGAAGCAAAATGGTTAAATAATGATGTGATTTGAAACAGGTGATGTCAACAGGTGATTTGTAATTATGATTTGGTACAAAAGCAGCATCCAAGAAAGGTCTAATCCTTTAGGAGCAAAGATGGGCCGAGGATCGCCAGTTTGCCAACAAATACGTGAGAAAATTATTGAAATGTTTAAAAACAATGTTCCTCAAAGAAAGATAGGAAGAGATTTGGATATTTCACATTCAACAGTGCATAACATAATTAAAAGATTCAAGGAATCTAAAGGATTTTCACTGCATAAAGGACAAGGGCGCAAGCCTAAGCTGAACAACCGTGATCTCCGATCCCTCTGGCGGCACTGCGTCATGAATCGTCATTTATCTATAAGCGATATCACCACATGGGCTCAGGACTACTTTGGCAAACCTTTGTCAAGTACCACAATACATAGTTACATCCACAAATGCCATTTAAAACTGTACTGTGCCAAAAGGAAGCCTATGTTAACAGTGTCCAGAAGCGCTGTCGACTTCTCTGGGCTCGGAGGCATCTGGAACATGTACTGTGGTCAGATGAATCAGTATTTCAGGTATTTTTTGGGAGGAATGGACACCGTGTGTTCCGGACCAAAGAAGAAAGGGATCATCCAGACTGTTACCAGCAACAAGTCCAAAAGCCAGGGTCTGTCATGGTATGGGGTTGTGTCAGTGCCCTTGACAAATGTAACTTCCACTTCTGTGAAGGCACCATTAATGCTGAAAAGTACATAGAGATTTTGGAGCATAATATGCTGCCTTCAAGAAGACATCTTTTCCAGGGACGTCCATGCATATTTCAACAAGACAATGCAAACCACATATATAAATATATATATATATATATATATATATATATATATATATATATATATATATATATATATATATATATATATATATATATATATATATATATACACACACACACACACACACACACACACACACACACACACACACACACAATACACACATGCACACTGAACAAAATTATAAACGCAACAATTTTGAGTGAGCTGAACTCAAAGATCTAAGACTTTTTCTATGCACATAAAAGGACTTTCTCTCAAATATTGTTCACAAATCTGTCTAAATCTGTGTTAGTTAGCACTCCTTTGCCGAGATAATCCATCCACCTCACAGGTGTGGCATATCAAGATGCTGATTAGACAGCATGATTATTGCACAGGTGTGCCTTAGGCTGGCCACCATTTAAGAGGCCACTCTATAAAGATGGAAAAGATGTGTTTTTAACTAATTCTTGAAGATGGCTAAGGACTTAGCAGCTCGGATTGAGTTGGGCAGGTCTTTCCACCAGCAGGGAACATTTAATTTAAAAGTACATAAAAGTGACTTTTTGCTTCTTTGGGATGGCACAATCAAGCGATGTTCACTTGCAGAACACAAGCTTCTAGAGGGCACATAAGTCTGAAGTAATGATGTAGGTAAGTAATATAATCTGGATGTACAGAAATTTCAGATATAAAAAAATTCAGCCAAAATTCTTGCTATATATTTATATAAAAAGCCTTTAAGCATACTGTGATTAAAATATTCAATCTAGCCTTTGAAATGCAGAGGCTGCAGTGGTTTAAATTGGCTGTATATTCTGAAAGGGAAGGTCTATGCTATTTCATGCATTCTGACTTATTTACAATTAAAAAGTTGGATTTTCATGCTAAACAAAGACAAAATTTCAATGAGCTGGACATCTGATGGAGTATTTCGATGCCAAATTCACTCCTTCAGGTTTTGTAAAAGTTTTTTGTTGTTATTTTTTTTAGAGTGTGGCCCTGTATGACATACTAAAGGGTGGAATTCCTTGTATGGGCAATGATTGTGTTATGTCTCCTTTAAGTCCACAACCACCTGAAAAATATTAATTATTATTATATGAATAATATTTATAACTTAAAATGTATACGATAGATTGTGCCCTAGGTTTGAAAGTTTGGGGTCAGTATTTTTTTATATTTTTGAAAGACGTCTCCTATGCACATCAAAGCTGCATTTATTTGATCAAAAATACTGCAAAATATGAATACAATTTTAAATAAGTGTTTTCTATTTTAATATATTTTATTATGCAATTTATTACATACAAAGTAATAAATTTATTAAATTTATTATATACAAAGCTTAATTTTCAGCATCATTACTCCAGTCTTCGGTGTCCCATGATCCTTTAGAAATAATTTGAATATGCAAATTTTCGGCAAAAGAAACATTTCTTATTATTATCAATACTGAAAACACTTGTGCTGCTCAATATTTTTAGGAAAATGTAAAGCTTTTTCTCAGGATTCTTTGGTAAATAGAAAGTTCAAAAGAACATTACTTACTTGAAATCAAAAAAAATTGGACACATAAAAATGTGTTAACACTGAAGAACTCTTCACTGTTGCTAATGATCACTTTAATGCATCTTTTCTAAATAAAAGTATTCACTTCTTTTTTAAATCTTATCAACTCCAAACTTTAAAACTGTAGTTTATATTTAAAATGTGTTTAAATATTGGAAACAGATAGGAGTTTTTAAAGCAGTGCATTCAAAATTGGCATTTTTTGTGCATCACTACATGATACTGAATAACTCAATGAATTTACTAAAATGCCTAAGGAGAAAATGATTGAGAAAAATACATCCGGAAACCAGACAGCTGAAATGTGAACAGGCACTTTTGAACTACAGATAGAAAGAGTGGCCAGAAAGAGGTAGAGAGAGAGAGTACTGTGGTGGAGATGAAAGAAAAAGGGGCAAGGAGAGAGAAGCGATTAAAAAAAATTGTGAAAGATCCTCAGCCTCAGTGAATGGCGAGCAGCTCTGGGCGCTGGTGGGGTCGTGGCGAGCTACACACAATCTGCATTAAGTACAGCAGCTGGAGATTCATTCGAACCCAGAGAGAACAAAATGCCTGTCTCTCCAGCAGAGGAGAAAAGAAACTTGCTCTAATGAATCTCAAATACAATTCAACCTCACCAGTTCCACGCCTGGCTTCAGAGAGGTGGGAGAAAGACAGACAGCAACCACAACATGAAGCTGATCGCAAAGAATAATAATCAATGTTTTGGCAGGGGCTTCTCGGATGTTGTATTTAAGATAATGAGAGTCCAGCCGTCAATCCTGGCATGTCCTGTTCCTTTCACATGAACTTACTTTCATTCTACCACCAGAGCACGCCTGCCACAGTACCTTGCTTTTCACCTTATCATCAGTTATAGACTATTTCATGAAGTAAACTAGAAGACCGCAAACAGGCTTACCATGACACCAACATCATTAATTTAATGAAACATTTTCAAGGCACTAAAAAATCTCATCTCTTTTCAAGAAAGTCAAAGTTATTATGAGGCTGTGATCAACCGGAACAAAAGAACCACTTTTATTTTCAGCCATGTTTGTCTAGTAACGGTTTGCATCAACTTTTTTTGGAAGCAGAAACTCAGTTCACTTTTAACCAAAGAAGTTTCTTTTAGGTCTTCAAATTCTGGTGACCAATTTTCCTAGCTAATCATTAAATTAAAAAAAGAAAAAAGAAACACTTGCAAGAAACTTTTGCTTGTACTTCTTCAATGCTACATCCTGCCTTGAATTCAAGTAGATGTTAGAACTCATTTTATTCTTAAAAATGTTTGTATTATAATTAAAGGACAATTTTGTAATCTCTTACTTTATATTGGCTTCGCTCCTGGTTGCAGCGGTGTGGAACTGTTCAGCAGACGTCTTGAAGCATTCCTCATTCTGAAACACAAACAATAAAAATACTGATTATGACCAACTTTCACCTGAATATCTCAATAAACAGACTGCAAAAATGCAAGCACGGGATTATACAATGACCATAGAGCTGATAGAATAGAATAGAATAGAATAGACTTTTTTTTTTTTTTTTTTTTACAATTATTGGCAACCTTATTTTGTAATCTTTGATTAATTTCTTTCTAAAAATATTAAGATTTCACAGTGATTCCAAACATTTGTAGTGTATATATTTTTAAAATGCTGTTAAAATGCATCATGATAAGACTAGGGGTGTCACGATTCTCCAAATCCTCGATTCGATTGCATTTTCGATTCTAAGGTCACGGTTCGATTCGATTCTCGATTTTTACATTTATTCTCTTTAAAGCACAGATTGTCATTTTTCAAACTAGACTGTTATGTAATATAATATCTGACCTTTGTTTGCAATGTACCACATTACACTGTCAAATTTAAAACTTTTATTAACAATATAATGTAACAACTTATATCTTTAGTCAATTGAAAACTTAAAATAAACTGCAATCCAGTTTCTCTTTTGTAAGTGCAGTCACAAAAGATGGCATTCCAGTTCATAACAAAACAAACAAAAACAATAAAAAATGACTAAACTAACCTTCAAATATTACGATGTATCTATTTAAAAGATTAAAGATAAAACGCTTGTTAAACACTTCACTGTCATTCATTTAGATTTATATATATATATATATATATATATATATATATATATGTATGTACAGTATGTGTGTGTGTGTGTGTGTGTGTGCATCATTACAGTCTGTAAAATATGTGTATCTCTTATTACAAGACTGCAATCACTAGCAATCAGAAGAATTCCAGTTAATCAAGTATCTACAAAAGATCTACTCTATAAACAATGCATTAAATTACATTAAAGACAAAAATTAATTAAACAAGCAAAAGAAATGATTACTCGCATGTATCTGGTCCACTGATGAAGTCATGGGTCAAGTCAAGTGAATTATTACTCATTTTCTAACAGGCGTCGAATACTGACTTTAGGAAAAGGGGAATAACCAATGACATTTGAGATAACAACTAAAACAGCAAGCCCCACCCCACGACTGACAAAAATAAAATTGTTCGCGCGAGCAGAGGTGAGATGATCGAGCGCGAGGATATGGGGAATGAGCATGCGCGCGCGAGGGCTTTTATTGCGCGCAGAGTACATGACCTGCGCGTGCGAGAGTTTGAAATGAGCTTGCGGGCTCCAGTTTCTTCGCATCCGATTCAGTTTTCCTCTCGCGGAAGCCATATAGCGCGCGCGCCAGCATCAGTTGAATGCTCGGTTATTTTTGTCATTGATTTGCCGTCTTACAACATGGGGGCGTGGCAGCATCGACGATTCCATTTTTTAATTCGAAGTTCGAGACTGTGACTTAATTTCGATCGATTTCGATTTAAAATCGAAATCGTGACACCCCTAGATAAGACAATGGCACTTTTGAAAAGTTGCACCAATTTATCCTGTCTTTTCATGTTTGATATTTGCACTTATCAAGAACTCAGTGGTCACATTTCTGATTTCCCCTCTCCTAGAAAAAAAAATGAAATAGAAAAAAAGCCAAACTGTTGCTATGTGAATATGGGAGGTTATGCGGTAATGTATTCAACAAATTTCTCGGGTTCAAAAGACTGAACCTCATTCTACATGCATCTTGAAGCTTATAGAAAGTGTTAAATACCATGTGGGCGGACCCTTTATCATATGCAAAATAAAGAGGGAAAACTGTTCGTATTATGGTGCAGTCTTGCAGGATTATGACACACTGACCCAAATACATTTCCTGAATCCCTTTATCCTTTCATGCAGCGATCCCTGACAGATCTTCAATTCAGGGTCATTTTCATGCCAGCAGGAAACACTTAATGCTGTAAAACAAAACTAATCCTCAATAACAAGCACTCTCCTGCTGGGGCCAGTGAGCTTAGGACCCGAATTCTGTAAATGAAAAACACTTGCATACAGATCTGAAGCAACTGTTGAGATTTACATGGGGCCTTTGAATACTTTCAAAGCCTTTATGACATTTTTCAAGTCTTCATTGCAAGATAATGATATCTGACCATCATCACAGCTGCTATTCAGATGGATTTATGCTAGAAATGAACAAATGAACGAGAGCACAGAGAGAAAAGATAAGGGTTACCGAATGAAAAACCTCTCGCATCCTCTCATACATTAGCGCTGGGTGGCCCTTCCTGTAGCATCGCAACAGGAAGGGATTTTCTCATTAAAATCACATAGCTGGCAACTGCTTTGTCATTCTCCACTTTACCTGGCACTGCCCATCTCTGACACCCTCGCCTTTCTGTCACATCCGCTGCATTTCTAATCCAATCAGCATTTTAATCTGTATCAGGCAGCTATGCTTCACTACAGGGTGCAATTGCTGCAAGACTTCCTCCCAAAGACGAGCACTTCCCGTGACAGACAGGGATCAGCACTGGGGAATCAATGTTAGACTGTAACCAGTGTTAGAAAAAAAAAAAATGAAACGTCAATTTTAGAGCCGTGGCATATGCGGTTAGTGAACATTTTTCAGACACTCTGTTATGGCGATATTTTTCTTTTACAGAATTCATGTTTAAAGGCCTACAACACACTGCTGGTAGGGACTACAACGAGCTTCTTCTTGGGTTTGTTACATCACCAGCTCTGAAATTTACATAAACCATGCAACATCCTGCAAGAGCAGTGCTTGCACAGGTTTTGCTCGATCCTCTTCACTAATATGCTCTGTATCTGATTCAGGCTCAAATTTATAAGGCAATATTGATGCCATTGTTTACCATTCACCTCACTGTAAGAATTATATATTATTACTGGTGAGTAATAGAACATACTGAAAAAGGAAAAAAAATATTCGGCCTAAATTCTTTTGTTTTTTTTTGTTTTTTGTACACCGAAGCCTGCAGTGGCTATAGCTGGAAAACACAATGGGATCACAGCATGAAGCCTTGTTGGCGGTCTGACAAAGACACTGATTGTACCTGCTGTGTTGAATGCATCTTAAAATGATTTGCATCAATCGAATCACAAGCTTTTCAAAGATATGTGGCTGGCGGTAAAGCTAACATGTTAGAACAACATGACTATATTATTAAATATTTTGGTTTTTGGTCACTAAGAATTTTGTTAAATTAATAATTTTATCCAGAAAGGCTGCATTAATAGTTTGATCAAATAAGAGTCAAGAGTTTGATCAAAAGTGCCGAAAGTTACAAAAGATTTCAGTTTTAATCAAATAAACGTTGTTCTTTTAAACTTTCTAATCATCAAAGTATCTAGAATTGATCATGGTTTAAATAAAAATATTTAGCAGAACATTAGTTTTCAAAATTAATCATACAGAAATCTTATTTGATTAGGATTATTTCTAAAGGATCATGTGGCACTAAAAGAAAAAAAACATATTTACATTTTAACTTTACAATTTGGAATATATCAAAATATAAAATAGTTGTTACATTTAAATTGTAACGTTCACACCAAACGCGAATAGAGCGTCAAATTTGCGTCTACCGCGTCTAGTCTGCTGCTTGAACATTTTGAATGCATTCACGCATCTAGAGCGAAATTGACGCGTGTAAAAAGCAAAAGTTTGAAGTGAAATTGACATGCTTCCGAGGCGAAATCCACTGTGCTAGGCAGTTGTCTGTTTGCAAGATGGCTGATGCTGATCGAGCATTCGAGGCTTTTCCACTTTTTCCTGCACAGGTCTTCTGAATAAACACTAGGGCTGCAACTAACGATTATTTTGATAATCGATTAATCTGTCGATCATTTTTACGATTAATCGATTTATGTACTTATATTTTTGTTTTTTTCCATTTTTTCCCCAAGTAAATTATTAATAAAGGGTATTTATCATTCAGCATAGATTTTTAAGAGATTTTAACCATTTTGCATTGTCATATCCTCATCAAAAATATACCTGGAGTTGTTTTATTATGTTAGTAATCCTTTGTCGAACTCTTCTGCAATCAAAACACTGATCCATACTCTAGCAAAATTCACAAGGAGATTTCAAATATTGTTTTCACCATGGCAGTCCTTAGAGCTCCTAAAGTAGTTTAACATCCCAAAAAAAAGCTTAAGGAATCTTTGAGAACATATTTTCACGAAGTATAAGGATAAAACAGAATAAAATTGCAGTGCATTGTATTTTATTATTTACTGGGAAAAAGCTTTATAGCTTATGCTGTGAAATTGTAAACAATCCTTCGAAAAAAAGTGCCAATGGCATGAAACCTGAATGGAACTCACAATTTAAAGTAAAATCCATCAGAAGGTTGTCCAGAAAAAAAAAATGGGACACACACAAAAAAACCTGCTGTGTGAAAAAGAGCAGTGAATACTTAGAAAAGAAGTGCATTTTAAATATACTCAAACATTTACCTCTCTCATTCAGTCATAATTAGGCTGCAAGTCTGAATTATGAACTGGTAAACGACAAACTGATCACATAACATGTTTGTAAAGCTTTAAATGTTAACTGTTAAAAAGCAATGTTATCAGCTTTTTACGACTAAACATTTGCAAACAACCTTGTACTGGAGAATCTGCACAAATAAAATTCTTAGGGGCCGTTCACATATCGCACCTAAAAACGCGTGGAAAACGCTAGTCGCGCCGCTTTCTCCTTCTTTCCAAAGCGCTCGGGCAGAAGTGCCCCTGAGGCGTCTGCCTTTGCTAAGCAACCATGACGTGCTCTCTCCATGACGTGCCCTCTCCATGAAGACCCGGAAATTTCAGCAAAGGATAAATGGATGCGGTGTGGACGCGCCTGGAAAAACGGGCGCATCGCACCGCGTGCGTGTCGCGACCGCGTCGCTTCCATTATGAGAGTGCATACTGTGCGCCTACATAGGAAATAACGAACTTGAGCACGCAAAAGACACGATATGTGAACGGCCCCTTAAACAGTTCAGTAGTGCAGAGTTTACAGGTTACTCTTCATTTTAAAGGCTCAAAGTAAAGTACTCCCACTTCCCGCTGAATGCTGCAGAGACGCTGTTCGGGAAGCACGTGACATAAAACGAGGCCAGCTATTGGCTATTCGCTACTTCACCTGCTGTACTGGCTGAGTAAAACCTCCGGTGGCTCATTACTGCCACACTTTGGTCACCGCAGATTTGAAATATGCACGAAATGAGCCGCTTATGGCAAATAAAATTTATTTAGCGACGAATCGATTACTAAATTAGTTGACAACTGTTTTAATAATCGATTTTAATCGATTAAATCGATTAGTTGTTTCAGCTCTAATAAACACATTATCTTGTTAGCAAAAAGTAGCTGTATATTAGGGGGAAAATAGTTGTAAATGCGTTTAGCACGGTGCAGTGGATGCGAATTCACCTCATTCACACGTCTAGTTTGCGCGAATTCGTGCTGCTAGACCTCCTGACGCACGTAAACACGTCTTTACATTGACTTAACATTAAAATAATTCATGCGTGCCTGATGCTCTATTCGCATTTGGTGTGAACACAGCATAAGAGCCTTCTATTAAAAACATAGAAAAATCGAACAAATCCCAAACATTGAATAATACAGAAATTATGAATTAAGAGTTACTAAGCCCATAGTATAAACTTCATCTCCTAATTTAAGTAAGGTCTTAATGAACAGCTAATGCAACCCTACCTGCTTTTAAGAGTGTGTGCAACTGATTGCAAAAGATTGTGGGTAACAAACAATCAACCACGCCAGAATTTGTTTGACTTTAGCCAAACTATAAATATGTAGGAGATGGTCTTCTCTTAGAACAGCAAAATACTGATTTAATATGTCAGAAAAGGCATTTTTTACAACGTAAAAGCCATGTCCAGACTTCCTGTGGGCAATTAAAGAACCGGATCAAGCAAGAAACATAAATATGAAAATTTTATAAAGGCTGAATAAGCAGATGCAACTTATTCATCATACATCAGCGTTTACTTTGAACACTACCATACAGAGATGCAACATAGCAAAAAACAATGCAAAACCATCCCTCATCTTGATTGAAATGCTGCTCCACCTCCTTGCTTCTCACCATTACAGAGTCAGCGAGCTATTACACTCCTGCTGCCCCTGACATCAACGTACACCCAACACAGAATGGTAAATCTTTGAAGAATAATTGTGCTTTAGAAATAAAAGAAAACAACTGAAATTTGAAATGCTTTGAAGTAAATTAATTTCAGATTTGCTGGTGCTGGTGTCCCAGGCCAGAGAGTGCTATAGATCTGCTGCTCTCCATGCTGTCCAGGTGAAGCCCGCTGTATCCGTTTAGGGAATTTCTAGAACAAGAGCTACCGTTGACAGCATGTCAGCCCGGCTGCCAGGTTTTCAGGAGGATTATTATCTCGTACCCACGCTCAAGTGCTTCAAAGTGCTTTGCAACTAGTGACAGGGGAGAAAGAACGACGCGGAGCGGGGGGGACTAAAACGGCAGGGCAATAAAAAAAATCTTGTCTAGAGAGTGCGAAGCAGCTAAGAGCGGGACGCAGACATGAGTGGAGAAGCTTTAGCAGGATTAGGGAGCGCCAGCGCTAATTCAAAACGGTAGCTGAATGCTGCTGTTTACAGCTTTTGCTTTCAGTGGCACTAACTCACCACTTTTGGCAGAATTTATGGATGCTAGGCGATTATGTGAGCCACCTTCAAAAAGAAGGGGATGAAAAAAAGCAACGTTTGCTGTGATAAAAGGCATTCGCCACTTGTGCCGTGGAAAACATTCCTGTGGTGGCTCGTCTGCGCTGCTGAGATATACTTCTTCAGCTGCACCTGCCATCGACGGGAAACAGGAGAAGCGGGATGGATATGCCACACCTCTCAGGGGTCTGTCATGAAGATACCCCCCTTCTGAACCCATCCCAACCCCCCTGCTGGGTTAACAGCAGTGTGAGCAGACATGCCAAGAGCCTGCATTATCCCACTCCCGTGGTCTGACTGTGTCACACGGCAACTAAAGCCTGACTGCAAACACTCTGTGTGCCTTTTATTGCCAGCTTCTGATCCCTTTGGCAAACGGCGCTTCCTTGTAATGAGGTAAATATAAATACTGGGGCATCTGACACACTGGGATGATCCTATTTGCTATATGACAGAAGATATCTCGCCTGTAACCTCAATGCTTGTGAGACAGCAAGTGTGTGTATGTGTAGGTGGGAGGGGGGCTCCCGATGTAGAATGTTTATTTATGATGATCGCACAGTAATTAGCACTGGGTCGCCATTAATCCTCACAGCCTGTGTCTGCCCTGAGCCAGCGACGGAGATTGACACTATGCGGACCACCCCCTCATGTCCTGAAGGGAATTCTTGTGGCATAAATGTAGTTAACCGCTTCCATACCGCCTGTCTGAGAATGACTGTAAATCAAGTCTGTGCACCATTAATCTTAAATCTGAATTGACTTTGAATTGAGATAGCAAACAAGCTGCAGGCATCTGTAAGTCGAATTTGAATAATAGGAAGTAGAATTAAAATTGAGAAAATAATGAGAAAAACATCTTAAGTCAATATAGACAGACAGAGTGAGAAATGACAGACAGACAGACAAAAAAACAGCAGACAGACAGTCCAACCAACAGATTGACAGAATGAATGGAAGATAGACAGACAGACAGGACAGATGGTGAAAGTTGGGGAAAACCATTTGAATAAATTCTTGTAAATGTGAAATAATTGCAATGCTCGGGCGAACCAAGCAATAGAGTTTGCGTCGCTATAGAGTTAGAACAGGTGAATGTAGTAACAGGTTTCATAGAAAGAGAATGATATGTGCCAAATGAGTCACTGTAGAAATTGAATACTTTAATGGTTGCGGACAAAGTTTCTCAACACGAGAGCCCAACGCAAATAAATGACGTGAAATAAGACTTGATGTTTTAAAGATTAGTGGCTTGATTAAGTGGTGGAAATTATTCGTATTCATTCAATACCAACAGTATTCACTTCATACCTTCCTATACAAGGACTCAGTTAACGTCTGGTGAAATATTAGTAACACTGATTTAATATAAACAGACAAATGGAAAACGGAGCTTGGAAGTGTAATATGACTCAGTCTGCAGCAAAATGAAATGTGAATTAAGTCTGAAAGACAGTGGGGTGTAAATCTGCTGCATGCGAAAATTGTTAACTGTACACCGTGGAACAAATCCCCTCTTTTGAGAGACACAAGCGTTAAATTATCAGCCCGGCAAAGCCACCATGGATGCTGTCCCAGTGTTAATATTTCCCTTTGCAATCCTTTGTTTTTGCATCATAATGAAGCATGTACCAAAAAAATTCATCTTCATCCCCTTCCCCCGAATCACTGGGCCCAAAGTGAATAAACAAAAAGGCAATTCTTCAAGCCAGTGAGTGAGCAACCCTCTTAGTACAGCTTATATGAACAAAGCAAGAGGAGTCAAATAGAGAGGATTTATCTCTCTAAAGCTGTCAAGGTGGCTGGGTTACTCTCTTGTTCTGAATACAGCGTTTGATAGAGAGAATACAAATATTGCATTTAATGCGACTTTCTTTAGTCACAGAAAATAAAAATGACACCTCACATTAATATTAATGGAGGAACAGCCTTGCCATACGTTTTGTTCCAAGCACTGTATTCAACCAAATTTGTCTGACATTACCATGTAACTAGATTAGAATTTTTCTTTGACTGAGGTTCTTTAAATATTTCTGTGCATTCTGGGAAACACAGTGGTCAACCAAATTCATTTGGTGTTACTATGCAACTAGGATGAAATGTTTCCTTGACAGTCATTTAAATATTGCTGCGCATTCTGGGAAATACAATGAATCATTGAAATACAATGATTCTACACAATATGGTTATGTTACAATGTTGGTTCATCAGAGATACATCCCAGAATGCACAACAGTGTTTTAAGAATCTCGTGAAAAAAGGACATTGTGACGTATTTAGTTGACTTTCCTCAAAAATGTTTTAAAATTTGATATGTATATATATCCATATAAGGCAAATTCATTTAATGTTACTTAAGACTTAACTGCTATAAACAAACATGTACGTTAAACATTTCTGTGGCAGTGGTTCTTCAAATATTGCTGTGCATTCTAAGAAATAAAGTAAATCAATATCATCATAGACAGTCAAATCTGTTTAATGTATTAAACCAAACTCATCTGACATTACTAAGCAACTAGGTTACAATGTCGCTTTATCAGAAACTCTTCAAATATTGCTTTGCATTCTAGGAAATAGTGTGACTCCCCTAAAGTTGACAAAATTCATTTGACATTATTACACTACTAGGTTATAATGGTCCTTTGTTGGTGGTCATTCAAATTCTGCTTCGCATTCTGGGAAATAAGGTAACTCAACCACGTGAAAAATGCCTTTTTTTGGACACCCACTTCCATACAACACGGCCACTGTTACGTGCAGGGCTGCTTTCCTACGGCATGTTGGTAAAGAGGGGAAAGAAGTTTTTTCACTTTTTTGCCTGCTGCATGCAGTCGATAAGACCTCAGAGAGCGAGAGAGAGAGAGAGAGAGAGAGAACAAGAGTGGGGACTGAGGAAAATCACAATCTTGGAGAGCGACTGACTTCATTTGCCAATAGTTGAATGGTTTTGAGGCTTTGGCGAAAGCACTTTCTGCACCATTGCTCCTCACCTCGCCGAGCAAGCTCTTTCCATTTAATGTAACTTTATTCATTTTTTTTTTATACCACTGGGCATCAATCAAGGTGTGAACACAGCAGATAAATGCAGTCGGCGTTCCTGCCCATCCAAATGGAGCCAATGCACTTCAGATTCCCACTTCAGTGCTGTATAAACCATTATGATCTCTGTCCGGTCATTTACGAAGGATAGATGGCTGAAGGTAGGGCAGTGGAAAATAGCCCCGTTTGGGCATTATCTCTCTCTAAAAATGACTGAATGCAGCAGTAGAGGATAACCGGTGCTTTCATCCTCAAATATTATGGCGTAACGAGAGTAGTGTACAAACAGAGGCACCTTGCGTTAAGCAGAAAAACTGACAACAGCATGGAAACAAGTTCTTAACCACCCACTGATCCTGAAGCTGCTGTCTGCTTATGCATACCTTTCCTTGAGGCTCTGCGGCATAATTTTTTTTCTCAAAAATGTCAGGGATCAACTGTGAAAATTATATGGGAAGAGAGAACTTAAAAGCCAAACATTTCAAAGATCTTCAGAGAAATGCCACAAATGCCGTACTATGGTATTTGTGCATTTACACACTAAAAGCATTAGTAGCTGTGAGCTATTTAAAGGGATATTCCAACCCAAAATGAAAATTGTCATTAATCAATTACCCCCTTGTCGTTCCAAACCCATAAAGCATAGTCCGCCTTCGAAACATGATTTAAGATATTTTGGATTAAAACCAGGAGGCTTATGACTGTCCTATAGACTGCCAAGTAAAATACAATGCCAAGATCCACAAAAGTATGAAAAGCATTGTCAGAATAGTCTATCTGCCATCAGTGTTTCAACTGTAATGTTATGAAGCCAAGAGAATACTGGTTGTAAGTGAAGAAAACAAAAATAACGACTTTACTGCCTATTCTACTCTGTGGCAGCTGACACAGAAGAGCGTTGGCAGTTTGAGTGATGTGGAGAGACACAGAGGAGACGACTGATAAAGGAATTGTTGAATAAAGTTGTTTTTGTTTTCTTCGCTTACAAAAAGTATTCTTAACACTTCGTAACATTACAGTTGAACCACTGAGGCAGATGGACTGTTCTGATGACATATTTTATACTTTTCTGGACTTTGACAATTTAACTTACTTAGCAGTCTATGGGACAGTCACAAGCAAAGCTTTTACGGGTTTGGAATGACATGGGGGTATGTGATTAATGACCAAATTTTCATTTTGGTGTGAATATCCCTTTAAGCCTATCAGCATTAAGCAGGTTTAAAAAAAAAACTGAAACTGGGAAAAATATCAAAGATAAATTGGGTTAAACTGACAGAAAGCCACCAACCTTCTTCTCTAGTTGAGTGATCTGTTCCTTGTAGAAAGCCTCCAGCGCCTTCAGTTCCGTCTCCTTCTTCTCCAGCTGTTTCCCCTGGAAAGAAGTAAATGAAGAGTTTTGTGTCATACAGCTGAGCAGCTGCAAAATTTCCTTTTGTAAATAAAAAATATAAAAAAGACGTAAAATTATAAATAATAAATAAAATCAGTAAATAACAAGTAAACACTTTAGTCAACAAATAACTATGACAGTATTGATGAAGTAATGTGTTTTAACAACCCGCCAAAAATAAAAAATATTTTCGGTCAGTGGGTGGTCAGTCAATTGTTCCCGAATCTTGACCAATTCCAAAAATAAGGACGCTTATTGCAAAATAAATAAAATGTTTGTAAATAGAAAAAATAACAATAAATTACAAATATAAAAAAAGATATATTAAAACAAATAATAAAAAATTAAGCATTAAGGATTTAAAAAAATAAATAAAGTAACAATTTAGTGAATAAAAAACTTTTACATTTTAATATTACTAGCAATTTTTTTTTTTACAAATTCATCTTGATGCAGCCAGTGAAAATGTTGCCAGTACATGTAAAAATCTGAACTACTGGCCTGACTGGACATCAAGAAGAGCCCAGAATGTGCTGATGGAACTTCTTACTTAGAAATAAATGTGTGGCAAAACGGAAAGTGACACAATGGCTAAAATCAAGCCCTGGGATCTAGTGGGTGATATTAATAATTTTTATACCATAAGGCTTATAAGCTTAGGACATTGAAAGTCCAACTGTCATTTTTGGAATTTCACTATCTGTTGGCATTTTCAGAAGATTTGTCAAGGTTTTCAAGATTTTTGGGCAGTGAATAAGCAAATGCTTTTTTGCAGCATATGTCCCTACTGGTCCAAAACTGGTCCAAAACCAAAGCCATACACAAGAGAGGCCAGATGCAGGACATTGCACAGTACAGCTTCACTCAAACAGCATGGACCAAAGCTCTTAAAACTGATCAGCGGACTCTGCCAGAGACTTCAGGAAAAGGACAGCTGGTGTAAGATTTTCAGCCCTCGAAAAAAGCACTGAGGGGGATTCGCAACACGGAGGGATTCCAAAAATAAACAGAGAAAATGAGGACGCAAGATAACGATGTACACTTATTCGTAGGTGATTTCCTCCATGCATGTGACGCTCAAACAGTAGTGCAATATCTGAACACGATCGGCTTGTTTGGCACCGATTCTGAACTGGCGTTCTGAGATGATATAGACTATTTGTGAGCATGCAAACATCTATGCCACTGAAAAGCAAAAGCAGCGATTACTTTTCACAACACGGAGAGATACACAAGCACAAGCAAATATACTAAAATTTGTTCAAAGCTGCAAAAAGACTAAGTATTCAAACAATATTTGATCAAAGGGAACGCAGTAAGCGACACGCTAGCACACATGCACGCATCTCCCCTGTAATTAGCTTCCCTCATTCCGCAACTATGTACGTGGCACAGATACATTAAGCCCAGCAGGGTACAGCATTCACACAGACGTGCTTTCTCACATAGACACACGTGCATGAATGCTGTAGAGGAGAGACGCCCCGTGGCGCTGACCGGGAAAGAGGCACATGTACTGCAGCCGCCAGACAACAGTGCACAACAAAGCACAACCCCAAATTACGGGCATACATAATCACCCCCTTCCCTCTGCCTCCTGTCTCGGGTGAGCAGTAAATCACCTCCATCAGCACGAGCATCATATGCAATTTTCTAGCTGGGTAGCTCTGAAACCGCCATGGAGGCCCATACGGTTTGCATGCTCACAATCGGGGCTTATTGCACGAAAACCAAAACCCCATGTTCAAATGAAGAGCAAACAAGACGCGGAGAGACAGGAAGAAAGAACGAATGAATGAGAGAAATGTGACAACGGCTGTGGAATATGTCATGCTTACCCAGGCATCCAGTTCAAAGGCAGGCATGAGAGAGAGAGAATGAGGGAAATAGAAAGGAAAACATCACTTAACACTTAGCCACAGGGGAAAAAAAATGGTTCACAGGAAAAACATGTAACATCATGTTTGAAATAATTTACATCCATATTTGAAATGTTACGTTTAAAGAAGACATGAAAGCACATTTATGGGCCGATTATAATATATTTCTTTCTATTTTCAATGGGAAATACTAAGGTGCAGGACTTGTATCTATTGAGACTTGACTGGACGTTTTAGGAGAGCAGTATGTTTTTAATATTTCTAGTCAATATAAAAACAGGGCTAAAATGGTGGAAAATGGTGGCCGGCAAATTTTCCATTATTATTGCTTAGAACTAAGGTTAGAGTTCTATAACTATTGATTAAACAAATTAATTTTTTTCAGAAATACTAAATGCAATATGACAATTTTCATTTAGCTGAAAACCCAAAATAAACTTTATTTAATAGTCAATTAATTAATCACTTGAGTTGCATATAAACATTTAAACTGCACATAAGGCAGGTTTATATCAACTTTTTAATGATGTAATTATGTTTCTACTCCAATTCATTGTTGGAATATAAACTATTGTTGCTTAAATTTTGTTATAAAATAGTTTGAAAGCTCAGAATTACATTCATATCGCAAGTGGCAAAGCACAAAGCTTATTATGATTATTGGATGGTGCACTACAAACTGCGTTAAGTGAATTTTTATGAACTGTCAAATGAAAAAAAAAACAAAAACAAAAAAACTACACAGACTAAAATATCTTGGTTCATTGGAAAGAAGATCAATTAAAAATGAGAAATAAATATTGTCTGACAAGTTGTAGATGATCCATGATGTTTGCATTAAATAGACACTGACATAGTCAAAACGTGCTACTGAAAAATTACTTCCTAAACATGACCGTTTTGGTTAACGATTTTAGCTCTACAAATCTGTTTCAGACATTAAGTAAATGGGGTCAATTTTGATTTAATGTGGACTTTAAATCAAAACCTTTAATGTAAAATGTAGTTAAAATATGACAGAATTCTCTTTGACAACTTCAACAAACGGTTTACATCTTATGTCTATTTTTTGTGCTTGACCAGTTAAATATCAAACATGAAAAGGAGACTGTAAAAGGCCAAGCATAAATCTCCAAGGGATCCTAACTGCAACTGTAAACTGGGTGCTAACAAATGTATGATGTGGTATGGAATCACTCCTCATTATAGAAGCAGCAGCAGGGCGTTTCACACGTATTTAATGATGATGGAGGAGAGGGTAATCTGGACTGCTTGCTGAAGCCAAGTGCTCAACACTGCCAGGGCTCACATGGATCTACAGCGATAAGCAAAAGAAAAGGCGGAGTTAAAACCTAGAGCTGAGCATATGAGGAGATGCACATGCTGTTAACAGAAATCAACTTCAAATTAATTAATCATTCAGTTTCCATTTTATTTCTTTGCTGCATTTATGAAAATCAGTGTTGATAACTAAAACTAAGACTAATAAAAGCCGTTTCCTTAATTGAAATAAAGCTGAAATAAAAACTAATATTAAAATTGGGTTAACAAACTATTTAAGTAAAAAGAATAAAAAAATGTAAAAAAATTATATTGCTTCGGCATCTACCTAAAATAATTTTTTTAAGTACTACAATTGCTAAAACTAAAGATGAAATTGCTGTTTGCATACCATTTTTGCACGTGTCTGAAATGCATTTAATTTGTAATGTCTATATTTTAAGTGCTTGTTCAACTGCAACATATTACGAAAATGTCGCTGTTTTTGCTTTTTTTAATCTTTATAAGATTTTGATCAGATGCTGCGCTTTTCTAAAACAGCAAAACGGCAATATGATAAAAGAGACATCCATGTTTAATAAATAATTAAATGTATTCATATCAATAAACATGTTATGTTAAACAAGTAATATAGTTTGCCCGCCTAGCTGTTGGCTATTAATATAAACCGGCACATTAAAACAGAATTCAACTGATGTCCAGTCACGGGCATAAATATATTGGCTATTTTGAAACACAAAATTATTATTATTATTTTTTTTACATATTTATGAAATGTAAATTTACAAAGCTACAAAGGTTGTTACCATGATGCCAAAAGAATGCAGACTGCCTAAAATAGCCTCTCGAGGAACTTAGAGACTTTATTACAACTCTTAGCTGAAGAATCAAGAGTTTGCTCCCTGCTGGTCTGATGACGGCAAACTCATCACTCACAGAGCCTGTTGAGAGCCACACACACACACACACACACACACACACACAGAGAGACACAGCTCCTGCCTACACACACGCCTTGTCATTTCTTTATTTATCCTCTTTAAATTCTCTGTGGTGACAAAGCCAATCTGATGGGCGTGCTGCACTCATGTTACGCTCTGTTGGAATCTGGAACAGGCTGATAATACTCAGGCAAGCATGAATTACACTGATAAGTCTAGAAATGAGCCCTGCTTAGAGTTGGTTTACCGTAAACAATGGTGGATGCATGTGTGTTAGGCTGTAACTCAGCACCCAGGCCAGGATAGATGCAAAGTGACAGGCCATACCCACAAGAAGAAGTGATGCGACTGGAGGAATGATGAACTGAAGGCTGCTGAACACATTACATCAGCTATAGAGCATTATCACTAGCCTGGTAATACCAGACTCTGCTACTTCACTTTGCTTCGTAGATAGAGTCTGGAATGGCATAATAGAGAAGTGTTTTCTCTCTCGCTAGGGGGCGCTTGTCTGAAGTTTAAAATCATTGGTTACCCGTAAGCCAATCAGATACGTTTAGTTATGATGTATGTTATGCGCCTGTACAGCCGCATCGAAGCACAGACATCATGCATCGAACTCAAATCTATGATTGAACTTCCACTGTTGTAAACACATGATGATGCGAGCGAAATACCGGAGTGAACATGGCTGTAAACGACTTTTGCAGATTATGGGAAGTTAATCTACGCATCTACGTCACGGCTCTCAGCCCGCCCTCTGTTCGTTGATTGGCCTGGCTGTTTCCAGACCGGTGGCGAACAGAAAGCTCTGACGTTGTATCAGACTGAGTACAGAAGCGAAATGAAATTGAGCGGAAGTCTGACGTAGTCAGGCTACATTATCACTGTTTTCTCCATCAAAGATTCAGCATGTAGTTTGAACAAAGTTGCTAAAACAGCTCAAATATCATGTTTTTCAAAAAAAAAAAAAACATCTTTAAGTAAGACATACTGCTTACCAATTAAACTGTGGAACAAAAAAAAATTTATATTTTGAAAAATGTCTGTTTGTTATTTTGTCCAAACAATGAAAGTTAATGTTGTTCAGACCCCAAAGACTTTTGAATTATGTTTTTTGTAAGTGTTTTAATTTTAGTTAAAAAAAATATAAAATTTTATTAGCTTATGTCTATATTGTTTTTATAAATTTTTATTTCAGTTTTAAGTGTAGTTGTTTAAGTTCGACTAGTTGTAACCTTCATTTCTAAAGTTGGGAAAGTCATAAAATTGAATACAAACTTTATTGGCATTTTTATAATGAATTTTTAATTTTACAGTTATGCCAACTTAATATATATATATATATATATATATATATATATATATATATATATATATATATATATATATATATATATATATATATATATATATATATATATATATATATATATATTATAGGGTAGAAACATTACAGCATCTCAGTTACACTTACAAATTTCAGCATTACATGTTACCAGTTCGAACTAAAATGAGATTTGGATGTTAAGATGTTTCAGTCAGACACCACATAATTCAGAAACATAATTAAAATGGCTCATTTCTGTTTATTACTGCCTCTAGTAATGATAATCCGCAATTAAATGCTCTCCCCGTATGAAACTTTAGATAACATTCCTACCAGACGGCTATTGATTAACCTGGGTCTTATGAAAAACTGATTTGATTTATTTCAACTATTGGAGGAAATATGACTGAAACACGCTATGAGTAACAGTTGCTGTATATTATCAGATTTGTCTCTTGCAAACACACACACACACACACACACACACACACACACAGTGCATCTGTTGTGTCCTGCAGTGTGTGTTTATACTCCGTCATCCCCTCTAGGTTGGATGTGCTGCGTTACCATCTGATATCTGGGCACAGCTTCCCTCCCGCTTTCCTCGTCTATTTACTTGTCTGCGTTTATTTAACACGTAGCTTCCGGCTACGCAATAAATTAGCACTTAATATTCAAACTGACTACCCAGAGTGCCCGCCGCTGCGGTTGTCTGGGGAGGGGAAGGAAGGGCCACTTGCTTCTCTCGTGCCGTTGCCATGAATAATTTCTCTGCCGGCGTTTCGCCTCTTATCTGAGCCTGATCCGACCACCGTGTCAGAGAGAGCCGATGTCATTTTCCAGCAGGGTCTCGAACGTGATATTGAGGACATGAGGGAAAAGAGATTAGAGCAACAAGACAAATCAAAAAAAAACTATTTGACGGAGGGTTGGGATTCGTCCGGTGCCAGAGGGAGACACACAGGAGTCAGCCCGAAACGAACAAGTGCTCATGAGGTATAAAAAATTTATATTCTCATCTACCCTTTACTGAATGGCAGGTAAAGTGTATAGCTTGCACCCATAATACCGACTGCCTTCAGGGATCACCTGCCCCTAAATGATACCGTTCTCCATTATCTATCATAGTGGCACCTTTTTTTTTGTAAAAAGCTCAAGGAACGTCATTGCCATGTTCACACGTGTTCACATGGGAAATGTAGGTTTATATTTAGTCCAAGTTCCATTTCCTCTCTCTCCCAAAATAATTTCCTTCCCATTTCAAATTTTCAGTTCAATTAAAGATACAAAATAGTGGAAAATTTATTTTTAAATACTCAAAATAACCTTTAAGAAAACAGTCTGAGATGTGGGCTAGTGGTTATCATATGAGGTGAAATTTTGGTGCTCATTAGGGCTGGACCAGAATATTGGATTATTCAAATATTTGTTTGGTGGTTTGGCATTCGATTTTCAATTTTGAGATTTGAATGGCATCCCATGACACACAACCTATAAAGGTTCCGTAACGACGCATGTCATCAGGGCGTAACGTGTAGTGTACGAGTCGAAAACATTAGGCACGTTATACTTTGTTATACTTTGTTATACTTATACGATCTCAGCTTCAGCACGGAAAGTGCGGAACTAACTGATCTCTGCTTCATTACAGTTTGCACATATTTTTTTATAGCAAACGTTGATCTTCCTTCAAAAGAGCTGGTAAAAGAGTCACGCGATAACGTGCGTCATCACTACGACTCGGCATTAGATCTGACTTTTGTTCACAAAGCGCTCGTCCCGGGATTGAACCCGTCAATGTTACTAGGTCCCCGACCCCAGGTTCAATGCCGGAAAGTTTGCTTTCACACAGAAGGCGACCCGGCAATGTTCCGGCAATTTGCCGGGTCCGACGTGCAGAGTGAAAGGGGCTTAAGTAATAAACCTATAGTTTATCGTTGGTAAAAAAAAAAAACCGAGCTGCTTTTATCCTCCATGTTAATCAGTAATTTTACACATGATAAAACCTAGGGGTGCTCCGATCACGATCGGCCGATCGTTATGCGCGTCTCGTCAGTAAAGCCGGTTCTCTAATCAGCGGTTAATTCCATCAGGTGCGTAATTTCACATAGAGCAGCTTTTACTACACAAAGCCGTTGTTAATAGAGAAGATGCGCAAATCCACTTCATTTTCAGCGTTTATTGGCGCATCTTCTCAGTTAACAACGGCTCTGTGTAGTAACAGCTGCTCTATGTGAAATCACGCACCTGATGGAATTAACCGCTGATTAGAGAACCGGCTTTACAAATGAGATGCGCATTAACGATCGGCCGATCGCAATCGGAGCACCCCTAATAAAACCCCTTGGGTCTGCAGCAATACACCCAGCACATAGGAAGTCAATTGGATGAACGTTCCCGACATAATAAAAATGCAAACAGACAGACAGACACACAAAGATTCCTGTCTTTATTAGAGAGAAAAATGTTCAGCCTCTCTTCCGAAGCTTCGAATATTTTGTGTTGATTACTACCGAAGCTTCGAAGTTCAAAAATTGGTATTCGGACCAGCCCTAGTGCTCATATAGGAAATGAAGGTTCAAATCCAGCAATAATCTTATTTCCTTCCTCTGCTCAAATAATTTCTTGACCTGTCTCCGTTCTAATCCTTAAATCAATAAAAGTCAAAGAAAGTCCAAAAAAAAACTTTATCTTTCAAACTAATTTTCTATTTCTTTTAAAGGCAGCCTGGAAAAAAAGGAGTTGTGGCCTAGTGGCTATCACACATTTCAGACTTGATGAGCCTTGGTGCTCATAAAGAAAACACAGGTTTGAATGCAGACAAACTTATTTGACTTTTGCAAGATTATGTCTTTCATTTCACTGTCCATAATGGTGTCAAAATAAGGCCCATTTCAAATTCTGACATCAATAAGGGTGACAAAACGTCTAAAAAGAGACAAACTTTGTTGGTTTGGTGCTCGTATATAAAATAAAGGTACAAATCCATCCACAATCCTATTTTCTCTCTGCTTCAATATTTCTGGTTCCGTTTCTTTTCTAACCTTGCACTCAATTTATGTGACAAGAAGAGTCAAGACTTTCTCTCCCAAACTAATTTTTTAGTCCTCCTTCAGGCGGTCTAAAAAAAAGTTAGTGTTAGTACGTTTCAGACACATAGAGCCTTGGTGATCATGCACATTTGAAAGCAGCTAAAATTATTTGTCTATTACAAGATAATTTCACTGTCATTAAAGTCCAAAAATCTCAGCATTTCTATTAAAATGCTCTCGGTTCATGTTGAGGCTAGGTGCCCGCACAGGAAACACAGGTTTGAATCCAGCCTTTGTTTTGTTCCATTTTAACTCTGCCCCTTCCTCGACAAATAACTTTCTAATTGTTTGTTCAATGAAGGTCACAAAAAGTAGAAGTAAGTTTAATTTAACCCACTGCTCAAACACTTTCATTTTGAGGTTGACATGGAAACTACAAAATCATTCTCAACTGACACAAAGATGCTTACCAGAACAACCTGTGACACACTCAAAAAAAGCCCTTTCGACAGAGTGATAAGGAAACACTTACAAACACAGAGACAACACAAGACCTAATCCTGCACCTAATTCCCTTTTATCCCAAACTCCTGCTTGAACAGGGACGCTAGAACGGAAGAAACGGTGCAGGGAGCACCGGATAACATCTATCCACTCCACCTGCCTGCCGCGGGCCCCGCTGGCAATTACCTGAGCTCTGGCCTGGCTTGAGCTCAGACAGCGCAGGAGTCTTAATGACTTTGCATGCAGGACGATGTCAGAACTGAGATTACAATTACTGATAGGACTCTGCTACCAGACCGACTCTCTTCTCTCTCTCTCTCTCGCTACACTGGATTACTCACACTGAGCTTCTCTGATAGACTGCATGACAAAGGGAGATGAAAAGTAGGTAAATAAATAAACGAAGGGATGAAGTTTTCACAAGGTGCGTGTGGTTATTGTTATCTTCTGCTGGAGGTTGTGGGGGGATGCTGATGTCTGTGATGAGGTTTGTTATGAGGCTGGAGTTTCAAAGCCTTAATGAAGAGCTTAAGCTTTCATTAACATTGAAAATCACTAGTCACATTTAATACACACATATGAATACATAAAGAACTGTAGTGACATGTTCTATATTGTATATTTATATAGAGAGAGAGAATTTGAAGGAGCTTTGGTGAAACTACAGTGTGTTACAGTCTGTTTATATTTCCTGAATTTATTTAAATTGATGATATTTGGGACATTTCTTATCAACGTTGCTTTTTGGCGAAATGGTGATACATTTTTTTAAGGATACTTTGATGATTGGAAAGTTCAAATCAACTGCATTTATCCAAAACAAAAATATTTTCTAACATTATGCATGTCTTTACTGTAGCTTTTGGTCAGTTTAATGAGTCCTAGTTGAATAAAAGCCCTTGTTTTATCAATTTTTCAAGTCCAAACCTTGGTTTCCACAAAAATATATGCATGCTTGTATATGTAGTGTAACTGTTTTCCACATCGATGATCAGAAATGTTCCTTGAGCACCAAATCAGCATTTCACAATGATCTCTAAAGTATCATGTGACATTTAGACTGCAGTAATGATGCTGAAAATTCACATTTGCATCACAGCAATAAGCTAAATTTGAATAAACATTCTAATAAAAAAGTTATTTTGCATTCTAAAAAACATTTCACAATATTATTTTTTATAAAGCAGACAAGCTCAAAAATTAAGATTATTTAATAGAAAAAAACTAAATCTAAAGGTCTAGCACTGATACTCACTGAAACCTAATGAATGAATGAATGAATGAATGAATGAATGAATGAAGTCTGCCTTGCTTCAGTTTACTCTCATGAGCTAAAACCACACCGTTTTCTCACTTCAAGAGACAGTGACAACAAAAACAGTGACTACTATTCCTAATTTAAAAACTGTAATATGTACCAAAAACATTTTACAATACCAATTAGCACTGAAGACCTTGTAGGCCTTTTTGTAACGTGATGTTATAGAGTTATTGCGCCATCTAGTGACTAAAAACTGAATTTACACTATTTTACTGCATGTACAAATTATATATTCAAAGAAAACAACATTTAAAGATGCCAAAGAACTACTAATGCAACATCAAAATACTGATCGGGGAATATATATATATATATATATATATATATATATATATATATATAAATGAATAAGTGACTGATTTGTATCACTGAACAACCTGATTATAGTGAACAACAGGAAATGAGCCCCCACAGCCTCCATTCACACACAAGTGTGAAGCTTAGTGCAGTGATGTCATACCATCGCAGGTACACTCAAAAACCAAAATTAAAAAACATCATTAATTTTTTTCGCAAAATCAGGTATGAGAGGTTGGAAAGGGATCAGAGTGCTTGTCGCAGAGATAGAAGCACTCCGATTATTTTAGCATCTCTCATGCATAAGTAACAACGGAGCTAGAGGAGCAGGCGGGCAGCTCGGTGGAGAGCGTGAAGCGGTGTTAATGAGACGAGCTTTTTAATGGAACTGTGGAAAGAGAGCGCCAAATGCAAATGCAACTTATCACCTCTCCCTGCCAACAGGCCAGGAAACGCATTAATGCATTTAAGAGCAAAAAAATCACCCACAGTCCTCCCCTCTCTCCGTTATTTTTTATTAATCTTGTGAAGGCTTGTCATTTACAGTGAGAGCTCATGGAGGGCATCCGCACAGGTCCTGGCAGATAGGAGGAGGAAGTAAAGCAGGAGATGAACAGACAGTGAATGGTGCATTTCACAGAAAAAGTGTTCCTGCAGTCTGAGTGCGAGTGCACAGGCGGAGGTGACACATTACTGCATTTGAATACATTTGTACTGTCCTCTCTGTGAAAGACAGTATCTTAGAGAACAGCAATTCTTTATGTGAGGCGGTTTTCCAACATCAAATCAGTGTAATGAAAAGGCAAAATTTTAATGCAAGTACAAAACTATCCCCACTAAAATGTGAAAAAAAAAAGGTTTTTGGAATCACACAAAGGGAAAAATATCAGGGAGTCAAACCACAAACAAAAAAGCTAAATGAACAAGCAAACCAATCATCTTCAGTTGTTTCGAACTGTGACTCTCTATAAATAAATCGCTTCAAATTTGTAACAACATATGTATGCAACTCCACCAACAACAAGCCTGAAAAGATTTCTGGTGGTCAATCATACACTATAACACAGCAACAGACAAGACAGAAAATATTATATGCACAGGCCAAAAACACTACTGCCACTCAATTCAACTTTGGAACAGATGTGGAGTAAAAATACCAAATCATGGCATATTCATGCTGTCATCATTTACTGGAACACACTTCTAATATTTATAACGGGAACACTTTTATATCAATATTTGAACATCCTTTTGCATGAAACAGATAGCAAAGGATCAATTCCTCCTCGGATGGCTGTGGTGATATCTCACCAAGACTCATGTTTAACGAGAGGTCTCCAGTCATCAGGACATTATTGATAATCATGAATATTTATAGGCGCAGACCTTGATGTTGTGCTCTGAAATGCACCAGCAGAACAGAGAGGAGTTGCCATGTCACAGCTTCATTCTGATTAATGATGAGACTTCTCATTACATCTACATCACACAGAGACGCTGCATGTGGCTTGCAATCCACATATATAGGGTGATTCACTGATGGGTTGCAGGTTCGCAGACTATAGATCACAGAGAAAAGAATCAGAGCTAATTTAAATAATAAAATGCCAGCGACCATATTACAGTACATCAATAGAATAGCTAATTAAATCGGCTTTTCAGCTTTCAAATGGAAGAAAACGTGATTTTTTTTTTTTGTTCCAGAATATTTTTCGTTGTTAATCAATTCAATTCGATCCAAATTGTACTCATCCATCACTTAATATTTGATTGATTGATAAAACAGATAATATTTGATAATGTTGCATAAAGCTGGACCTACACTACCGTTCAAAAGTTTTGTTTTGGTAAGATACTTTTTAATGTCGATATCTTATGCATACAATCATTTAATTAGTAAAAACACAATGTTGTCAAACGTTACAATTTCAAAGAATTGTTTTTTATTATAATATAAGTTAAAGGGGGGGTGAAATGCTATTTCATGCATACTGAGTTTTTTACACTGTTAAAGAGTTGGATTCCCATGCTAAACATGGACAAAGTTTCAAAAATTAAGTTGTACGTTTGAAGGAGTATTTTTGTTCCAAAAAAACCTCTTCCGGTTTGTCACAAGTTTCGGAAAGTCTTTTTCGAGTATGGCTCTGTGTGACGTTAGATGGAGCGGAATTTCCAGAAGAGCGCGTGCTCCCGTATAGCAGAGCACTGAGAGGCTGAGCACAGCCTGCTCAGAGCGAGATCGTCGCGAAAAGTCACAAAAGAAGTGTGTTTTTGGTTGCCAGGGCAAGACAACCCTGCACAGATTACCAAAAGAGAAACAGCATTAAGGGACTCGTGGATGGAGTTTATTTTTACAGAGTATCAACGGAGTTGTGCAAGTGTTTGTGTTTGTTCCCTGCATTTCGGATTGCACGTCGTTTATTTCTTAAGGATAATGCAGTCCCAACGGAAAAGGGTCACGATCGTGTGTTGGAACCGCAGGAGGTGAGTAAAACTGCTTCAAATATCTCTGTGTTGTTAACTTAGCTATCAGCGCGTAAGCACATCAAGTAAACAACATGCGACGTTGTCATCAAACTGCACTTTCCACATGTACAGCTTAAAAAAAAAAAAAAAAGACGACATAAAGTGGAACTTAGTCATTTTCCAAAACCGCTAAGCAAATATATACAGTTTCAGTACATACCACATAGCATACCGCCTTTGCTGATGCTGCTCTTGTTAAATTTCAGCCTCTGGATCTATGTCACAGCTTCCACATGCTCTCAAGCTCCGCCCACACGTCACGCCTCTAGGCGCTCGTGTTTTTCCGGGAAAAATCGGTACAGACTATCTTTCTCTTATAAATATAATAAAAATAAAGACTTTTTGGAGTTATGAAGGATGCAGTACTATTCTATAGGTACTCAAGATTAACAGGATATTGAGTGAAAACGAGCATTTCACCCCCCCTTTAAATGTAATTTACCCCTGTGATGCAAAGCCACATTTTTATTAGTCATTAATTTCAACCCTTAATCAGAATTTTCATAAAGGATCATGTGACACTGAAGAATGATATCAGATGTGTGTGTCACATGATACTTAAAAAAAAATCTGAATAAGTGTTCAAAACTTTTTTTTTTTATTATTGGTGTTTATATGTATTAGATAATGTTATAACTTTTGATCAAATTAATGCATTCTTGCTGAATAATAGTATTACTGTCATCTTGGCAACTACCTGAAATGAAAGTTTAAGTTGAAAAACTAAAATTAAACTAAACTGAAATAAAATGTAATAAATAAACTTGTATTAAATTGTAAAAATAAAAGCCAATTCAAATATAAATAAATATTTTTTAAGTATATAATGTGAAGCAAAACCAGCTGAGAACCACTGGTGTAAAAAATAGAAATCCATCCACACAAACATCTGAATCTCAGCTGAGGGTTGTGGTGACATCTGGCCATGTTCACACATCTGCTAAGAAAACACTGAGGTTGAGAGAGAGATGTTCAGGGATGAAAAGGAGGATTGAGCCATAATTACCTCCACAAGCTGTCTCCACACACACACACATAGATGCACACGTTTACTTTTCAAAGCTTGAGCCCAGGGGAAGCTCTTCTATTAAGTGTCCAGAACATGTCAAGAGCTCAGATAAAACACACCATCAAGACGGGCCGTCACGTACAACATCACACACATAGTTCTTCAATCCAATTTCTACAAGACAACGACATGTACATGTGTAACTCGTATAAGACTAGATAAGGTGCCCCCTCCAGGGGCCCAAGAATGAAGGGACACAATCCCTAAAGGATTGAATAAGTGGATGAGAGGAAGTGGAACATGGGACAAAGGAAAACACAGAGTGGAATTCAAAGAAGCCAATTTCACCCGTGTCAAGAGAGCAGCAGCGTGTTTCTCAGACAGGGACATGACCAGGCCGAGTGTTCCTCGCTGCGGGACTTTATTTAAAAAGAAAAACTTTCAAACTGGCAAATTAAAAGAGATAAGAATATAAGTAATATTTTTTTTTTCTTTTATTAGATTTATTTATTGTGGAATTGTGAATTGCTACAGCTAAGAAAGCAAAAAGGCACTAAAGGCCATGTGTTAAAGTCATTTTAAATTAACATAGTAATTAACTTAGTCATATTTAACACAGTTAAATTAACAAAGTAATATTATATATATATATATATATATATATATATATATATATATATATATATATATATATATATATATATATATATATATATATTGTAATTGATTAATTTGCGCGAGGGAGAGAGAGCAAGACAACGCTCCTGTTGTTTGAAGATGATGAGCGTGCGGCTGAGGCTCGCTCGCTCGCTCTCTCTCTCTCCCTCTGTCTCTCTCGTGGTGTCTCTCTGCCCCTCTCTCTCGCTCTCTGCCTCTCTCTCTCTCTCTCTCTCTCTCTCTCTCTCTCTCTCTTTCCCTCGCTCTCTTTTTCTCTCTGCCCTGTTAAACTGACAGGACTTAAAAACACATGCATATTGTGTTTGATAAAAATGTATTTTAAACTTTCACTCTATGATGGTTAAGCTGTGCAATTAATCCGCGAATGAATCAGATTCGTCAAGGGCCGAGGAGCAGCTGACCCGTACAGTTAATGAATAACGGATCAACTACGACAACCTACATCGCACATCCTGTCTATCGTGGATTCGTACATTGCGATATCGATGCTTAAACAACACATCGTGCAGCCCTAATATATATATTATATATGTTTATCAATTTGCACTGGCTTCAAATAGCTGCTCACATAAAATTCAAGGCATTGATGTTTGCCTACAAAACCACCACTGGCTCTGCACCCATTTACCTAAATTTGTTATGTAGCACACCCGCCGTCTGACTGGAGGTGCTGCAGTAAGTTTTCTGTTTAAATAAACAAGGAGAGACACAGTTTTGCTGCTTTTAGTCATGGAGTCGCTCTTGTAATGATTTATTATAACAAGTCAAAGATTGTATCATTTTACATATATTTGTTGTATAATTTAATCACAATGTCTTAGGTCACCTTGCATGTGACTCAACCCAAACACTAATAAACGTGTTGCATAAGGCTTGTACAAGTTTTCTTACACTCAATCTGTATTTCTGTCATATAACTCAGTATCTCCTTCCTTTACATCACTATACATTGCAGTCTCCCTTGTATGTGCAAAAATGTTATAAGCCACTGTATAACTAAAAAGTTGAGCGAACCATTAATTACACGATATATAAACATTGAAACTGAATTACTATATAGAGCAAATATACTTAAACAGAAGGAAGATCATTAAAACATCATATCAAAACAATAACAGCATATAATATTCAAAAGGTATATATAGATATTTTAACATGTATGGCAATTGCTCAATACATCACTTTACATGCTACAAACACAATTATAAAACTGTAAACACAATAAACATTACATTACTTTGGGTATTCAGTGTGTTGGAGCCTCTAACAATTTGGATGGTCTTATATTAATACAAGGCCTAACGCCAAAACACCCGCGAATGAATCAGCTTTTTCATAAACACAAACAATGTCTCTTTTAAACATCTTAATTTGACCCAGGAAATGTATATTACCCTTCTGCAACCACATACACATGAAATCGACATTTTCTTTAATGTTTTATATCCTTGGTGATCGATTTCACCCACCTGTTTAAATAAACAAGGAGAGACACAGTTTTGCTGCTTTTAGTCATGGAGTCGCTCTTGTAATGGCCTCTTCTCTGCGACTCACCTTTAATCACATAGTACCTAATCAGCACAGCGTCTCCCCCTACTGTCCACTAAGATCACTACACATCACCATTAACCCTAATAACAGTAAACAACTTTATAAACAGAAATTAAATAATTAAACACATGGGAAAATAAAACAAATTATTCCTGTGACTACACGTACAGGGTGTCACACTCTCCCTGACAAAAAGAAATGGCCCCACACAACACTGACCCCTGAACCCTTATAAACATTTTTCCCAATTACACAAACAATCTACTCAGATGCAACCAATTTCAAGATTCCTTTGTCAAAGTGTAATCTGTGTGTTAATTGCTCATGGTCATGTAAGTGTACGTGTCTTAGTTCCATTTTCTTGTGAGTACTAATTCTCTAGTGTCCACAAAAGTTAGTATAATATGATAAAGGAGGATGGGAACCTATCTGATAAGCAAATGTAGGAGGAACATAAGCACAAGTCACATATACTGGTCCCTGTACCCCATTTGAGTAGTATGGTAACTGCTGTGTCGGCATAAATTGAGCAGTCCCGATCTCAGTGGTGAGTTCATAATTGGGCTGACCCAATGAGGGGTAAGTAAAGACCCGTGTGGGTTTCCTTTCTCTGCTTGATTTTCTCACATATACATCTTCAGCTTTTCCTATTGAACTACCCATTTGTCTTTCTCCCTTCACAGATACCATCTCTCCCTGCTCATCCTCCATCATCTCATGTTCTAGGGCCACAGATAAGTCAGTTGATGGGTGAGTTGCCTCCGACTCAGGTAAGTATTCTTCCTGTACTCCTACAGCAATCCCTTCATTCCTTGCAGGTCTATCCTCACCTTTTCCCCATCCCCGATCTTCTCTTTCGTACGTTTCAGAAATAATCCTTCTCTGCTCAGCTCTCGGCTTTTCTGAGGATCGCAACCAGTAGTACGCTCTCGGAGCATCACTGTCATCTGAACATGAATCACTTGAATTTGCTTCTTCAGGCTGTCTTGCTGATTTTAACAATCTTTGTTTCCTTCCCTTATGTCTACATAGGTTGTTAGCTCCCGGAGGTGGCGGATCTACAGGTAGGTCGTTAACCAGGTGAAGCAGGTTCCGATGCAAGGTACGTATCGTCGCCGGATTTTGACCTCCACTGGACTCGGGGTATACATGATAGACTGGGCCATCTCCTACTCTTTCTTTGACTACATGCACTGTTTTCTCCCAATATGACCTTAACTTTCCAGGCCCACCTCGTTCACTCAGGTTCCGAACCAGAACTCGATCTCCGGGTTGCAGCACAACACCACGAAGGTGCTGGTCATAGTATTTCTTGTTCCGTGCACTCGCTTGTTTACTGTTGTCCGAAGCTAGTTTATAAGCATCAGCCATCCGTTGGGCCCACTTCTCTGCATACTCTCGAGGTGAGTATTGGTCATCCTCTGATCTTAGACCAAACAACAAGTCTATGGGCAAGCGAGGGTGACGTCCATACAGAAGGAAGAATGGAGAGAACCCTGTGGCCTCATGCTTAGTGCAATTGTAAGCATGCACTACCTTTGGGAGGTGATCTTTCCACCTGTCCTTTTCTTTCTCCTCCAGCGTTCTCAACATTTGTAGCAGGGTGCGATTGAAGCGTTCTGCTGGATTTGCTTGGGGGTGATAAGGTGTTGTTCTTGAATTGCTGACACCTGTCAACCGCTGCAAAGTTGCAAAGAGATGGTTCTCGAATTCACGGCCTTGGTCATGATGAAGCCGAGAAGGGTAACCAAATCTTGGGATATAGTCATTAAATATCCTCTCAGCTGCCGTCCTTCCAGACTTGTCTCTTGTCGGGTACGCCTGGGCAAATCTGGTAAAATGGTCCACCAGGACCAGGATATATTCGTATCCACCACGACTCCGCTCCAGGTGGAGGTAATCGATGGACACCAGATCCAGTGGGCAACTTGAGGTAAGACTTCCCATCGGGGCTCTGATCTTCACCACTGGTTTCTTTTGCTTCACGCATTGGCACTGCTGGGTGACATAGTGCTCGATCTCCTTCTTCATAAAAGGCCAGTAGAATCTGTTCCTTGCTAAGTCCAGAACACGTTCCGTCCCAACATGACCCATGTCATTGTGTAGCTGTTTCAAGGCCACCTGTTTAAACTTAGCTGGAAGAACAAGTTGAGATCTGTGACTGGTCTTACGAAAGAGCTGTCCATTTTGGAGATCCAATTTTCTCCACTCATACAACAGTCTCTTGAGGCCTCCTTTTGCAGTTTTCATCACGTCAGGTGTAATCTCCCCACCACTCTCTTTTAATTCGATCACCTTACCAACAACAGGATCTTCCCTCTGAGCTGCTCTCACCTCAGAGTGATCAAGCGTCATGAACCTCTTTCCAAATAGGCACTCTACATCCTCTTGACGTGCATTAAGAGCTGCAACCCAAGCAACATCTTTCTCTTGGTCAGCCTGAAGTCCTTCCCATGTGGCCCGGACCACCTCCTCGGTGAGAACTTCAGTACATGCAGTTATAAACTTATCGATATCGAGGGGACATCGAGAGAGCATGTCTGCATCTATGTTCACTTTGCCTGGTCTGTAGCGAATGTCAAATCTGAAGTCCGCCAATTCTCCAACCCATCTATGTCCAACCGCATTGAGTTTGGCCGTCCTGAGGACATACGTCAATGGG
This sequence comes from Carassius auratus, assembly GCF_003368295.1. Lineage (NCBI taxonomy): Eukaryota > Metazoa > Chordata > Actinopteri > Cypriniformes > Cyprinidae > Carassius > Carassius auratus. The sequence goes on from NC_039290.1 coordinate 4,297,475, forward strand.
TTGTTGTCTGTGAAGACTGTAAAGTGTGGCGCATAGAACAAGTAATCGCGGAACTTCTCACAGACCGCCCATTTGAGTGCCAAAAACTCAAGCTTGCCGGAGTGGAGCCTATAACTTCTCTCAGCAGGAGTCAACGTCCTGGAACCATAGCCAATGACTCTGAGCCGGCCCTCTTGCTGTTGGTAGAGCACAGCCCCAAGCCCCTGTTCGGACGCATCTGTATGGAGTACAAATGGAAGTTCAAAGTTCGGGTAAGCTAGTACTGGGGGAGTGGTTAGCGCCTCAATGAGTCTCTCCAACACACCTTGGTGCACACTCGTCCACTCTACTTTTGCACGGGATGGTAACTGATTTCCTCTTTTCCCAGCTTTACCAGATTTATTCTGCTCCTCAACTGCTATTGTTCCCCGAGACTGGAGGAGCTCATACAGTGGTTTAGCGATTCGTGAAAAATCCTGGATGAAGGTGCGGTAATAACTGAGGAACCCCAACAATCGCCGCAACTCCCCAACGGTGGTGGGCTTTTGCTCTTTTAGGGAGAGGACCGCTTCTAGGTCTTTTGGGTCGATGCGAACACCATCCTCTGAAACTAGTCTTCCCACATATCTGACCTCCCTCTTGAAGAGCTCACACTTTGCTGGCCTCAACTTTACCCCATGATCCTTCAGTACTCTAAGAACTCTCCTAAGTCCCTGGACATGATCACTGAATGTTTTGCCAAAGCAAAGTATGTCATCAAGATATGGTATGCATAATTCATCTCTCAGTGAATCCACCATTCCCTCCATACTCCTCTGGAATGCCGCTGGTGCGTTAGCCAATCCAAAAGGTATGCGCACCCACTCATATAGTCCCCAAGGGGTCGTGAATGCAGTAAGGTGTCGAGATCCCTCTGCCATGAATCCCTGATGGTAGGCCTTCCCCTGATCTAAGATTGAAAACCATCGGTAGCCTCCAAGGGTGTCAATAAGGTCCTGGATCCGGGGAAGTGGATGTCGGTCTGGAACTGTCTTCTGATTCAATAATCTGTAGTCTATACACAGTCTCAGCGTGCCATCTTTCTTCCGGACACACACCACCGGGGCTGCATACGGAGACTTTGACTTTACCACCCAACCCCGAGCTAGTAAGTCCTGGACGTATTCCTTCACTTGCTTATACAGGGGTTTTGGGATGGAGGCATAGGCTCGCTGAACAGGGATGTCATCCTTCAGGTTAATTGTCATCTGTAAGCTTGGGATACACCCAATATCATCATCCCCATGGGAGAAGACGCTGGCTTCTTCATGAAGCATGCCTTTGACTATTTTCTGCTGTTCTTCTTCCAGATGACTTAAATCGACCGGCGGATGCCACAAACTGTCTGCCCTGCAGTCGTCCTCCTGTACTTGGGAACCTGGTTTTTCTCCCCGGCTCATTGGTAGGTCACCATTTTTTTCCAGGTCTTGTTGCTCCGTTTTGATAATACTAGCTATAGTCTGTATACTTCCTAGAGGTGTATGTCGTCTTATAGTGACTTCCCAAGTGTTAGGGTTGCACAAGGGAACCCTAACATATGGCCGATCTGTCCCCTCTAATTCCATAAGACCTTCTCCAATGTCTAATTGAGTCAATGATGCACTCTCCTCATTGGACTCGAACAGCACTACTGGCTCCGAAAATTCCAAATCAACCGGTACCTCACATTTTACATGAGTAACTTGGCCTGTTGGTATGACAACATCTCTAGGGCCAACTGTGACAACAGCCTCAGGGTGCACATGGGGTTGTTCCTGAATGAGGTTCACTATCGCGTTGACTTGTTCACCTTTGATGTCCAGGGCTATCTTTAGTAGTTCTGAAAATGCACATAGGCCCTGTTCAGTGTCCTCCTTTCCTCTTATTAGTTCCTCAATGACATTAAACCCCAGCAACGGCCGCTCTAATGGTATCTTCCCCACAAGGAAAGGCACTTGAATAACCAAACTTGGGTCATCATTCCCAGGCAGGTTCACTGTCAGTTCTACCCATCCCTCAAATGGCAACGGTTCTCCATTAACAGCTGAAACACTGAAATCGCTCCCATTGACTATCTCTGACAGCGGTCTCAGAGTTTGTTCTGGTAAGTATTTACTCTTCCAGTTGTGATCGATTATACTCACTTGTGCTCCTGTGTCCAGTAGAGCGGTTACTGCAAAACCATGGATGTGGCACTTGAGGATAGCTTTCTTCCCAATGAGCTGGGCTACACGATCACGGGGATGTTCTCTTTGGTTTGACGAATCAGCTGTTCTAACCATACGAGCTTCTTTCTCCTTAACCTGGGGCTGGGGATGCACGGTCACTGTTCGCCCCTTGTCAGTGGCCGCTGGTCGTTTCCCGAAACCTTTTCCCTCCTTAGGCAGCCCACCGCAAGATGTCCTTCCTCACCACACGAAAAGCAATGATTGCAAACGGTAACATCTTTGCTACTACATCTGGGACACCTCTGTCTACGATGCTTTCGCTGCATCTGGGAATCAGGGACTTTGCACGAACCTTCTGTTGTTCTCGCCCTTGCAAGTGATTCAACAGTCTTTGTAAGAGCTTCAATTTGTGCACTTAGACGACGAATCGTCTCAGTTTGATCAATTTGTCTATTGCAATCTGCATTCCTACCTTGGCTGGACTCACACTGGGCGCTGAGGGCATTCGACACTCTTTGACGTGAAGCTTGTCCCAACCGACGTTGTCTTTCACTCTCGTCACTGGCTATCTGAGTTACTTGGCGCAGAAGTGCCTCATCTGTAACCAGCCGGTTTGTAAGCAGAGGTTTCAATTCTGTGCGAAACTGGTTGTACTTAGCAGCCATGCCCTGATAAATTGTTCTCAGAAACACATTTTGAATTGTCTGTTCGTCATACTCCAGGTCTGTGACAGCTTGCTTAGACAGGAAAATTAGTTTCTGTTTCAGGCCAATCAATCTATACAGGAATTGTTGGGGAGTCTCGTTGTCATTCTGTTTACCGCACATTAACTCCTGGAAGAGCTCAGAGCTACTTCTCTCATTCAAATGTGACTGTAGGAAACTCTTTAACTCTTGGATTGTCAGTCCCTCCTTGTTAACTAACATGTCCTTAAAGTTCCCTGGCTTAATGACTCTCAGGACACCTCTGATGATATCATTTTCACTGTGGTTAGCTGCTAGTCCTTCATCTATTTGCTTGGTTACACTTGTGTAGCTTATATCAGAGGTACTGTCACCAATCTGCCCCCCCTGAATTTTGAACTCCCTGTGTTGGAACGGCAGTAGCTGAAGATCACGGAGAGAAATCATACTTTCCCTTTTTCCACCACTCGCCTCACGAGCTACATTCACAGGCAAGCTACAACTAATCTGGGGAGATTCTGATTTACTAGGGTTGGCATCAATTTTGTATTGTGCTAGTTTTCGCCCTAACTCTTCATAGCTATTTACCAATTGGTTATATTCCATCTGTTGTGTCTGCGTGTGTGTGGTAAGTGTAGGTTGTTGTGGTGGTGTAAGTGACTCAGTGTCATGCAAAGCAGAACTGACATTACGTTTCTGGATTATCAAATCAACACGGTCTTTCAACAGGAGCAGGTGAGACAAACCCCCATCTTCTAATCCTAGAAGAGAGTCACTGGCCATGTAATCAACAATGTACTCAAAGCAACACTCTTCGTCAGTTATATCCAACCTGTTTCTTTCTGGGTCTGTAGCTGGCTCCAGACAATCCATCAGGCTGATCAGTTCATCATGGGTTAGCTGATGAAGCTTTTTCTTGATTTCCCACACCGTTGCTTTTCTCTCGCTAGAAGTCATTTCATAGACGATCCTGAAACTGATGGGTTCACCCTTGGCTCACACCACGCTGCAATGCTCCTCCCCAGCCAGGAAACACCTTCACTGCCGAACCTTGGTTCTCCTGCTGCTCTCGAGCTGCCCTTCGTGGTCCTTACGCCGATCACCCGTCACTCAGCCGTCCTTTGGTTCATTTGCATTGGATCCGCGTACCAGCAGGTGGCGCTATATCCCGGACGAGCCCCCAAAATCTGTAGCACACCCGCCGTCTGACTGGAGGTGCTGCAGTAAGTTTTCTGTTTAAATAAACAAGGAGAGACACAGTTTTGCTGCTTTTAGTCATGGAGTCGCTCTTGTAATGATTTATTATAACAAGTCAAAGATTGTATCATTTTACATATATTTGTTGTATAATTTAATCACAATGTCTTAGGTCACCTTGCATGTGACTCAACCCAAACACTAATAAACGTGTTGCATAAGGCTTGTACAAGTTTTCTTACACTCAATCTGTATTTCTGTCATATAACTCAGTATCTCCTTCCTTTACATCACTATACATTGCAGTCTCCCTTGTATGTGCAAAAATGTTATAAGCCACTGTATAACTAAAAAGTTGAGCGAACCATTAATTACACGATATATAAACATTGAAACTGAATTACTATATAGAGCAAATATACTTAAACAGAAGGAAGATCATTAAAACATCATATCAAAACAATAACAGCATATAATATTCAAAAGGTATATATAGATATTTTAACATGTATGGCAATTGCTCAATACATCACTTTACATGCTACAAACACAATTATAAAACTGTAAACACAATAAACATTACATTACTTTGGGTATTCAGTGTGTTGGAGCCTCTAACAATTTGGATGGTCTTATATTAATACAAGGCCTAACGCCAAAACACCCGCGAATGAATCAGCTTTTTCATAAACACAAACAATGTCTCTTTTAAACATCTTAATTTGACCCAGGAAATGTATATTACCCTTCTGCAACCACATACACATGAAATCGACATTTTCTTTAATGTTTTATATCCTTGGTGATCGATTTCACCCACCTGTTTAAATAAACAAGGAGAGACACAGTTTTGCTGCTTTTAGTCATGGAGTCGCTCTTGTAATGGCCTCTTCTCTGCGACTCACCTTTAATCACATAGTACCTAATCAGCACAGCGTCTCCCCCTACTGTCCACTAAGATCACTACACATCACCATTAACCCTAATAACAGTAAACAACTTTATAAACAGAAATTAAATAATTAAACACATGGGAAAATAAAACAAATTATTCCTGTGACTACACGTACAGGGTGTCACAGTTACTTCAGACTTATGTGCGCTCTAGAAGCTTGCGTTCTGCAAGTGAACGTCGCTTGATTGTGCCATCCCAAAGAAGCACAAAGTCACTTTTACGGACTTTTAAATGAAATGTTCCCTCCTGGTGGAATGACCTTCCCAACTCAATCCGAGCAGCTGAGTCCTTAGCCATCTTCAAGAATCGGCTTAAAACACATCTCTTCCATCTTTATTTGACCCTCTAACTTTAACACTCACTATTCTAATTATATTCTTTAAAAAATCTAACTACCTTTCTAATCTTTTTGTATTCCATTTTCTTTTCATTTATTATGCAATTGTATATGTATGTGTGTGTGTATGTGTAAAGACCTCTAACTAGCTTGCTCTGTTCTTTTATTCTATCTATTTTCTTTTTATTTATTATATTAGTTAAAATTTCATGCTACGTGTATGTGTTAACCTAACTGAGACTTGTTATAGCACTTATATATCATTGATCTTTTTGTTGTTTTTGATTGCTTCCACTGTCTTCATCTGTAAGTCGCTTTGGATAAAAGCGTCTGCTAAATGAATAAATGTAAATGTAATGTAATGTAATGTGCATATATATATATATATATATATATATATATATATATATATATATATATATAATACAAATATTACTATATTAAATGCATACATTTATATGGGAGAACTTTTTTTTATTATTAACTTGATGCATTAATAAAGAATGTGGGGTCTCGGGTGACCTTTTTACTCATTAAAAGAGTATAAAAACAGAATCAAAATTCAGAATCAGCACTATGTGTTTTAAAAAACAGGTTATTAAATGCTTAACAAAAAACTGAATAGATAACTATAAACTCATAACTTCATAATCTCTACCACAATACTTGAGTAATATAAAAATTAAAAAAATATGTTAAATCTGAGTTTCGATAGAATGTATTGAATCAAACCATTTGAACTGACTCATAAATTAATCAAACATACAAAATGTAACGCTGCTGCTATTTAAATTAAAACGTGCTATTAAAACACCTCCAGACTAGAAACAATGGCAAAACTAGTCTGAACGCATGGTCTTTAGAAAACTTAAAAACCCTACTAACAGTAAACATAATTTATTAAAAAAAATGCCATTACCATGGTACACATAAAGAAGAATATCACCACAGTGCCATAAGACAATTTCAAAAACAATATGATTGTTACCAAACTGCCCTGACTAAAGGAAAAACCTAACATTATGTACAGTATTTACACCGCTTGTCTGAGAGTACAGTGACGTCAGAGTGTGTTTGCATGCATCATTACACCTCTGTCCTGAAGTGTTTGTAGAAGAGTCTCACCAGCTGTTTGGTTTTCTCAGACTCCTGCCGCGTCTGTACTCGTTCTCTCTCCACCGCTCGAGTGATGTCCTGCCGGGCTGCCTCTCTCTCTTTGCGTGCGATGTGAGCCAGCTCCTCCTGCTGCTGCTCATACCTGTGCAAGAACACACACAGCTTTATTTACATGCCTGTTGCCAAGCCATGATTCACTCACGGCAGTTCTCAATCCTACCACAGAGAGTCAGGGTTTTGTCCTTTGTTCTTAAGCTTGTTTCAACTGTATGATTCACACTTGAAAAGCATCCAGGAAAAAGTGAGTCCTCTTATAATTTAAGGTTTTTTTTTCCCTTGCGAGAGCTACAGTGTTTAGTATTCATGTCATATTTTATCAATGCACATTTTATTAGATTAGAAGCATAATTGGGAAAAATGCAAGATGAACTGGTTGAAAATGTTTAAAACACGTTAAGTGATTCAGAAAGAACAAGAAAGGCTCTTCACAAGGGTGCGTTATGTGGATCTGTGTTTGGGAATAATATTGGTGGTGTCTGTCAGACTGGATCAGTTGTCTCAGCTCAAAATGGCACTGTGTAATGTGATTTTAATATATTGTTGATGTATATAAAAACAGTTTTTCAAGTCCTAAATCCTGTCTCTAAGTGCAATGCCAAATACGAGTTTTTTTTAAAGGCAGCTATATATATTCATGTACAAGACGCATTTTAGATTCAAATAGCTATACTATATCAAAAATTATAGTATTTGGAAAATATTTAGTTTCTATTAAATTGCATTTACTTTTTTTGTTCTACTCACTATAGTACTGTACTCTTAGATGTATTATTTATTTTATCAATTTCATCTTATTTCTTTTGTTTACTTGTCTATTTTAATCTTATTCGTATTATTTAACTATTTTAAATAAAATCTTAGAATTGATTCATTTTAATATAATTACATTTGCATTTATTTTAATAAAATATTATTTCTTTTCATTTTTAAGTAAAAGTTATAGAATATCTATTAACTTATCTTTTTTTGATTATTTAGTAATTTTTAAACAGATTTTTCTCTCTAAACTTTCCCACAGAAGGTTTAGCACTCTCTTGCCGAAAACCCTGCACTAGAAAACCCTGCACTAGAGCACCTCTTCCTGAGCTCCTCTTTAGTGTCAGGAGAAGTTGCCCTGGCCTGTGTCTTTGGAGGTTGTGGGTCAGATGTGCTGGAAGTTCGAGTCAGCTGGTTTGCAAGGTTACAGAAAAATTTATCTTCATTAAAAATTTAATATCTCACTAATTGCATCTGACTCAACAGCAATGCATATAAACTGCAAACATTTATGACAATATTGTGCCATACCTAGGTTTTCTTTATTGTTTATAGACGGTGTTGGATCAGCATTGGCATTCTGCATGCGCTGTAGGACGCCTTCAGAGAGCTAAGGACAAAAAAACAGTGAAGAAGTTACACAGATGTCCTCAACAAGCCAATTAAAATTTTATAAGAGTGCTCATAATTCATATAACTCTTCCGATCTTTGGGAACCAGCAAATACATACTCACTATAACAAGAAATATATACACATAGGGACGATAAAGCTTAATCTTTCCTTCTGGAGCAGCCTTGCAGATTTGTAAACAATCCAATTTTAATAAAGAAGAATAACTTGTTTTGGTTGACTAAGTGTTTCTTCTAACGCAGTCAACTCTATAAAGAGTAACGTTATTGCAATATTGCAACGCTTAACGTCCTGACACAGGACTGTAAAGTTACACCTGGACTTGGTTTCAATTAGATTTCTGGACACCTAAGGAACTACTAGATTAGCAAGGACTCGACTGTCCTAAATCAGAGCCAGTCTGTCAATCACGTGCGAAAAAATTCCTACATATCCATGTGTTTGTGAAATGACAGACATCCGAAACAACACTGACTGTGTCGTCCCTTTCAGTGAAGGAAATTTGAGTAACCTGACGCAGATCCACGCGAGAGAAAAAAAAAGTCACACTGACACGCAAAAAAAACACATAGTCGTATCGTGAACCAGAATGATTGGTAACGTTAGGTAGGTAGTAAATACGGGATGCTGGATTATCGTTACCTTCACTCCGCGCAGAATCATCACCCGGTCGTCCTCTTCCAGGCCGAGAGAACTCTCCTAGTCGTGCTTTCTCCGGATCCCATTGCTTTTTTTTTTTTTTTTTTTTTGGCTACAGCTCCTTTAACGGATCTTTAATGAAATATAGATATTTTTATTATTATATTAAAAAGAACACAACACAAGTTATTGCTTAAACGCCGATATGTTTGACAGATTTTTGCATCTTAATTTTGGGAAGTGGCAGTTTGTGAGGGGCAGTATCCTTCCTGAACTATTATTGGCCAATGACAGTGCAACCAGCCAATAGTATTTCTGGATATATATCGGCAACTAGCAGTCAATAAGCCATACTTTTCAATTGCCCGTAATTTAATCAATGCTCATTTAATTTTAATGGTTTGGTGTACTTTGTATTTCACGAGGTTTTGCTTTTTTTTGTAGTGTTTTAAATTACGAACTGCACTGTTTATTATCTCTATCAATTTAAAAAAACAACAACTGAAAACTAAAGGTGTAAAGCTATCCAATAGTGTTGTATGACTGAGGCTATGTTTCAGTTGTTATTTAAAATGACTTCCAAAAGCCCAGGTAGGAGTAATGTTTCTTGCAACTTCTTTTTTTATTACCTCCAACCAAGTATTTTGTACAAAGTGACTGTGGACGAACCTCTCATAAACAGCAACTAGAGCCACAACCCACAAAAAAACGTCTTTTCTGACGTAATTTGATTCTTGGTGTAATACAATGTCGACCAAATAACATTATGTAGCAACTTTATATAGTCCTATATTGCTTCTGATTTTTAAGTCCTTTCAAATACAAGCGAGCAGCTTTTACTATCATTATTAGCCACTTAACAACCCATAAATTAATATTAAAAGCATTCAACAAATAACAATCCTGTCAAACGTGCACAAACTTACAGTCACCACCATAAGCTACTACTTAATATTGTAGAAACATTATTTTCTGTAAAGTTGCTTTGTAAACGATTCATATTGTAAAAAGCGATAGAACAAATAAACTTGAATTGAACAAATGCATGACACAAAATATAATTCAGAGACCAGACAATGTTCTCCTTCAGGTATTGATTTATTCTCAAATGCCATCATATTCCTCACACATAGCATCTTAAGCAAGTACTGTACATATAATAGCATTCCCTGTTTTACAGACAAATCAGAAGTAGTAATGTTTCTATGAAGGATAAGACAGATTTGAATGAGAGGAAGCTGCATTTTTTCTGCTTTAACTTTTGTGACAATGTGTCTAATAAGTGCACAGTAATCAAAAATGACCTTCACTTTATTTATAGCGCAATCATTAACTTCAAGGGAGAATATTGAAAGAGGTCTGTCTGTTATCCATAACTGGTTTCCATTCAGAATATCCTAAAATTCCCACCTCTAATGTGGCACTTGATGCAGAATGTAACCATGCATGTTCCCTTTAATTCAACAGCAGAATTATAATACAAAGGTACTTCTTTCTTATTTTCATAGGACTGTCCCAGGAGAGGTAAACTGAGGGAGGGATATGACAGTGTGACAGTTTCATTGGACAATGATTATGAATGGGGTACACAAAACAGAAGGCTTGTAATGATTGGCTAGGATTGAAAGGGGTCTAGGAGTCATTGACTGACATGTTCTCCACCTTGTTCTCTAGATCAGCATTACCACCCTGCTGTTTCTTCTTCTTCCCTCCTTCCTGCTGTTTCTTGTGCTTCTTGGTTGCCTCCTGGTCGATAGGGGCTGGCTTCACAAACTTGATCATTTCTGTCAAACCTGAGTAAAGAAACCATAATACTGACATATTCAGCTGGCGGCTTCTTGTGAGAGAAAACAGTCTACATTCAATGAACATCTACCTAAAGGACCTAAACATCTACCTAAATCTTTTGACAACCAGTGTATTCTGATTCCTAAACAAATTAATCATTCGAGCCAAAGAATGACTTATGAATCTGAATTTTTTAATAAGTATAGCTAGTAATCAACCAAAACTAATCATTCTTATGAGTCAGATCTTTTTTCGAAAATCAAACACATACAGTAGGGCTGCATGATTATGACAAATCATAATTATTTCAATAAATCTGAAAACACTTACTGAAAAAAACTTTTAGTGCTTTACTATAGTATTAAACCTCAAATGTCAATTATACATTGGATTGGTTTCTTCTTTAAATGATAAAGAAAAAGTATAATAATTATATTGTTATACTAAAATTAAAACGGTGGAAAAACCCTAAAGATAATATGTAGGAAGAAAAAGAAGCAGCACGCAGAATAACATAAGTGGACGATTAATTGCCGCTTTGAGCGATTACGTAATTGTGGCTTCCGTAACTGTAATTAGATTAGAAATTTGATTAATTGTGCAGCCCTAACATACAGCATAACAAATGTTGCCTGATTCCTAAACAAATTATTCTTATGAATCACTTCTTTATAGCAAATCAAAAACATACAGCACCAGCCCTAGGAATCATTCAGAGGAATTAGTGTCGGACCTTTTTGAATAAGCTACGCCATCCCAAAACAATAACTAGCACCTCTCAAGTCTTTTTCATGCATTTAGTTCAAGCTTAAACCAAATTTGATCAAAATCACAGTTAGAATTCAGTGATACTCACCTGGAGGCATGAATGCCTTGAGGGGTTCTGGAATAACGATGCCTTCCTCTGTCTGAAAGTTCTCCAGGATTGCACAGATAACACGAGTGGTCGCACACATGGTGGCATTTAGCATGTGCACGAACTCAGTCTTAAAGAGAACAAACACAAAGACCCATGAGACCAGCTAGATACAGTAAATACAGATTACCCAGAATCCTAACTCAGAACTGTGGAGTAAAACTGTACCTTGTCCATCATTTTCTTGGTCTGCCCGTAGCGAATACGCAAGCGACGAGCCTGGTAGTCTGTGCAGTTTGAGCATGACACAAGCTCTCTAAAAGCCTGGGAGCCTGGGAACCAAGCCTCTAAATCCAGCTTTTTACTAGCAGCATGGTTCAAAGCACCTGTGAAATAAAGCAAATAATGTATTTAATGTATAATGGATAATATATTTGAAGCTTTGTTCTGGGATTACTGATTTTGAACAACAGGTGCCCAATGGCGCTATCAATTAAAATAAAGAGTAATTTTAGCAAACCTGACACAATGTTAACGATCCGGTAGGGGATTCCTAAAGACTGATAAAACTCCTCAGCGGTTCCAATCATCTCATCAAACATCTCCCAGGACTTGCCGTCATATGGAGAGGCGTAGACAAATTGCTCAATCTGGAAAACGATGGAGAGAGATTGTGATTTTGCTATTATATAGTTTTGTTCTTCTCATGTATACCAGATATTTCACTTTCTGCAAAACATGCTGATTTGGCTAGTGGTCTCTTTTTCGTATAATGAAATTAAGTAATCTTAATGCACATATTGTTCTTCCATTATTCTGGTTATAGCGAAGTTCGGACCTTCTCAAACTGATGGACCCTGAAGATCCCACGTGTGTCTCTGCCGTGAGAGCCCACTTCCTGTCTGAAGCAGGTGGACAGGCCGGCATAGCGGATGGGAAGGTCTTCTGGCTTCAGCCACTCATCTCTGAGGAAGGCGGCGATTGGCTGCTCCGATGTGGCAATCAAATATTTCTCATCTACCGTATTGTCTTCAGACTTCTCGCTTCCCTTCCCGATCACCTGAACAAACACATTCCAGGAAATGTAATTATTTGCAGGTTCACAACTTTGTTTAGGGTCAGATAAATACTCCTCACATCAAATATATATATGCTCATATTTGGTAAAAAATAATTAAGTAAATAAAATTTCCGATTGATGGCTAAATAAAGTAGCAGTTGAAGGCGAAACCTTGTAGAGCTCCTCGTCAAACTGGCTGAGCTGAGCGACCTCCTGCATGACTTCTTTCCTCATGAAGAAGGGTGTGTACAGGAGGGTGTAGCTCTTGCTGTACAGGATCCGCAGGGCATAGTTAATTAATGCCTGTTCCAAAAAAACTAAAGGCCCCTGAAATCATAAAACAAATCAGCAAAGAAATTACAAAACTGGTGTTGAGGGATTTTTGGCTTGTTTGTTTAGAAGAACTGACAACAGAGCGTGTTTTAATTATTTAGAAAAAAGCTAAATGGCTCTAGGGCTGTCACTTTTGAGAAAAATCTAATTCGAACGGATATCGAATATCATGCAATGTATATCTACGTCTAATATCTAAGAAATAATTATACTCCCCATATATTCTACTCCCCATATATTCCTTATATTCTTTATTGATGGATTGCACAGGTTCAGTTGGCAATGGGCTTCTTCATACTGCCTGAACATGTGCAATTGTGCTTTTGAAGCCTACGGACCACACGCACCTGTCTGTGCGGTCTTCTGCTCAGAGCCTCGGCACACACTTACCAATGGCGATTTTTACGTCACGCCTACCTAGCGGTCCATAGCGGGCTCCCGGATGCGGAAAGTATAAGAGGCTTAAGATGCAGTCTATAAGACGCGCACGGGAGCATGACCCTGACGCGCAACATTGCAGAAAATGTGCATTCACAAATGTAGCCCATGTTGATCCAAATATGGAAAGCACTTTCGAATTTAATAATATGAGGTTCTCTCCAGAGATGCTTTGCCACATTTCTTCAATTAAGGATGATTGCTGCGTGGTGTTTCCATTTGCTTGAACTTCTTCAAGTGAGTTGCGGGGAAAACCAAAAATCCTCTTTCACTATTGATACTGCGACTATTCTTTTGTGTTCATTCGCTGGCATTCTCCACATTTCTTTTTTTCTCCCTTAAAAACAAATGTGTCATTTCTGATGCTCAATTTTACCGAACTAATGGCTGTTGATGACTATTTGAATTGAATTCTGCCAAAGTGCGCGCTTGTCTGAAAACATTTTATGAGAAACAAAATGTTTTCAGATAAAAACATTAGGCTATTGCTTATATTTCTTTAGTAGCCTACTTTTTTTATGTAAAAAATAAAATTAATTGTAAAACCTAAAAGCTTTTTTTATTGTGTTCAGCATATGGTGGGCCGCATTTGAATTCGCGACGGGCCGCGGGATGAGAACCACTGCACGTAGCCTAATAGAGATTCAATCACAAATTTATTAACAGTGAGTCATAAACAGGACTATCTGGATTACTTTTTTTTTTTTTTTACTTAATGTTTGAAACAGCAGGTTATCAACTTAGAAAATCAACTTATATGAAGTGCCACTATGCATATCCCAAAACATTAGGCTAAAAAAAAAAATGTAAAAGAAAAATTCAGAACAGGCACAAACAATAATGTGACAACTTAAACAGCAGCAGGAGTAAGGTATATAGCCTAGCCTAATTCATTTCTTAATATTTTTTGCAAGAAACACCAGTCTATCAACTTTTTATTTAAAATGTTCCTGTGTGCTCCGAACACAGATGTGCCTGGCTAGTGGCTACTAGCTCTTATTCGCTTGATGGGCCTACGCTACAATACGTCTAGAGTGCCCTCTACTGGATAAGATGGCAAAGAATAAAATACAAATCAAACGGTCTAATCATAGACTGTAAAAAATGCGCTACAAATGGCATTTTAAAAAATTGATATTTTATTCATTCATGTTCGAATGCATATTCGGATATCGAATAAAAAGTGACAGCCCTAAACGGCTCCAGACTGTTCAGTGCAGTTATAGGGCAACAAACCTTGAGGAAGTATCCTCTGCTTCCAGCCACGATGGCTCCTTTTTCCCCTTCGTATCCATCCACCATGACAACCAGGTCCACATGAGAGTACTTCTTCTGCACCGTGCAGTCGCCCCAGGTGCGTTCCACCTTATTATCAGCATCCTGGGAAAGAGAATCACCACTTTATCATGGTCTCCAGATGAAGAAGTTACACAGCATCATTGTAGTATGGTTCATTTGCTCTATTCTAATTCCATGAACGTTCCTTGGTGTTTGCAGTGTATTGTGTGAATCACCTCATCATTGCTGATGGGCACAGAGGGATGCAGGAGGTTGCCGATCTCTCTCAGGTACTCAAAACGCTCGGCCTCCAGCTTTAACCGATCGCTGTCTGTTTTCTGCACGGCCTCGTCCACCAGTAACCGCACCTTCTTTATCTGAGTCACCGTGAGGGGCTGACAGGGACAGGATGAAGAAATACTGGTCACAGATGGATGTGGATGATGAGTTTAAAGCACTTTAATTCAAAAGATGCTTTCAAAAGACGCCTCTCATCCACATCAAGGCTGCATTTATTTGATCAAATATACGAAAAAAAAAAGAAGTGATATTATGCAATATTCTAACCATTTAAAATGTAATTTATTCTTGTTATGGCAAAACGGAATTTGCAGCAGCCATTAATCCAGTCTCCAGTGTAACATGATCCTTCAGAGAATTATAAATGTCTTTACTGTCACTTTTGGTGAATTTAATGTGTCGCTATTGCTTGACTCACTGATAATGTTTCTCCTGTGAGGGCTTCCAGATTCTGAGCCTCTTCTGGAAGAGTGTCATCATCACCAACTGGCTCTTTTTTCTGCAAAAACAGAATAAATCATCACAAAACTGGCAAACAGAATATTATAATTACTCAATGATAACAGATTAAAACAAACATCTGACTGACAGCTATTATTACATACCTTCATTTTTTCCCCGATGGCTTTGCTGCACAGATTCTTGGCCTTGTTAAGATTATCCGCAGTGAAGCGACCTGAAGGCAAAACAAGAGTATTTTTTAACATCAGTGCATGCCACTGATATGCTGGCAAGAGGCCTGGTAAGAGTAATTATATTGTCTTAAGTTTGGAAATGGTCTGGAGAAGAGGAACAATGTTGGTAAATGAGTAAATGTGCTTTAGAGAGTAAATGTGGAATTATGCCAAATTAATTTAATTTTGTCTACTTTTCAGTAGTTGTATTTCTCATAACATTAAGTATTACACCAACTAATAAAAATCACACTAGAGCTGTGCAAAAAAAAATATCCAGTTTTTTTTTTGTTGTTGTATTTGTGATATACGGTATATAATGGTATTTTTTTTAAATTATGTATTTCTTTTAAAACATTTATTTACATGTTGCCTAATTTTGTCCAGTGCAACATTGTTCATATTAAAAGCTATGAAAACAAATACAGTGAATGTAACTTTATTTTAAACTTTATTTGAATGTAACTTGTATTTTAAAGAATGTTATGTGCTCGCCTCGTATCAATTCACACTGTATACTGAAATAAATGGTATTGCCTCATACCATATTGTTAACAAAAATATATTGATATATCATACAAACTTGATGTATACAGTACAGTGTGGCCCAGCCCTAAATTACAATGTATTACAATATACTGTATTACCATATTTTCACTAGTAGAATAAGGAATACAATATAATATACTGTAATACAACATAATTTACATTAATTGAAATAAACCTTAAAAATATATATATAAATATTAAATAAAAAAATTTAAGTCACCACGAAACGAAAGTTGCAATAGTTTTTCTTCCCTATCATGATATATATCTAAGTAAAAGAGCTTCCTGAAATAGAAGAAAAATGGGGGAAGGTCATCAGATAAGAGATGTCATTGCAAGAGGGAGGATTGCTACTTTGATTAGATATTACTATTAATATTTATAACAACTGTATAATGATATAATGCAATACTAGTGCAATTTTCCACAACTAACTGAAATTAATATTAGAAATAAGTTTAAGTTAAAATTTAAAAATTAATAAAACTAATATATAATAAACTCTTAAAATATTATATATATAATCATAATCCATTACAAAACAAAGATGACAATTATGTACACACGCTTTGCAACTAAAAAAATTATTATTTCTCTATATTATAATAATTAGAATTGATTGGGTGTAGAGCTGAAACAACGAATCGATTTAATCGATTAAAATCGATTATTAAAATAGTTGTCAACTAATTTAGTAATCGATTCGTCGCTAAATAAATTTTATTTGCCATAAGCGGCTCATTTCGTGCATATTTCAAATCTGCGGTGACCAAAGTGTGGCAGTAATGAGCCACCGGAGGTTTTACTCAGCCAGTACAGCAGGTGAAGTAGCGAATAGCCAATAGCTGGCCTCGTTTTATGTCACGTGCTTCCCGAACAGCGTCTCTGCAGCATTCAGCGGGAAGTGGGAGTACTTTACTTTGAGCCTTTAAAATGAAGAGTAACCTGTAAACTCTGCACTACTGAACTGTTTAAGGGGCCGTTCACATATCGTGTCTTTTGCGTGCTCAAGTTCGTTATTTCCTATGTAGGCGCGCAGTATGCACTCTCATAATGGAAGCGACGCGTTCGCGACACGCACGCGGTGCGATGCGCCCGTTTTTCCAGGCGCGTCCACACCGCATCCATTTATCCTTTGCTGAAATTTCCGGGTCTTCATGGAGAGGGCACGTCATGGAGAGAGCACGTCATGGTTGCTTAGCAAAGGCAGACGCCTCAGGGGCGCTTCTGCCCGAGCGCTTTGGAAAGAAGGAGAAAGCGACGCGACTAGCGTTTTCCACGCGTTTTTAGGTGCGATATGTGAACGGCCCATAAGAATTTTATTTGTGCAGATTCTCCAGTACAAGGTTGTTTGCAAATGTTTAGTCGTAAAAGCTGATAACATTGCTTTTTAACAGTTAACATTTAAAGCTTTACAAAATGTTATGTGATCAGTTTGTCGTTTACCAGTTCATAATTCAGACTTGCAGCCTAATTATGACTGAATGAGAGAGGTAAAATGCACTTCTTTTCACTGCTCTTTTTCACACAGCAGGTTTTTTGTGTGTGTCCCATTTTTTTTTTTCTTCTGGACAACCTTCTGATGGATTTTACTTTAAATTGTGAGTTCCATTCAGGTTTCATGCCATTGGCACTTTTTTTTCGAAGGATTGTTTACAATTTCACAGCATAAGCTATAAAGCTTTTTCCCAGTAAATAATAAAATACAATGCACTGCAATTTTATTCTGTTTTATCCTTATACTTCGTGAACATATGTTCTCAAAGATTCCTTAAGCTTTGTTTGGGATGTTAAACTACTTTAGGAGCTCTAAGGACTGCCATGGTGAAAACAATATTTGAAATCTCCTTGTGAATTTTGATAGAGTATGGGTCAGTGTTTTGATTGCAGAAGAGTTCGACAAAGGATTACTAACATAAAACAACTCCAGGTATATTTTTGATGAGGATATGACAATGCAAAATGGTTAAAATCTCTTAAAAATCTATGCTGAATGATAAAGACCCTTTATTAATAATTTACTTGGGGAAAAAATGGAAAAAACTAAAATATAAGTACATAAACCGATTAATCGATTAATCGTAAAAATAATCGACAGATTAATCGATTATCAAAATAATCGTTAGTTGCAGCCCTAATTGGGTGCTTAATTGTCATAAAAAATTTAAAGGATTCATTTAATTTCTTCAAAAAAAAATATATGTTTTGATTTTGTCCTGTACACGTTATTGCCAGCTTTCACAAGAATCACACAAAAGCATGACAACCATCTAAAGAACACACAACTAGCTTCTATGTGAGCCTTTGCCTGTGATAAAGCATACCAAGCTCAAATCTCTTATTAGTGAGACTTTTAGATTAATTTAAATGAGTACTGAATGAAAATGGCAGCCTGTCATTCCTTAATTAATACTTTCACTTTAGTGGCAAAGTCAAGAACAAGGTAAAACACTGACAGTCACTCGACAGCACTGACAGTCAGCAGCTCCTCCCGGTTCACTGCCAGAGAGATTGCATCAGATCCTGCCGGACCGGGTGATGCTGCTGCGACACATTTAATCAATACAAACACATAACTCTCCGAATAACATATGATATGAACATATTAGGCTCAGTAGTACATACTAGTTTCATTAAATGAAGTAAAAGAGGTAAAGCACACTATGGCAGCTGTGTTAACTATTTGTGTAAATGCTACATGCTAACGTTAAGTTACTCCACTAACATTACACACGTATCGCGGTTTCTTAACATTTATACACATTTAATATGAACTTCATCGTGTGCTGTGGTGTAATTAGTCCGTGTTTCTCTTTGTAAAGTTTTAATGTTTAAAGAAAGATATGTTATACGTGTCACAATCTGTGCTCATTCACAGGCTGCCATGCGTTTCAATAGCTGTAGCGTTAGCCTAATGCAACTCACATTTCCTCCATTCTGTGTCCGCCTCGACCAGTTTATCCACCAGAGACACATCTTTGAACCGTTTCCTCTGCGTTTCCCTCACGATTTCTGGATCGCCGCCTTTGTCGGTGCGAAACAGGTCTAAATCAAGCACCATGATGCCTGTGGACGAGGTGTACAGTCAGTGCGGATGATGGAAGGAACGAAAGTGTGTGGAGGGATATGAAGGGGAGGGGCTAGAGAGCAACTACTCATGAATATTCATCAGACTGCAGCGGCGAAGTTCAGAATTATACTACGGCGAAGGCTGAGCTAATGAATATTACTTTTTTTAAACCGACGTTCCTTTAGCGGAGCAGGCGTAAATTAATTAATATTCATGAGCCAAGCTTTCACCATAGTGGCAGCATTCATCAATTTGACCGCTACTGGGACTTCATCTATTTACTGCCTTTAACTGCATGATATTAATTTCATTCTATGTGACCATAATTATTTTACCAGGAAAAGTTGACAAGTTATGGCCGATACAGGCCAAAATGATTAGATTGGTCTAGCAGCTAGCCTACATAAATATTTAATTTGGCATTTAAATGACCAAATGCTCTATAAAACAGTGCTGGGTAAATTACTAATCACACATCACACATTTTATTTACTTTTAGATGACTTTTGACGTAACTTATCACGCTGATGTATTTAGGGCAACATTATTGATATAAAAATACATGAAAAAGAAAACGTTCCATTCATTGTTATTTACAACATGAAGAGCATTAAACATTACACTTTGCCAAGTTTGTGGATGTAATAAAAAGCTAATAATTAATTAAAATGTGAGATTTAAATAAATATTTTTATATAATAACAATCAAAATAATACACTTACTTTAAAAAAGAAATATTTTATTTGTTTATTTGCATGTTCAAATGTTTTAAATATGTTAATTATTAGTTTAAAAACTCAAGTAAATATACGAGGAGAAAGAGGTTAAGCTGACAAAGTGTCTTGGAATAACAATAAGAAATAACATGATTTATACATTTTAATGTGTCTGAAAGACAACTGCCTTCCAGACGCATACTGTAGTAATAACCCACTGAGTGATAATAAAATAAATAAATAAATAAAAATGAATGTTTTCATCAATAGCTGATGGAATGTTTAAAATTTTAGAAATTACTTCTTAAAATGTAAATGTTTGTAAACCCGATCAAATGGTGTGTGGCCTCTCAATTTGTGTGAATGTCCACAAACCTGAGAGACCTTCTGAATACAAGTGGTAAGCTATTTTAGAAAGCAACATTTAAATGATGAAATCATTAAATTATGAATTATTTATTGCTAACGTGTGAATAATATCTAATCATAAAATCAATAAAAAGGTCATTTTTTACTAATTTATTTTGATCCAACTCTGCAGTTAAGCTTAGCATATTCTTGTAAAAAAAAAATCTGGTTATTGCTCCAATGGGTTATTATGCTCCTGTGTGACTATTTACTGAAATAGTTCAATGGAAAACAAGCTAGAAGAAAGTGTAGCCCAAAGTGAAAGATTTCATTCTAAAGTAGTAGTCCACAATTGAATAAGGGTGAACGTTTAAAATACAAAAAAAAACACCTGCATCGGTTTTTGTGTGTGTGTGTTACGCTAAATTTGAACTCATTCTTGTTGATGTTGCCAAGTTTCCAACTGCTTTAGCAAGATATAACAAGATTTAGTGGCAATGGAATTTACAATTGTTTTACTGTATTCTGGAAAGACAATTATTTGCCATTGATCAAATGCAAAAAAAAAATGTTTATGTAATAAATGTAATGTTGTGTTGATACATTTCATATTCATAACTCAAGGCTCTCTAATAGGAGGTATTTTGTGTGAAGACCCAGCTGTTTCAGATTGTACACCAATTCAAAAACATCATGTATCAGTCAGACAAAATAGCCCTAGATATTTACAAAAGCAATGAAAGTTTATTTTTAAAACATCATGCATTCATACAGTTTCCTAAACATTTTATGTAACTATTAAAGCATTAGCTTATACAGAGATGTGTTAATACACTGCAAACATGGGTGTGTTTTTAATTGTGTCTGAATTTCCTTGCATTATAAAAATAAAATGGTTACGCATTACACAAATACAAAGAGCCTTGAATTTTTATAGTGTAAGACCATGCACTGATGTCACAATATATTTTGTTACAATAAAATGTAGTTATATACCTTCATGTTATACAAAGACAGATTGTTGCAAAGCAATACAATTGTGAGAAACTGGCACTATACAATACATAATAAAGATATTAAAAATGTAATTTTAGGTCAGCAAACTTAAAATTTTAAAGTCATTCACAGCAAAATTGTCCGAGAGTGTCCTCTTTTTCCATTTGCAGTGGAAGTGCATGCAATTACTAAGAATATTCACTGTAACATGGTGTTTAACATGCATGAACTTAAGCAACAGGACCAAAAAAAAAAAAAAAACGGCAAGTCAAATACACATTTATATGAAGAAATCATTCACAGCATTCAGTCACCTCAATATACTTCAGGATCCCTCTTATATATTTTTCACAACAATTTAAAGTGGCTCAAGATGCAATTGAGTTAAAATTAGATGGTGCTTTTTATAGTCTGGCATTCAAAAATCAGGAAAATGTAAAGATGTAAATCAGGAAAGTTAGATAACTAATAGCAGCTATGGAAGTCCTGGTGGAATCCGTCGGTAAAAATCAACCTACCTAAAGGACTGTTTCCAAATAGCACACTTCCCTTTGTTTTGTCAGAATGGCGTGAGTCCATTAATTGATACAGTTTTTGAAGTCCTTATGAAATTATTGGAATTCCTACATGTTCCTCATCAGTAGGCTCATCTGAGAACCGTGCTGTGGCCTTCTGGATGGCTAGCTGTAGTGCAGCCCCAGCTGGGAGTTTACAATAACCACTTTCTGAAATGTTCTCCACCTGTAGGTAAACTCCGGGCTTCTGCAAAGCCACTCCATGAAGATGGGAGAAGAGCAAGGGTAGGTCTTTAGTCAAGGTGTACCTTGAAGCGAGACGTAGTGCTGCTGGGATATCAGACTCTTGCGAGTACTCAAAAGTGGCCACCATGTATTTGGAGAGGTCTCGACCCAATGCTTTGGCTTGGCACAGCTCCTCTCCGATCATGGAAACGATAGCCAAAGCAGTGTTCTCTAATGGTTCCTCATCCTCAGACTGGTTCTGAAGTAGACCTTGTGAGCAGATGACCAACACAAAGTCACACTTATTCAGTCTCCTGCAGTGCCATCCCATACTGCCCTCCTCCATAATACTCAAGGCCTCCCACAAGTCCAAATGCACCTGAACAGAAAAAGAAGTATTAACAATAAATCGAATTAAAGGGGTCATATGATGCCGCTAAAAAGAACATTATTTTGTGTATTTAGTGTAATGAAATATGTTTATGAGGTTTAAGATTAAAAATACACATTATGTTCCACATACTGTACATTATTGCTTCTCCTCTATGCCCCGCCTTCTGAAACGCATCGATTATCACAAGGCTCATCTCTCTGAAAAGCGAGGTGTGCTGTGATTGGCCAGCTATCCAGCATGTTGTGATTGCCTGAATGCCTCAAACGTGTTACGGAAATGTTATTCCACTTAACATATTGTGAAGCCTTGTCCAGCCGGTGCGACGAGACAAACACATAAAACCCATTATAAACGTGATATAAACATGATTTCTAGGCGTGTTTTCTTTTGTAGTTTTGCTTTCTCAATGAAACAGCATCACACACCGCGGCCTTGAGTGAGCAAAGGCCGGATGCCTAGAGTAAGCCACGGCCAGCTTGAATGTGCAGAGGCGGGCGTCTTGAGAACGATGCAGCAGGCGGATTCTGCAAAGGAGTGTACCTTGGGCTTGTGGCAACCACATGGTACGACCCCAGGCTGGACGCTGCTTCGTCCACGGGGAAAGCCGATTTGGTGATCCAAAGTGTAAAGTTGATGTATTTCCTCAGCGATCAGCACGGATCAGCTCCAGACATGACGAAGCAGATATCGTCCTCTTTTGGAAGGCCAAACAAAGTAGTTTCACTTTCACAGTGAAACACACAGCGTCAATATGACATGGTTGCAGCAGCAAAAACAATACTACAACGAGAATAAAAGGTACGCCTTATTTATTTGCGTGAACATCTTGGCGGCGTTATGCAAATATTCCCACATAGTGACGTAGACATGTGGGGGCGTGTTAGAACGAGCCGTTTCAGGGGGCGTGGACGAGTGTTAACTTTTATAAAGAATATCTTTCTGGATTTGAGACTTAAGTCGTTGAAACTTTACAGATCTTCTTTATTCACCAAGAGCTTGTAACACTCCAAAGAGAAAGGAAAATTTTAAATTGCATCATATGACCCCTTTAAGAAATGGAGGCAAAATAACCTTGTATAGACATTATTTTTAAAGAATTCTAATAATTACATTTTTAAATGTGTCAATTTTATTTATTTATATCTTTAAAATTATTTTTTTCATTTTACATTTTTATGGACAAAAAAAAAAAGACTATCGAAGAGTAGTATAGTGTATCCCTCTCATAAATAACAAGGGAAATCTTACATTTTAACTAAAATAAAATTAAATTCAAACTTATTAAAAATAAATAAATGAATAAAGCTAATTAATATAGCTTACTAATGAAAATTAAAACAGGAAATATATATATATATATATATATATATATATATATATATATATATATATATATATATATATATATATATATATATATATATATATAAAAGCTATTAATTAGATTACATTTTTTATACAAAACAAAACAATAACAATTAAGGAACAAGACTACAATATTTATTAATCCATCCATCTCAAAACTGCTTAACCTCTGTAGGGACACACGTATGCAGGAGCCTAAATACTATAATAATAATAAAAAATACTAAATAGCAAAAAAAATATATAAATCCTTAAATATTCAAAATAATTCATGACGTAACTTCTACAATGTGCAGCAGATACATATCTATTATTAATACATAAAATGTCTAGTAATCTCAAACAAATGTAATTTAGGGTTTCATGACCATATAATAAATATCAGTGTCTTTTGTATGATTTAATCTTAATACACTTACTTGGGTAGCCATGTGCTTCTGCAAAAACACAGCTAGTTGCAGCACGACTTTGACGTGGGCAGGACCATCATTACTTGAGTAGCAAATCAGGAGGCGAGGGGGGCGGGCGGTTCTGTCCAGCAAAACACACTGTCCTTCATCCAGTTTTTTGTCATAGTAATGTTCAATGATCTCTGACAAACAGGAAAAAACAACCCAATTCCCCATTAATACAAAACAACATGGACATTTTAGTAGAAAACAATGTCCCAGTTTTGTTGATGACCAATTTGTCAAAGAAATACCATTATAAAATTCAAACCTGGTCTCATTTTGGTCTGAACTGTTTTCTTTTTGAGTCGGTTCTTGTAGACAACGATGAAGGTGAGCACTGCGGTAGCAGTAAGCAGGATTCCCACAGACAAGAGCACCATTAGTGAAGAGCTCTCTGTGAAGTGTGAAGTCGGCGGTTCTGATCGTGAGAAAGAAAATTACCAAACCGATTACGACACTGGGTTTTTCATTGAAGTAACAGTTTCAGTGGGTGTTGTCGATTTAAAAGCTGCCTGGCATGTTGCTCCACATGTAGGTACTGCACTTGTTGAAAGCAGTGTATGTAAGACATTTTTTCCTCCTTGTCACTGAACATGTCTTTATTGGTTTACACTAAATGTGACGGTTCAAAATACCTTCAGAACTATGTTTAATTACAACAATGAATGTTTTCCTGACTGCATCCACAACATCAGCAGCAATCTGGAGGGAGGAAAAGGACAAAAACTACTCAACATGTAATAAAATCATAAACTGCTGTTGTAAAAAAAAAAAGAAGAAAAAAACAGCTGGAAGTTATACATTTAGAAAATGACAGCAAGAACTGCACAGCTACTTATTTGCAGAAGACTATTGGCACAGCGTTTTATGTCTGAATGGTTGTGACAGAATGAGAGATAAAATTACATAACTTTTGATTTAATAATAGAGTACACCAAAGCAACACACACCCATTTAAACTGGGGAAGTCGTGGCCTAATGGTTAGAGATTTGGACTTGTAATCCAAAGGTTGCAAGTTTGAGTCTCAGGGTGGCAGGAATTGTAGGTGGGGGGAGTGAATGTACAACAATCTCTCTCTCCACCCTCAATGCCATGACTTAGGTGCCCTTGAGCAAGGCACTGAACCCCCAACTGCTTCCCGGGTGCCGCAGCATAAATGGCTGCGCACTGCTCCGAGTGTGTGTGTGCACTTTGGAATGGGTTAAAGAGTATGGGTCACCATACTTGGCTGTATGTCATTTTCACTTTTAAAATGAAGACTCACCTCACAGGTGTAGTTTGTACCTGCTCGGAGATTCTGCAATCGGTAGGTGTGATGTGTCTTATTGACACTGAAATCCTAGGAGGACATCAACAATCATATTCTGATTTAACAGATAAGAATTTATTTTTATTTCAATTATTTATTCATTTTACACTTCGTTACAAATATTGTACAAATCTATTCATTGTTATAAAAAAAACCTCACTGGTTTAATGCTTGTGTAATTTCGTAGGCCACCTCCAAAACATGATGAAAAATACTGATGGACTTTGAAGTTCTCGGGTGCAAGGTTAAAGGTCACGTAAACATCCCGGTTCTCCTGGTGGACTTCAACGTATCTGGGATACCAGTCTAGAATGATTGACAAAATATACATGAATGCACACATCTTATGCCTATATGTGCCATGAACAACAGAATGCAAGTGATAACTACGACACTCACCTTTCTTACACTCTTCAAGGCCATTTTTTTCAGGGCATGCTGAAAACACATAAGAAGTGCTTGACAGGTTTATTAAAAGTTGACAACTGATTTCCTAAATGTGTGGTGGCAGGTTGTCAACACTGCTTATACCTATAAAACTAATTACAGGGTTTGTTTCTTTGTTTTTTAACCAGAGAAACTCTTACTGCGTGTGAAAAACAGTTTCCTCTGATAGAACTGGTCCCACTGCTCGGGGACGGGCAGTGCCATGACAGTCACGACGTACTCGCTATCCAAAGACAGATGTGTGAAGGGATCTGAGTGATACACCTGTGGAAATATGTTAAATGAACTGAACATTAGGCACATGCAATAGAAAGCCATAAAGAAAAAACAGGGTTCAAATAGCTCAACATATAAAAGATGTAGAATGTGGGGCTGTCTGTCGATTTAATGTGTTAATCTAGAATTAATTTTGGAAAAATTATTGTACAGTTTTTATTAAATAATAAACATTATTTAACATACCCTCTGGGCATGTGCAGGGGTGAGCGATAGATTGGTACCCAGAAGAAAGAGCTGACATAAGACCTGAGACCCACCAAGAGCCTGAAGGGTCACTTGAAATCCACGTAAGAATGCAATACCTGTGTAAATCAGTCAAATACTTAGATCGAGATATAGACAGAATGATAGACAGATGGACAGAAGGATAGTTGTTTGGAATTAAATGTATTGCCATATTAGATTTATCGGCTATTACATGGCAGATACAGATTGAACTGTGAGGAGGTTCAGAGTCTGGAAGGAAGAAAACAGGGTTGGCTTGCTTAGACTTTTTGAGTTTTTATTAACTCCAAAGGAACAAAACTGTGCGTTTCCAAAAACATCTGGAAGCAAGAGTTTCTTGCTTTGCCTAAACGTCTTAGGTCACTCGATACAACCTATCTTTTAAAAAAGAAAATTAAGGACAGTGGCTGAGCCAGATGTAGAAGCTGCCCATCGACAGAACAGACCTGTTTAAATGCATTTTTCAACATTTCAGCCTGGGACTGTTCCAGGAGAAAATCATCCCGCACTGTGAGGATTAGCTTCTTGACAGCGCTCTGTTCCTCTGGCTCAGGTCATTGGTCCTGGTTCACCTTCTCCTAACTGTGTGACTGCTCCTCTTCTCCATTCTCCGTTCTTCCAAGAGACATCCGCACATACAGTAAATATCCTAATAAATGACTAAAAGCTGGACAATTTGTCCCCAAAATTAGTTGATGTCTGAGGTGCGGGCTAACTCCATCCGCCACACTATGCTTTTGTCCTGAAATTGAATAGCAAATGACATTAAGGGATACTTCACCACACCCCAATGCCCACAACGCACCTGAACCACTCAGCTCTTACTCAATGGCTCGGGCTGAATAAGGGTTTGATGAATTAAGGCTTGGTTACATCCTGAATCCTTCGAAGCCTGATAAGTACCCCCCTTAATAATATTTGGTACAACCCAGCTTGATCAGGGGCAGCCTACGGTGTGTCTGGAGCCCAGATCAATGTCCCCATCTCCATCACCAGACACCGATCAACATAGTGTCCTGGATCCCCACAATGCCAACAGGCTGACCCAGACCACCCTTGTGGCAGGAAGAGGGTCAAGGAATTGACTCGTTCGGCCTGGCCCCCTACCTAGCCCCTGGGTGGGGCTCTCAGGCCAGCTGTAGGTTCAGGAGCCAGACCATACCTCCATTGGGGGTTGGGCTCAAGGAGGGAGATTTCCACTGGAACTAAGGGAAGGGACCGGTCTAGAGGAACAGGGAGCTGGGGAAACCAAAAGGGAGTGGAAAGAGAGAGAGACCGTTGATAGTGACTCGCCAACCTCTGGGGGACGCCACTATCTGGTCCTCCGCCAGTTGAATGGCTAGGTCCAGCATCACTGGGTGATTGAAATGGACCCACTGCATGGTTTTCTTTGGCAGTTGCACAATTAACTGTTCCAGCACCGCTCGGTCGATGATTTGCACAACAATGCTACCCCCAGCCAACATACACTTCCAGCAGATGTCCTGGAGTTGCTGAGCCATCACAAAGGACCAGTCACTGTCCCCCAGGTCTAACGTTCTGAAGCTCTAGCGCTGGTGCTGCTGCACAGGGCTAAGGCCGGCCAACCGAACCAGGAGGTTCTGGACTGGCAGCTGTTATGCAGCCATCTTTGCCTCTTTCGAAAGTAGCAGGATGAGGCACACTTGCCAATTGGACTGGAGCCACCCCCATGCCTCAGTGGTCCTCTCAAAGATGTCGATAAATGCCTCTTAATCATTCTGAGGACCCATCTTGTTTAAAGGCACATGAGTGGGCAGGGGGTGGGGCAGATGGGAGACCCCCCAGCCCAAACCTCCCAGTCCATCCAGCTCTGGAACTGTCAGCGGACCTCCCGCTGTGCCTGCCCAATTGCTTGCAATTGAGGTTCCTGATCATCCCTTGTGTCTACTAGTGTTCCTGTAGCTGAATTGGTATAGAGCATTGCGCTATCAAGCACAAGGTTGGGAGTTCGATTCCCCGGGAACACATGATATGTAAAAATGTATAGCCTGAATGCACTGTAAGTCGCTTTGGATAAAAGCGTCTGCTTTTTTTTTAGTAGTAGTGCAGGATGGTGTTCTTGAGTCCCTAGAGAAAATGGATGACCTCCGCAAATGGCAAATCTTACAGGGACTGCATGACTGCGGCAGCATTTCTTCTTCCTTCCAGAGTTTTTTAAGGTGTTCCAGAGTGTAGGAGGAGGAACACAGTGTTGACTTACTTTGATTTGGCATTTTTATTAACAATGAAGGAACAAAACAAAGTTTCCATAAACAGACCCTTTTCAGATCAAGTACTGACTGTACAGCTCTTATTCTCCACATCCATGCACAAGATCTCAGTCCAGGCTTTCTCTCTTTTTTTCCATTTCCCAGTGGCTTTTTATCCAGCCTCTCCATGCCAATTAATACAATCAGACACTACTACTACTAATACTACTACTAATAGATCTAGACAGAAAGATAGATGAATGGATGGATGGATGTGTTGTATCTACATTACCGTATAGGCTTGGGTTCCATGACACAGTAATAGCATCATATGTTGGTTCTTCATTGGCTTCAAACTCAATCTGAATATTGCGTGGTGCATGTACATAATGCTTGCAGACCTCTGGGGTTTCCTCACCTAGAAAAGAGTGACAAGGCCAAGGCACACAACCTGGCCAATGAGAGGAGTTACTACACAGTAATACTAAATGTGCTGCTGTTGTCTTAATGGACTGTTCATTTTACACCTAGTGAAATTTCTTGTACCTTTGTATAGATTGAAAAAAAAAAACTTTACCGTAAATTACCATAAATACATAAAAGTAAATTAACGTTTTTTTTTTTTTTTACTAAACAACATTACTGGCAATATTGTAGAATTGTTATATCTATAACCAGTGTTTGGTGTAACACATTACAAGTAATGAAAGTTACGTAATCCGTTTTTAAAAAAAATTAATTTATAAGAAAAAATCTGAGTAACTTTTTCAAAGAAGTAAGGCCAGTTACTTTCTTTTCCCATTAATTAACTGACAGCTCTCCCCCTGTCCCCATGTTGAGAGAAATCAGGAGTAAGCGCAGAGGTTTTTTTTTTTTTGGCTTATTCGAAAGTTTTTATGCTTTTTTGTCCACAAGTAGCATGTACAGTGCCTTATCCCACTATATAACAAAAACATTTCACATGCCTCAAAAAGAAGGAACAAGAAAAAAGAAAATAAAAAAGAAGAGAGGATACATAAGAATCAGTTTACAGATAAACAAATTGTATACATATATTTACATTTCCATAGGATATAATGCAATTTTAATACAGAAAATATACTTTGCAGGTCAGAACCATTATTTATTTATTTATGTGAAAATATTAAAGGAGGAGCTTATATTAATGTTGTGTGTGAGTTGGATTCTAAGACCTGAACATGCATTTACTTAACTCAGTTGCACATAAACACATTTTGTATTCCTCAAAATGAATTAAGCACAGCTAAAAGGTTTGTTTGAGTTGTTTGTCAATTGACATTATCATCAGCCTCGAGCTTATTCATTTCACTTTTGCTGTGTAGGGGCTTTTTCACATTTGCCAAAAATATAATCTTTTATTTTATAAAAACAAACAAGCAAGCCCAGCCCAGGTGAGAAAAAGTTAAATAAAAGTTATAAGTACTTTCCATAAAAAGTAACTAATGCAGTTAGTTAATTTTTTAGGGAGTAAAGCAATATTGTAATGCATTATTTAAGTAACTTTCCCCAACACTGTCTATAACACAAATACAACAACAATTTCACAGTCATGTATTCTGACGAAAGCTTTTAAAGTTAGTACACCTTATATAGATTAACGATTAGGTACATTGTTGAACAGTAGAATTCTTGGAGATGTTGTCGCAGTTAAAAACACCCGAAACATCAGACAGAGAATCATAATGAGCTCGTCTTGGAAAGCATCTGGAAAGAACAATCATACATATGTATACAGATATATCTTGGCTCAAGTAAATCCAAATATAAAAATGATTCCCACAAATGCTGCACCTGATTAAACCGCAAACCAACGTGTTTTGTTTAGTGAAATTATCGCAACAACTGGAGATACAAATCTAACAGAGAGAGTAATGTTCCTACATCACACAACCTGTAGAAGACTGCTTAATTAATTCTTACACAACATGTGCAAACAATTCTAAATAGCTGTACAAATACAAATCATCATTTTGGTATGTGTCAGCACTGATTGCTGTAAAAGAAAATGTAAACACCTTTCTCCAAATGTTTTCATTTAGTGAAGCAGTGGATGTAAGTCTTCTAGGCACAACATGCATCAATTAAACACACACACACACACACACACACACACACACACACACACACACACACACACCAGCAAGACTTCAACAATCATTTACTTCTTGTCTTAAATCTCAAAAATAAAGCTAAAAAGACAACAATTGAATCAAATTCAATGTAAAGCTGTAAAACAAAGCTCACCTCATTGATGGTTTATCTACAACATTGTACATAGGTTGTTTTAAGTAAATGTCTATCACGCTTGCTCAGCAATCAAATGACTTACATGAGTTCCAGAGCTGGATTTTGTTGTTTCATTAGGTCTAGGAGTGCTAATAACGGGACATAATAATGACTTACTTCCAAAAGGGCTGGAGGACGGAATGCTGGGAGATATCTGTACATCGTCTGCTGAGATTCTGCAGTATTCACATCTGGGATCTCCCTGAAAATACATTGTACTCTTTAATATATATATAGCAATTTTAAAAAAGATAGAATGGATTTTGCTTTGCCTTTGTAAGTGCTTAAACATGCAAATACTACGATTCATCCTATAATAAAACTAAACAAGGCTGATAGTATAAAAAATGCACACTTATGCACATGATCTGAAGAAACCTGAAAAACCAGATACAGGAGATGGTCTCAGAAATCTTCAGGGAGCATGAGAGTGAAACAAATGAGCAAAAAGAAAGCCACAGATACAGATAAATATCATGAAATGAGTTTAAAATGCTCTTAATCTGGGAGAACAACTGTTAGGAGTAAAAGTGAAGCTTGCGCAGTGAATAGGAAAAAAAAGTGTATTACATTTTACATTTTGGGGTCCGAATCAAATATGCAAAATTACATTTACAAAAGAGATTTTATACGCATATTACAGGCAAGTGTCTACTTTAATGTTTTAAGTAACTTTTGTGAAAATAAAATGTCCCATCGTCATTCAGTGTAACAGATATATTATTGAAAAAATGAAATTGCATACTTATTCTGGTATTCTAATGTATGAAAAACACACAAAGGTGCATTAAACTTTTATTATTATGCTAAAATAAAATATAAAAATATATAAATAATACATAGATGACAATTTAAAAAAAATTATGTGTATGACAATATTTCTAAAACTTCATTTCCAGGTTTAAATTATTTCATTTTCACATCCACATATTCATCGGATTCTCATTGGGGAATTTTGAGCCCCAACTTTTTGATATATTTTTTTTCTTGGTCATGTTTAATCATGACATTTAGTGTGTGTACTACAATATATATTTTGCATTTGGTTATATTGCCTCGAAAAACTAACATTAATGCTTTGCAGAATGGATCAAAAAAAAAAGCACAACTGATTACTTAAATTTTAACACACTAATCTGCAAGTCAAAATATGAAGTCTTACCCGACGGATGCATTCAAGCGTGCAGTTCTGAGGTCTGCAAGACATTTGTTCACCATGGGCACAGAGGGACAAGCTGACCAACAGAAGCAGATGAAGGATAAGCATGGGTGGCCGCATCCCGCTCCCTTCAGGTGTCTGAAGAACCCTGAAAACTGTCTACAATCCCCAGCACAGCTACGTCCTCGAAGCAGATAAGCCGTCTTAGGTCTCGTGAAGAGCTAAAGATCAGTTGAGTAAAAGTGGAATGGGAGGAGGTAGGCAAAGGGTTGGGAATAAAAACAACAGCAACTGAGGGTGTGGTGGCCTGGGGGGAAATATTAGAGCTGAAGACGCTGTCAAAATACATCTGCTGTGCCACCAGGTATGCTTAACCTGCTATCCTGTCTGTTTTGAAGTTGTTTTTGGCTTTGCACTCAACAGTGCAAATGGAATAATGACCTTAATAACCTCACACCACCACATATTCCTGCAGAACTAACAAGCCAATGGCCAAAAACAACATTCTGCATCTGTGTAAATTATATTGGGGTTCCCCGAACTGCAATTCCACGAAACGCACCATGACAGATTGATAGTCTATGATTTGACATGGCTGTACAACCTCACATTTGAGATCCAACAATGTTGGGTTTTATTCCAGGAAACTACAAATCTTTCAATACGTGAACAACAACAATCTTCTAAAGTGCTGGCAGCAGCAATGGAGCAATTATGAAATGATTCAACAGGAAAACTCGCAACGGTACATAAATGAGGAATTTATTTTTTGAATGAGATTCAAGAGATCATGGAAACAGTCATGACTTTATTTACAATCAAGGAGAACATGTCAGGTTAGCTCTGTGCAAGATCTGAGTACGAGCGTAAGACAGAATTCACAATCGGCCTGGTTTAGGCATCATCTTCATACAATGAAAACGTGGGTCCAAACAGTTATAGACACTCAAAAGTTCTATGCAAGATGAAGCATTTTGCTGCCTGGTAGCAATAAAACCAACAATACAGTAAGATCGTTCAGGAACTCTTGTAGATTTAGCATCTCACCGAATCTGAAAAGCAATGCGAAATTTGTGTTAACATGCTATGAATCCAACCAAAGTATCTTTTTAACCCCAGTGGACACACTACATTGTCGTGATTTATTTGTACTCTTGTTGTCATCAATCAAAAACCTTTTTAGCTAGTGCTGGGACACATAGGTTTTTAGTTTTAATTAGGATCATGTCAGACCATGTCATGATTACACATGCAACAAAGTTTCTTTCATATGGTTCTGCTCCTGAACATAAAGCTGTGGGCAAAGTGTAGACTTGAATTCAATCCAGAAAAGTAAAATAGCAATTTTAGAGTCAAGACAGAACAGGTTTTTAATGCAAATGCAAAGAAAAAAACAATGACTGGCCTGCAAATACTCACAGTGTATTTGTCCCATTTCTTTTCGGGATCATATGGCTCCCAGCGGCTGGCAGGGAAGATGTGTTTGTTTTTCTCATACCAGCTCCTCAGCACCACTTTTCCCGCATGAGACTAGATACATGAAGAGACAACGATTTTTTGAATGTAGCCAAGGCTATATATATATATATATTGTGGCTGGTTCTTGCCCAAAATGTGGATCAGACATTATGCTGACAGTCAGCCTTACCTCATCTTTCTCAACAGTGGCATCATTCACCAGCCGAATGTCATCATGCACATCAAAATTGAAAAGAGGCCCTGAGGAGAAAGATGAAAGACTCAATCAGTGCCATAAACAAAGATACAACACAGAAAACAGCAGGCTAGTGTTAAATTCAATAGCTGTTGTCTGAGTCATGTGTGAAATAATACCAGCCACATGAAAGCCTGTCAAACTTAATCTGGGGGATAAAGTAGGAACTTACCACTTTTGCCTCTTGCTTTTGTGACAATGAAATCATAGAAACTGTGGTGCTGCAAGAAAAGCGTGTTTTTAGTGTCTGAAAGATGTGTTTTTTTTACAGGACAAATGAATTATAATCTGTGTTTTGCTTATGCCTTTCTTTGTATTTAAGGAAACGCTTACTAAAATGCCCTTAAAACATTGTAAAGCAGTTTACGTTGTCAAATGTGTAGATGTGCTTGTCACAAATTCTGACATTTATGCGTTGCATAGGCTTTGTGAATTGTTAACAGTAACACATTGTGCAATGATTTAGTCTTACATAAGAGAAGTTTTAGAAGAATAAACATTTACACAAGCACTTGAAGTTTTGATCCTTCGAAAGCATTCGTTTTGTTGTGGAAACCTTACTCACATGTGGAATGATCAAATCCTCTTTAATGTACATCAGATGCTCCACACCTGCTGATCTGAATCACAAAAACATACAACATAAGAAGCCTTCTTTACTCACAGAGTATTCATTCAACACCAGTTACATGACACTAACAGCAAACTTGAAAATTAAATATGCTTTATGATATTTACTTATTGTGAGTTGTACTGTATTTACACAAACTAACACATTTATTAACTCAGAATCCATGCCTGAAACTTGGGATTATCTACACTATTCATAAGTACTTTCAAGTAATTTTACACAGCTAAAAGATTTTAAGAAACTCTACAACTGTCAACTATAGCTGGACTAATTATCGTGTCCTTAAAAGTGTTTTAATAGCAGGAGTTAAGGAATGGGTTTACCTCAGCTCACTGAAGTCTTTTCTCAAAACTTCCAGGGCCCTCTGGAGAAACTGCTGAATTGTGTTGCCTTTCTTCATCTACACAAACAAATGTATATTTAACTGAATGGAGCACACTTTTACAACACAGAGCATGCATTAGAACATGTTTGTCCAGTTTGCACATGCAACATGGTAGCAACAATGTAGCAAATTTTGGGTTACGTGTAGTTTTCTTAAGTTAGAAAATTGGATAACCTGCATTTACCTTGACAGTTTTGCGATGTCCTGAACCATCCCAGTAGCTGAAAGTGATTTCAATTTCTTCACCTAAAAAGAGCCAAAAAAACTGGTTTGTAGTATGCTGCTTTTGGCTGGTGGTTGCATGAGGATTTATGACTAGACAAGTCAAAGATCAGGAACAAGTCTATAGTTTTAACTGCATCTTTGACCAATTTCAGAAATATTAAATAAAAGATAATTTCTTCATATCTTACTTTTGATCTTCTCTTGTTTTCTTTCCCACTCCTGCCGGAGTTCTTCTCTTAATCGATTTTCTTCTTCCTGAAACATTTCATGCACAGTTACATACACAAAACATCTTATTCATAAGCTTTTAGATATGTTTTCCCATAATCAACTGTATTTTTTAAATGCTTAAAGCTACTAAATACTACAAAAAAAAATGTCACAAATTTTTAAGAGTTCATGAGTATACAGTCATGGACGACAAGCAACAAAAATGAGAGGGCTTTAAAACTAAAGACTCTTAAAAGGTTTAAAGAAAAATGGCAGTTGACGGCATATCAGAAAAGCTAATGCTGAAAAAGAAAAAATGCTATGCTGAAAAAAAAATATATATACAACTAATTGATAAAATCGACAATGAAAATAATCAACAACAATTGTTATTATCGATTAGTTGCGTCTGCCCACCGCACATGGAAAACTTCCTCCAGTCACATCACACTGCAGCAGTGAAAAAAGCATTTTTATATGGACAAAATGCATCTAAAAATACCAGTTGCTGCAGGAAAAATGCATGATCCGAGCTGACCTAAACATGAGAATGCTTGATTTTAAACTTCAAGCTAATGCATTAGCAAAGTGTTTAACACTGCTCGTCCTGTCAGGTGCTTTGACAGATGCATGTGGTGTTTAATGAGAAAGCTAGGTTTCCTCAGCACATGAACTGCATTTTACGGTAACGTCCTTTTTCTGTAAATGTTACATATTCAGGTGAATGTTTCTATTTTGCTTGAAGGCTCGTCCTGACAGTCTGCGTTGAACTTCAGACTTGAAAGGGCGCCGTCACATGCGCGTCAAACAGACCGAACGCAGTACAGAGGTATAAATTAATATTCAGCGTAATAATATTCACTTAGTTGATATATCTGTAATAGGATGTTAAATTTAGGTTTAAAAGTCAACAGTAATTCAAGTATTTTATGATAGTAACAGTAAAGGAATAACAGAGTGTGATCGTAAGATGTTTCTAACATTTACAGAAAAAAGAAATGACAGTAACAGGTTACAGTGTTCAGAGTGAAGGTGTGTGTTCCTGCAGAACATTCCTCTCTTCTCTTCTCTTTCTAAAATATTATTTCCATTTTTACATAGAGATATTACATAGTCATTTGTCTGATTAAACTGTCCATTTAAACTGTTCTTTATAACTATTTTAAACAATGTATAGATGTGGAAAAGTGTGTTCAGTCAATTAAAATAAAAAGAGGCTTTTTTTAAATAGGCTTTACAGCCCTAAAAAGAGCCCTCCACACATAGAAAGCAAATGCAATTGTTTTATGCAGTTTATTTATTTTTGCTTCTGTATTCGGTTTATTGAATATAAACTACATATTTATTCAGGATATTCTAAATTCTACAATATTTACCTCTCTGTCCCTGTCTGGCAGGAAACTGGTGTCCACATCTGGGTTCTTCCCTAGTTTTTTCTTCTTTACATGTATGCCTGTTAAACACATTCAAAATGTTATTAGTGTAAAACATTTAAACACAATAAAAAATTTTTATAGAACTACTTCATAGCTGTTATTGCCGTAATAAAAGCAATTTAACATATTGGCTACACAGCTTTAAAATACTGG
Source organism: Carassius auratus (assembly GCF_003368295.1). Classification (NCBI taxonomy): domain Eukaryota; kingdom Metazoa; phylum Chordata; class Actinopteri; order Cypriniformes; family Cyprinidae; genus Carassius; species Carassius auratus. The sequence continues at coordinate 4,334,064 of NC_039290.1, forward strand.
TTAGGAATTAAAAATCTTAGATTCATTAGCAATACTAAATATGCAGACCTTTTCACAATTTTTATGCCGTTTTTAGGCTAAATATGCAGAATGCATTTAAATATGGTTTGGTATTAAATATCTGCACTTATTGATAGCTTACTGAAACATTTGTTCGAAAGAGTGACAGTTTTGTAGACATCTGTTCCAACTTCTGTGGAAAACTGCAAAGTAAAATGTCATACATATCTCTTCCTCGGGTTCCTCTTCCTCCTCTTCTTCTACCTCTCCTTCATCTGGACTGAAGGATAAACTGGCAATCTTCCTTTTCTGCTCTTCCTTTCTTTTCTTCTCCTTCTGTTTCTCCAGCTTCCTACAAGAATAGCCCAAACATGAAGCTTTAAGATCAAACCGTACACCGATTTTAAAAGAAAAAAGAAACAAAAGAAAAGCAGGATGTATTCACCAGTGTTCAGCCGTCTTACAAGGCGGTTAAAAAATTACTAAATCTGACTTCTAAATTTATCTGGGCAGAGCTGAGGCTGAGAATTAAATGTGAAGCTCTACAGTTTATGAAGACCAACGGAGGAGTGGGTTTTTACAAGTTAGATCATTATTACTGACGAATGCAGCTAAAGCCAATTGAGACACAGCTGAAGGAAAACACAGACACACTGGCTGACCGTAAAGAAAAGTCTCTGTAAAGAGCCCCAGAGCTCACTCCCTTTTTTTGATGCCCCCAGTCAGCGACAATATTGTAGGTAACAGGTAATTGGACTTAAAAAATATGGAATAAGGTACAGTCACCATTGAAATAGAAGTTCAATAAATACATTTTTATCTGATAAATTTGCAACAGGTAAAAAAAAAAAAAAACGCTAAACCTATGAACTTAACTTTCTACATCAATTAATTAGCAAAGACCATTTTAAAAAAAAGCAAAGTTCAAATGAATGAAAATGGCTTACAGCAGTAGCTCCTTTGACTGCTCCTTCTTGGCAAGCTGTTTCTCTCGTTCTTTGACCAGAGCTTCCTGCTTCGCTTTCATGTCATTCAGAGTCACCAGACCTGCAGAGAAAAACATACTTCACTCATACAGCGAATTAAAACAGAATTAATTGGATATTTTTTCACAGTCATCTTAAAGACAAAAAGTGAGAATTCACCCTACAAATTTAGCCTTTTGGCTTAAATAAAATGATTCCAACGGAGGATATGCATTATGACTAGTGTTGCCAAATTCAGAAGATAAAAATTGAAGTATTTTTCAGTGTTAAGACAATCTAATGATAGTGAGACATCTGCTCTAGTCATAGCAATAATGTCTTTTTCAGATCTGTAATAAGTCAGAACAATTCTAATATTCACTTACCAACAGTGCTGGACTTGAGCTCTTGCTCCACGGCGTCATAATGAGCCGAGAACTTTTTATCAATGTTGGACTTCACCATGTTGTCCTGGAAAGGAAAAGGTTAAGGTCATTTAGGCTGAATGTTGTACATAAAGTAAAATCTGTTTAGAGCAACTTGGGTTTTCATTACATCAAGTTTACAGATCAGTAGTTGACAGAGTAGCTTCAAAAAAGTAAATAATGTTTTATCATTGATTGTAAAATAATTATTATTCAATTATTATTAAGTGCTGTCAAACAATTATGTATAAATACACAATCATACATATTTATATTTATAAATATTTACACACACACACACATATATATATATACATACATACATATAATTGATATATGTAAATATACATATTTTATATATCAACAAAACATATTTTTCTTAAATATATACATGCGTGTGTGTGTGTGTGTGTTTATATATATGCATAATAAATACAAACAGTACACATATTATGTAAACAAAAACTTTTATTCTCGTTGCAGGTAATCACGATTGATCATTTGACAGCCCTAGAATTATTTAAAAAATATTATGGTATATCATATATTGCTATCATAAATTACTTAAGTGCATACCCTATGAACATATCTGTGAACACATCATGATTACAATTTGACAAGCACATGATTTTACGTATACTAAACTAATGAACGAGCATATTTTTTGAGAAATCTGTGATAATTATACTCAGTGTTGTTAATATGGAAATGAGGAGCCAGTAATGTTTTTAATTAAAATAGTAATGTTTACATTAAAACATAAACTACACTAATTGGTTTAGCATAACGTGACTTTATGATGTCTAGAATGGACAAGATAAATAATAATCATATTCTGGGTTACACAATATATATTAAGCTATATAATGGAAAACTTTATATGACATTAGATTTATGAGGGAACCCTGCAGCTATTTAGAGCAGGACTGTAGTCAGAACAGGTTGAATAAGCATAAGAATAAGTTTGTATGTTGTGGTTGTGTTTGTTCCTCAGGTTCACATGCCTCTGCTATCCTCTGTTTGAGCTGCTCGAGCTGCTCTCGCTCTCTTTCTCTCTTCTTCATGAGCTGCATCGCTCTCCCCGCTTCACTCGCCGCTCCCTTATACTGCGCCATTGCAGCTCTTTTACAAGATATTTGGAAAAATAAATAAAAATACTAAGAAAAAAAAAGGCAAATAACTCCAGTCAATGAACAAACGAGAATCTCCTCGAATGAAGCAGGCGGTTGTGGGTAATTTACCACAGCTCTGCTTCCGGTTGATGAGTGACATAACTGCATTCCAAAGTAAAAGTCTTCTTGGTTGCTTTTCTGAAACATTAACTGTTTATAAAATAAATTATCAATTAGTTGTATTATTATTAGTAGTAAAAGTAGTAGTATTGCTACTTCTAAGAATTATAGTTGCATTTTTATTGTTTTAGGATTATTTCAAATATATTGTGTGTAAATTTAATGTGAAAACCACTTTTAAATAGATTAATTTATTTTAAATAGAAAATCAGCAATACGTATACAAAACGATACATATATTACCTGAAATCTAATATGTTATTCGTTTTATTACTATTTTATTACATTATTTAAATTATTATTTTTTTTAAGTATGTTTTCTTCAGATAAACTTTCAGAAATGCTTCTCGTGAATTTGAGCGGACTTTTACTAAACAAAGGTCCGTTGTGAATGGGACTTGGGAATGAGAATCGAGCGACTCTGAAATCGATTCGCATCCCTGGATTGAGAGAGAGGTGATTTTGATGGAGATGAAGGCGGTGGTGTCCAGTACAGGGCTTATGCTTCTATTTGCGTGGCTTTCTCCAAGCCAAGCCCTTTATTTCCACATCGGAGAGACGGAGAAGAAATGTTTTATAGAAGAAATACCCGACGAAACCATGGTGATCGGTACGTCAATTGTCAAATCGGCTCTCTGTGATCGGTTAGCTTTGTCGGCTAGCAGATCCATCCATCCTGATTTATCAGTGTAGTACTTCACCTTTTGTTTTATTTAAGACACTTAGCATGAAGACAACTGATATAAAATCATATTTAAATATGGATGTGCTTATATGCGTCCATCTGTCCAAATAAAGGAGGGCTTTTAGTAGATCAGCATGATCAATGATGTGGCAGGTGCAGCATCCTGCTTGAGTTCCTGACATACAGGTGCAACCAGTTCCAGCCCGTTTACAGTCTGTTTATAATAATCAGAAATAACAGTAATGTTGACAGTAGACAATGCATGTGCACATGTACTAACAATATACATACTGTATATTGAAATAATAATCAGAATGTTATTTTAATAATTATGTTAGTACATTTTTAAAGGAATAAAATGTCCTCAGAATGGGAATCCAAACAGCTGATAAAAACATCACAATAATCCACACCACTCCAGTCCATCTGTTAATGACTTGTGTGAAGTGAATATTCTTTTTTTTAAACTAGTCCTTAAATGGTGCTGTTGAAAATGCTGGTTAAATATTGTGGTGCCATTTTTAGGGAGATACAGAACACAGTTGTGGGACAAACAGGCTGGCTCTTTTCTCCCATCCACCCCTGGTTTAGGCATGCACGTGGAAATCAAAGATCCTGATGCAAAGGTAGCCTTCATATTTGTGTTCATACTCTACAAACTATATGATACATGTTTGCTGTGTAACAGTTAATAGGGTTATAATTGGCAATACATGGCTATAATATATTTGGATACCAAGATAATTCTCTGAAGTAGTTATCACATTCTCTCTATTTTTCAGATCATCCTGTCCCGTCAGTACGGCTCAGATGGCCGTTTCACCTTCACGTCCCACACACCAGGCGAGCATCAAATCTGCCTCCACTCCAACTCCACCAAGATGGCTCTGTTTACTGGGGGAAAACTGGTATGGCTGGAACCATGATAGAGCAGATAGATGAAATTACCTATATATCAGTATAGTGATTTAACATAACAAAATTACACATAGTATCAATTTTAATATAATACAGTATAACTGAACATAAACAAGGGAAAGCTTATAATTATGCCGTTCTACAGAGAGTCCACTTGGACATTCAGGTTGGTGAACACACCAACAACTACCCCGAGATCGCAGCCAAAGACAAACTGTCCGAGCTGCAGCTGAGGGTCCGACAACTTCTGGACCAGGTGGAACAGATCCAGAAAGAGCAGAACTACCAGCGCGTGAGTTTCAACTGCAGAAACGACAGTAGTTTAAGGTTACGGTAGTGACTGGCCAGCTGAAGCCATTTAAACTTTTTGCACAATTGCTGAAAACAGGTACATGCTCTGGATGTTTAACATTTTAGGCATCAGTCTTGTGAATATTAGGACTGTGTCTAATGGGGTTATTATAGTTAAGACTAAGACCATAAAAAAATAAAAAAAGAATGTGAAATAGAATATACGTCCAAGGCAACATTTTTTATTTTCATTTAGTTGAATTTGATTCATTAAAATGATTAAAACTACAGCTGAAATGAAAATGTATATAAAATATAGGTATATTTATATAAGAACAAATAAAAAATTACAAACTGCAGAATTGCTACCATTTTTAATATTACCATAAAAATGGAAAATACAAATACCATAAAAAAAAAAAATTTGTTTCTTAAGAGTAAACATAAAATATAAACATTTCAAATTTTCATTTACCTTAACCTGATGTACTAAAAAACTTAAATAAAAATAAAGAAAACTATATAGACATAAAAAAACAGACTAATAAAAATGACAAAAACACAGCAAAATTACAAAAAAATGGAAAATATAAACTAAGACCATTAAAAAAAATGTTTACTTCTTAAAAAAAGAATTAAATAGAATAAAATATTAAATAGAAAAATTTAATGGAATAAACATAAAATATTATTTACTTTAACCTGATGTACTAAAAACGGAAATAAAAATTAAGAAATACTATATAGACATTAAAAAAACAGGGACCAATAATAAAAAAAATACTACAAATTAAAATAAAATGGAAAATATAAAGTATGACTATAAAAAATATATATACAGATTTCTAAGGTAACATTTCTTATTTCCATTTAGTTTGACTTGATGAACTAAACTAAAATTCTGAAATAAAAATTACAAAAAAAGATAAAAAACAGAAACCGATAAAAATGGCAAAAACAGCGAAATAACTTAAATTAAAAAATTTAATAATTAATAAAAATCTATATTTCAGTATTACTAAAAAACACTGGCATCTATTCAATGTTATCGTCCAGTGTCTATATGGGTTGGTTTGCGCTCACAATCATTTTTTTTCTCACAGTACCGTGAGGAGCGTTTCCGTATGACGAGCGAGAGCACGAACCAGCGAGTTCTGTGGTGGTCTATCGCTCAGACCTTCATCCTCATCATCACCGGCATCTGGCAGATGAGACACCTCAAGAGCTTCTTTGAGGCCAAAAAGCTGGTGTGAGGATCAGACAGCGTTACAGAGACAATAACTCAAGTAACATTCATTAACGTTATGGTTTTCAAGCAAGGAAATACTCAGTGCTTCATTTTAGTTTTTTCTTTTTAAATTCAGTTCAGTACAACTTTATCTTGAGCAGAAAAATTAGGTCACAATGAGCTTAAATAGGTAGAACATTAACAACCCTTAAATCTACAGTACCCCTGATACCCATTTATCATGCATGATCATTTATCATACACATCTAGCATCTAGAACGTTGTTAATTTTACTAAACTGTGTGATATGAAAATGCTATGCCTTTAAAGTGATGATCATTATGGGTGCATGGAAACTACTGTTGACTTCAAGGTTGTATTACTGGTACTTATAAACGTGAAGAATCAAGCTAAAACTAATTTTTAGCATTTCTCAACATTTTTAATATGTATGTTTTGATGTATTTTGATGACTTTGACAAATGTGTGGCTTTGGTTTCATATTCTATCTGTCTTGGGCTCTCAGATAGGTTTGATGTTCATGATTTTGAGGGAGAATGATTCAAGCTAATTGACTGTGTCTTGCATAGAAGCTATTTAGGCCAAAAAAGAAATGCATTTTTTTAGGATTTTTCTGACTTTGTGGTTTACAAAATATGATTTCTGTTGTTCTCAGTCTATGCTCTGTTTCGTGCTTTATTTATTTACTGGACCGGCCACATTTAAAATACAATACAAGTAGTTATAACACTATAATTCATGAAAACTAAAGGTTTTCTGGTTTCTTTTTCAATTTTACAGGATCTTTGGAAATTTTTGTACTGGCTTCTTACAAGTACCAATTTATATGTAAAAAAAAAAAAAAATGCTGGTTCGCATGATGCACTATGTCAAAATCCTCCATTTGTGAAAATTGGAAGGTTATTTATGGGTTAATGCAGCTCTGTATTCTCAAGTGTCATTCAAGCTTTGTAATAATCGGTTCATCAGTGTGCATGCAGATACTTAACTGTACACTCGGTACTCAGTCTTTACATCATGTTTGACACATGATTCATTAACACTGTCTTAGTTTCTGTGGCTATTTATTTGAGTTGTTTCTTTAAATTAAATGCATTTTAAATTTACAAACGTTCTTTGTCTTCATGAATAAGCAGCATAAAGTACTTATGATCGAATAAAACTGTATCTTTTATATATAAATACACATACACTACAATTGTAAACTTTGAGGCCAGTAAGGGTTTAAAAAATATTTTTAAAAGATTAACACTATACTCTTATTCACCAAGGATTCATTTAATTGATCAAAAGTGACTACATTTTTTATACAAATGATCAAATAAATTCAGCCTTGGTGATGAGCATAAGAGTTCTTACTTTAGAATCAAAATCTTACCAATTATTTTGTGTGTGTGTATATATATATATATATATATATATATATATATATATATATATATATATATATATATATATATATATCTATATATGTGTGTGTGTGTGTGTGTGTATGAAATACTAATGTTGACCAGTGCATTTATACATGCCACACACAAACCATTTCATTTTCGATTGTTTTTTTTTTTTTTTTATTGCTCAACTCACCTAAATCAATTAAATATTATAGACAACTATCTATTGTCAAGATACAAGACTTTATTTGACACACTGATTGAAAAAAAGGATGTTGATTTCTGATCTGGCTTTTTTACAACTAACCACGAACAGTAAACCCATTAGTTTTAACACAATACTGTATTAATCAAAGAAGAAAAAAAAAGTGATGCGTTTGCCTCTAAACAAGCTTCTAAGAATCAGGAAAATCTCTCTCTTGCATAGTAAAAGGCCTCAGACCCTCAACATCTCCAAAACGCTGTGTAGCTGCTCATCTCTGCACTCATTTCATTGCATATTTCTATGTTCTGTACTGAAACCAGTATGGCTGTTGATCAGTGCTCAATTCAACACCAGTGTTTAGAGCGATATGAAATACTACACGGATTACATGACGACAACACCACATGAACATCACTCCCCACAAATCTCACTGACACTGCTTTCAAAGCAACAAGTGGATACTAGAGCAGTACTACAAATTAACCATTTATACAATTTACGTTTATGACACACTATAAAATATACCTAACACACTTCTAGGAACAAAAACAATCCATCCTATTGTTTTAAATAGATGTTAAACGTCTAATCTAACGGGAATGACACATTACACTACACATCTATGATTGGGCAAAATGAAACGGAGCATGTGCTGACCCTGTATCTGTTAAAAAAGAATCACAAAACCAAGCTTAAGTATTTTACAGAGAGCTGGAGGACACTTCTAGAGATCTTTCCACAATAAAAACACCTTCAGGAAGTAAATTTAGTATTCCGGTTATTAAATGACACTTTTTTTTTTTTTTTTTTTCCAAGTTCTTTCACCAGAGAAGACCAGGTCAGCAGCATTAGTTAAGACTTATTAAAGGCCCTTGACTGGTGAATGGTGAGCTCAGTCATTGGGTTCAAGCCCAAGAGTTCCCACATTTAGTTCAGAAACCTTCCCCACCCCCCATCATTCATTTTTCTGTGACCGTGAGCCGGTCCATTTTTTTGGCTGCTTCCTCACATACGACCTTTGGCTTTCTCTCCGGACTGGGGCTCGGGGTGTTGGGGTATTCTCGGGTGCCGAAAATAGTGCTGCCGACACGTATGTTGGTGGAGCCGACCTCAATCTAATTGGAGAAATAACTCAAATGTATAATCAATTGAACAAAATCAACGTTGCAATAAAATGAACATGGATTTGAAGTACAGTTGAAGAGTATTTTTTGCAACACTTACCGCATGCTCAAAGTCAGTAGACATGCCCATACTGAGCTCCACCTGCTCTACTGGGATCTTCAGACTTTCACAGACTTCCTCACGGTGTTTCAACAGCATCTAGACACACCATAAAGTCACTTAGCTTCTTTTATTACTTCCCATGTTGTAACATCCTTTTAGCATGCTGCTAGCTTGTATAAACTTAATTATTAAGCAGCAAAACCGTTGTCAACATTGAGAATAATAAGAAATGTTTCTTGAGCAGCAAATCATTATATAAGAATGATTTCTGAAGGATCATGCGACACTGAAGACTTAAGTAATGATGCTGAAAATTCAGCTTGGGCATCAAAAAATATATTTCATATATTTTACAATATTACTGTATTTGTTTTATAATATTAATGCATCCTTGATTAGCATAAGAAATTAAAACTAAAAATATCTTCAAATATATGCACCTGGAAATCAGGGTTGGGGCCATCGTTGAGGTCATAACCGTAACGACCAATCGTCATGAGTCCAGCGAAGTCAAGAGCAGAACACTCAGACACGATGTGTTTTACCACGTTTACAGTCTCATCGGGTGGCAGGCCATGTTTACCTGATAAAACACGGCGAGAGAGATGATCACGCTGAGGTTACAGGCAAACAGTCATCTGATACACTGAGAAAAGATTTCATACTGCTGAACTGTTTTTGTAAGACATTCACGTCCTGTCCGAAAGGAAATCAAACAGCATCTGAACCTCTGATATTATGGGCTTTTTCAACAAAATTGCATAACACATCAGCATCCCACTATGATGCTTCCCCACTGTGTGTACCAATACATTTTATCACGAAAACAAAGCAGCACATGAGATTTCATAACAGTATAAACATGCATCCAGCTGTAATGCATTTAAGGACACAGTTAGACGCAAAATGGGTTTTGCAACCATTGTTCATTTTGATAACATGCATGAAACTAAGGAAAAGTTGTCTGTGTTGACGTTGAAAAAAACTATTTAAAAAAAAAAACAGGCTTGAGAAATAACAAAATATTAAATTTGCCACAAAATTCTTAATTTTATTTCTTATAAAATAGCAAAACACCATAGGTAGATTTTATATAATCGAGTTTGAACAATTTTCAGAGCTAAATGTTTAGAGCAGATAAACAATTATTCAGGTGCAGAAGACTCACTTCCCTCTCCACTGGTGTTGATCTGAACCATAATCTTTAACTGCTGTGTGTTGGCAGCTCTCATTTTTTGCCACGAGCTGTTGACTTTCTCAGCCAGTTTCACAGAGTCTATCGTCTCTACCATATACAGGTTTGGGACGCCTATGGAGTAGTTAAATAAATGTGGGTTAATTCAAAACAACAGCAAAAAATTGTTAAGTGAAGCTAAATGTGAATTGCTTTGCTCACCCAGGAGTTTGTTGACATTATTCTTTTGCAGATGACCAATGAAATGCCATTTTATTTCAGGACATGATGACTCTACCTACAAAGACGTTATAGATAGATTAAGACGTCTGATCAAAAACAACTAAACATATGCATTCCAATTTGTCTGACTTCATACCAGAGGATGGGACGCTTTCTCAACAAGTTCATTTACCTGTGGAAAAAGGGGATATTTAAGACAAGATATTTAATATGAAAAAGCAACAAAACATGCATGCTTAATTTATCGACTCACATAATTCTCTCCAAAGTTTCGTTGTCCGTGTTTGTAAGCCTCCACCACCATCTCTGGAGGTTTGGTCTTACTAACCGCAACCAGTCGAGGGGCAATACATGGTAACGTCTGCAAGGGAAAAGTTAAATATTGTCAATTCAGATCAACAATATTGGAAATAAACTTTTTCTTATTGCAATATTTGCCCCATTAGAATGGATTCTGGGGGGCAACTTTTGCTTTAACCATAAGAAAACAAAGCATGTTTTCCTCTTATGTCAAATGCTTCAATTGAATCAATTTGAAACAATCTTAACTATAAACGCTCAGCTAAAAACTGATTTTTAATAACTGTCTTTTTAATAACGTATCCCGATGATATTTATTTTTTATTTATTAATAACACATTATTCAGCTCTCTTCAGTATTTAGAAAGTTTTAGAGCATAATACAACCAAATACTAAATGTTAGATAAGAGTTTAAAAAAAGATCATATCTAAAAAAAAGAAGCAAAAAAAAAAGATAGAGAATTGCAGCAATAGTACTGCAAAATGTTAAAACAGTTAATTATTGCTAGTTAATATATAATATGTACAGATTATCCAACATAACAGATTAATATTTGATTAATCAAATGTGGTATTTACATTACCTTCAACTGCTCTTCATATGATTTTACTTTAACCATCCCACTTAAAATCTTCATGAGGCAATATATTTGCTACCTTTGTATAAAGTCAAATATATAATTCTAAGTACTTAATATAATGTCATAAAGTGGAAATATTTGTAATTGACAAGTGTCGTGCAGATTCCATTCCCTTCCCTTCGAGCTGAAAGCATTTCAAGTAAAATGCATTCATTCACACACAATAACCTTATTCCTTGAGTAGAAGTTGCACGGTATTCAAACTGAATTCTATAATTCTGAATGCCTTGCAACACGTTAATACATTGTATCACAAAAAATAATTCGTTATAATTAAAAAGCTGTCACTCATTCCTTACTATATGGAGCTCGCATGTGTAAAGGTTGGACAGATTACATAACGCTACAATAACAACACGATGAGCACGAGTGGAGGGTTTGTTTTTTGGAGCATTTCAAAAGCATATTGTTGTTTCGTATCTTACTCGAAAGAAACCCGTGAAGACTGACCTTCGGGCGTCGGGAAACTGCTTGATTCACCCGGTCCACCACCGCCTGCAATTTCTTCCCAACCTCCTCCGACATCACGACTCTCAACATAGCCTCAGCGTGGGCACGATGCACATACACTAGCAGTGTGACGTCACGGGCGAATCCGGTCAACTCTCCGACAAAATAAAAGTCCTGTCTTATTTTAAAGGAGATTGTTTGTATCTTATTGTCGCGCAGTAAATACAAATGACAAATTAAAGTATACCGGTAACATAAAAAAAAAAAAAATTATTAAGTTTCTAATTTATTGCACACTATTTTTATACAGCGCTTATTTTAATGGACCAAGACATTTTTAACTATTTATATAATAATCTTTCCGATGATGTGCAACAGAAAAACAAACCATTAATGCTAGATAAGACAGGGAGTAAGTTCATTAGAAAGAAAATACTGTGCATTTAAATTTTTCGGACAAATCTCTCAAATTAACCAAATTTGACTTTCAACTCCTAACAAGTCAAGATTATTTAAATTCTTCAAAATGAATATTAAATTAAATATTAATCAAAAGTGAATTTACCAGAACACTTTGTTAATCATCACACTGTAGTCATTTATTCACAAAAATGTATGAATGGTGTAAACAAATTTCTACAGTCGAAGGAAAATACATAATACAAGGAAGGTGTTTACAAAATATTGTTCAAAAAAGTCAAGGATTTCTGCTTTCATTTTTAGTCTTCGTTGTAAACAGACAGGAGAAATCCATTTTGTTATTTGCTGGATACAAAAAAAAAGTGAAAAAAAAAGTGAGCATCATCCTCATACTCGTTCGAGAGCCTCCAACATGATTATACTGTTTCCTCTGATCACCTGAAGAGACACAAAAACAGAATAAATCACATCACATAAGTCTCTCAAAATAAATATTGATCTAAGAAATCAGCAAATCATGGGGGAAATGTGAGAAGTGAAATATCTGTTTGTTGATCTATTAAATCTCCATTATGATTTAAATATAGCAACTGAACTAATATCTGAACGTTGTGTCTTTCTATATGATACAAGTGCCAGCTAGTTATGTTTTACCATGAGTTGTGTAATATGTTTGATATTAGATTGCGGTTTTAAGTACTGACCACCATGCCAACATTGTTCATTTGTCCCCCAGGAGCCATTTCTATAGAGTCATCCACGACCAGATTCATGAAGGGATCAAATCCTCGCAAGATGCCCTGAACATGACGGCCACCATTGAGCTTCACTGAAAGTGTGCATGAAAACAATGTCTTTACAAATTAAAGAAAGAAAACAGGCCATTTGAAGTGACAGTGATTAATGACAGAGACAGTGTAGTTTTTAACGCATGCTGCCGAATTTTAATTTAGATAAAGATCAAATAGTGTTGAAATACACTATTTCTAGGATATTCTACTTCAGATTTTCGGAATAACATTTTTATTTCATTATATTTCACACATGACACTCACGTGATAGCTTCTTGTCCATAAACCTAAAAGGAAAGAACAAAACAAATATTTTATTAAAACCACGATTCTAATCAGACCAGTACTATATAGATACTGCAGCTAACATTCAAACAAAATTCATATGAACGTATAATACATTTTAAACCAATAGCAGGTGGGTTTTGTGGGTTAAATGAGAATAATTTAACGTAATTAGGAAATAACCGCAAACAAACCGACTAACATTAACCTAGCGTAGAAGAACGCGATGCTCAAATGTAGTCTGTCGCATTTCTTAGAGACCCACGATCAGACTCAACAAAAGGCTTGAACTACTTACTTTTTCAGCTCGGGTGGGTGTGCTTTGCTCATGTTTATTTCGTTAGATCAAATAGTTTTGTAAAACAAAAACGTTCGAAACACGTTTCAAGCAATGAAAGAACAGTGGCGGAAGTGGTGTATGTGCGGGGTTTTCTGTATCTGTCACCGAGTGTAATATCGCCCCCTACTGTAGCGGAGGATGAAACTTCAATAACATTAAAAAGTGTCCTGTAGATGGTCGAAGGAAAAACTAAATATTCTACCTCAAATGTAAATGCCATATCAGGGCTACATGTGTGCTTTTTAAAAGCGACAAAATACCAACAAAAACTACCAAACCTTTTTAAACAATTTATTCAAAAACAATGTCAATGTAATGTGTAACATGAGGTCAATTTTGGTAATGGTGAGAAAATGTGAATTTCTTTTAATGAACTATTCCTTAAAGAAATGGAAGCTCTTTCAGTCATCACTGAATTCATCATCATTGCCACGTATCAGATGTTTCTGGCAGTAGAAAAGTGTCCAGGGCACATTGCACACAGTGATAGACTTTCACAATCTTCTCAGCGAGGGGAATCCCACCTGTACACACACTACAACACCTGCACGTGTCAGCTGGTTGATGATGTTCTTCGGGGACTTCCTCTTGGACACACAGCTCAGCTTTGGAGATAAAGACCTGGTCGCATGTTGTACAAGGGTACTCAGCATCCTCACCATCACTGTCGTCCTGCTTAACTGTTTCAGCTGCTTCTTCTTGCTTAGTTTCTGTCAAAACAGGTCGATTTTTGGTCCTCTTCTGCTCTTTGAAGGTCTATTTTCTTGATAAGGTCTGAGATCTTTTGCTCCCTTTGGGCGGAACCCAGTGGCAGATGATTTGCCACTTAATTTAAGGTTGGTCTGATGGTGAAAGCTGTAGTGAAGGAACTCTTTTCCGCAGTGGAGGCATGCAGGTGGTGCAGCAGCCCGTGCTTGTGGCCGAAGGCTTGTCCACATTGGATGCATGCATAGGGGCTGTTGTTAAGATAAGGGATCTTCTGAAGATTCAGTCCTGAAGGAAGGGCAAGGCGAACCCCTTTGAGGTTCCCCCCTGCACGTCTGGCACATGGATGAGGTGTGAGAGCATTTGTGTTGCGGCAGACTAGAGAGCATAGTAAATTCTTGGCCACAGTGTTGACAGCGATGGAGCTTTTGCAGGGCATGCTCTCTTTCCTGGTGATGCACAAGACTGTTCAGGTCGGAGAATTTGTAGCTGCAGTCTTTGCAGATGGAGAAAAAAAGCTGTGGTTTTGGTTTGCACTCAATGCAAGTGATCAGTGGACCCAAACTGGATAAGGTGTCCAACATGGGTCTAGCTCTAGTGGAGATCTGGTGAACCTTTGCTCCATATATCTATCTATCTATCTATATAAAATTATATATATAATTATATATATAAAATATATCAAATTTATCAATAAAACACTGTTCTTATTAACTTGTTAACTACAACTAAAACGATGTGTTTGTTAGTCGAAATAAAGCTGAAATAAAATAAAATCTAAAATATTAGATGAAAAACCCAACTACTAAAACTGAAATAAACAATAAATGACGAAAACACTAAAACTCAAACTAAAACATATACAGTACGCAAACATACTATATATAATATAGTATTTAATGATATTTTAATTTCCTTCTTCGTTATGATAGATTCATAAGACGAGCGCAAGTAGCAGACTTTTATTATGAAATGTGCTCAAACGGCATCACATCTTCCCCTAGTGAGGTGGAGGGAAACGACACCCCTCTTACTGGGATTATTAATTTATGATCATTGTTGTCATTGGTTTTTATTCACCCATATCATTTACTACCACGATTCAAATAAAACGCGCCCGTTTAGAGATGAAATCATAATATTTGTGCTCCTCATGTGACACCGTGTCCTCCTCCGGTCCTGTTGGCGGCAGCTGCACCTGTCTCCGCGCGGTGCCACATCAGAACAGTGTCCCGCACAGTCACCGGCGGTTTATGAAGGCTTCACCGGTTTAACCTCAATCGGGGTTAGATCATAGACAGTAAAAGAAAGGTTTAGACGAATCGCAGGGGAAAGGGCTATTGTTTCAGTTAACGTTAGATTATTATGTAGAAGTCGAAATATGCTACTCGCACAGCGGGGGTTTGATTAGTGAAAAACAGCCGACATATTTATTCACAGAGATGACAGCGCGCGCTGGTTTATTACTGTGCTAATCGTGTCATTGGAGATTCCTCGTTTTCATTTTACTCGCATTGAATAGGCTGTGTTTTTGATGGCCGTGTCAGGAGGCGCCCGAAGGATCCCGATGGGTGTGCGGACATTCAGTGAGTTTCTGGAAATAGCGACGGTCGGTCCGTGTCGCTCCAGCAGAGAGAGAATACAGCACTGGCCCGTCAGGTGAAACACCGCAGTTAACCTTCATATAGATGCTGTTATTATTGAGTGATTGATGCAGCACGTCGTTGACCAAATATTGGAACAAAGCGAGCTGGAAAATCATCTAAAATTACCATATTTTCCGCTAAAATAACTTAACGTTGTGGGATTTCAGTACAAAAAGCTGTCAGAATCTTATTTTATGTATTTTAGTAGTGACAATATGTACACACTTTTATTTTAATAACGATAAGAGTGGCCTAAAATGACGAACATGATATGTAAATTAATATAGAATACATAAAACAAGGCATATTTAAACAAAATAATTAAAACAAATATACATAGTCAAGATAAAATCAAGAAAAATATCATTTAAAATAGAATACATACAAAATTATATAATAAATTGTAGAATTGTATTGTCAATTCTGTAATAAACCTCCTGATAACAGTTTAGAAATATATAACACATTTGATGATCAGTTATTATACTTAGAAAATAGAGTTTCACAAAAAACATAAGTATTAGAGTTATATAATAAAATCGGTAGCAGCTGTCATAATAATAAAAGTAAATAAAATGACCAAAAGATTATTATTTCATTTAAATATAATGATATATGAATATACCACCGTTCCTGTATGTACTCCATGCATTGTATTTATCAGAATCCTGTTTTTTTTTTTTTTTGTATGTCAGACACCTGTCCTCCTGTGGGATCTTGATGACCCGTCATCCTCCTGCTTTCTGTCTCTCTGAAGTGGGTTTGACTCCCACTCATCATCACAGGAGATCATTCATCAGCCTCACCAATAAGAGAAAAGAGTATTCAGAGAGGAGAATACTAGGGTAAGTTGACTAACTCATTCTAGGGTCGGTTAAGATGAACTGATCCTGAACAATGACCCCTTTCTTCTTTCCTCACGGAGGATGAAGGTAAGCTTTTGTGATGATAAATAATAAATTCACAGAGCTGTATCTAGTGGATCTAGTGGAGGTGGAGCAGCTGGAAACACAAATCTAAGACAGGGACATAAATACCGTTAATACAAAAAAAAGTTAATAAAAAAATAAACTAAAACTAAAATAAAATAAAACTAAGAATGAATAAATAGTAGTACCAAAAATAAATGAAATAAAAGAGAACAAAACACATTTATAGCTTTTTGTATTGTGCAAAAATAGCAGTATCTGTATTTATATTGTGTATTTTATTGCAGTGTATTTTATTTTTTGGTATTCTATATATTATTATTTTATATTTTTAGTTTTAGTAATTTGATTTTTTATTTTTTTTATATTTCTATTAAGCTCTAATTTAATTCCAGTTTTAGTTTAAGTACTTCTTAGTACGGCACTTTAAACATATTTTATTTCATTTAGTTGCCAATGCAACATTTTCATTTTTTATAAAAAAAAATGTACGTTTATTTTTCATCTAATATTTAGATTTTATTTTATTTACACTCTATTTCAGTGGATTTATTTAAAAACAACAACACTGTTTCATTGTCTGTTTATAAAGGATTTGTATTTATTTCAACTTGAAACTCAGTTTACCCTTCGAAAAGACCCCACCTTAGTTACTGTTGCTATGTCCATGGCACTCTCGCGCCACAGATCATGTTTCACTAACGCAGTGAAAAATACATTGTGGAGCAAAGAGGACACTGAAAATGCACCAACAAGACAGTGCAGGTTACTTTTGGTATGTAATACAGTTTCAACTTTCAAATTTTGTAATTTTTCTTTAAAGAAATTCAAACAATAAATACCATTTTGTGTCTCTTTAATGCATTGTGACAGATCACTGTAGCGCCTCAGTTAAAGCAGCACGTGAACTGATCATCTCTTCCTCTTCACTAGTTGTAACATGAAATAAACATGAATGAACATCAGAAAACGATCTTGTTTCAACTGCGGAAAGACGTCAATACACAGTATTTTTCAAGTTCAAGTCCACCAACATTAATCTCCTCTCCTGGCTGGTTTATCGGATAAAATAGTAGATTCAGCATTGTGATTGGTCAGATCGCCTGTCAATCAAAAGCCCTGCGAAGGGTCAGTTCTAAAAATAAAAAGATGTACCTGTGTTTTGTTCTTTAGGTACTCAATGCAAGAGATGTATGATGTGGTAGTCAATGTGGATGACTACAAACACTTTGTACCATGGTGTAAAAAGTCGCAAACCATCATGAAAAGGGCCGGTCATGCCAAAGCTCAGCTGGAAGTGGGCTTTCCTCCTGTTGTGGAGCGGTACACTTCAATGATAAGCCACGTCCGTCCACATCTGGTCAAAGTAAGTCGTCCAGCGTGCATTACAACATCTTTAAAATCATCCCTGAAATGAAAAGTTCATGGTAAATCATTATATTTCAACCCGTCCCGTTTCAGGCAGTGTGTTCGGATGGTAAACTCTTCAATCATTTAGAGACAATATGGCGCTTTAGTCCCGGTATTCCTGGCTATCCTCGCACATGCACTGTAGACTTCTCCGTAAGTATTGTTTACAAACATTTGCTTCCAGTCAACCCTTCACTTAGCCACACCCCCTTGGTTACTGTTGCTAGGTCAGACAAGCTTAAAAAATGTAAAATTGAAATTTCTGCACAGTTTTGGGATACAAATCAGTTTACAACCATCCAAACATGCAACACTTTTATTCATTTAATCAGACAAAAAAAAGTTTCTAGTTTTAGTTGATTTAACGTTAGTTGCGTTTTTATTGGGGTTTTGTTTTTAATGACTGTTTAGTTTTTATTCATTATTATTTCAGTTTGGAATAATTTTAGTTCATCACCTTAAACTGTAAAAATTAGGTGGAAATAAAAATAGTTTTTCTTTGTATTGTATTTTATTTCACTTAACGCCTTTTTTTACCGTTTTAATTAGCGATAACACTGGTAGGCCGGAATGTTTTATCAAAGAGTCAGTGTTTGTTAGGAAGTCAACTCACCAGGTCTCTTTCTTTGAATGTGGTTGGTTTTCAGATCTCGTTCGAGTTCCGCTCATTGCTACATTCGCAGTTATCGACGGTGTTTTTCGACCAGGTGGTGAAGCAGATGGTGGCCGCGTTTGAGCGGCGAGCGGCTAAACTATTTGGACCCGAGACGAGAATACCCCGCGAGCTCATGTTTCACAAGGTCCATCAAACGTGAGGTGCTCCTTCTCACTGGACTCCTCTGTATCTGGAACTCACAGAACTCTTTAGACCGTTATCACATGACCAACCAGATCACTAGAATACATCGTGATGGTACGAGAGATACCATTTACTTTTAGAAAAAGATTTCAGTTCATCTGAAGTACTGTACCCTATATGTCCATTTTTGTTTAGATTAATTTATTATTGCAGCCCTGACCGGGAAGGCTTGAAAGTTGAGGTTCAGACGTTTCTCTAGGGTTTTGTCTGGTTTACTCATTCTGTCTTGCTGCCAGATAATCGGGGCCAAATCTGACTGATTACTGGAACTGGAAGAATATTTTAGGCCAAATCTGCCGCACACTGTTGATTACCACACAAAATTTGTTCTGATTTATACCTCAGATTTTATAAACCTACAATAAAACGATTACGTTCCTCTTGCAAATGCACATCTGATGCAGAAGATTTCTATCGTTTTGTTTTGTGTGGTAATCAACGGCATGCAAAAGGCACAGATAAACCCAGAATATTCTTTCTCAAATGATTTTTTTTTTAATGTAGTGAAAATTCAGACCTACTCGACTTCCACACTGCACTGAATTTATAACATTCATCTCCAGAAGTCACACTCAAGAGGTTTGTGACTCCAATCACAACTGTAAATATAATGGAAATGAATCATGTTATTACAGTGACGACAAGTATTTCTCTCACCTCAATATTTATCCTTACAGACAACACAAAAACATTTGTTTATAGAAGTAGTGTATTGTAATGGAAAGATAAGAGTAATATTTAGCATGCTTTTGCATTCTTTGGATGCATTCACTCAAACTCAGGGCTTTGGAGAAATTCAAAGGAAAGAAAATGTAAGAAGAATTCAGCCTGTTCCTAATAGTGATCCCAGTTTGTGCCTGTTCATGTAGACCGTGCCATTTCTTTTTGTTGCTATATTAATGTTTTAAACACTACTGTATTTGTGTTTTGTGATTTCTTGGAAAGCGAAGCATAGGATACAAGCATAACGGTTTCGTTTTTTCAACATTTTATGAGATTTTATTTTTTAAGCCGTTTCAATGCCTTATCTAAGTGTTCATGGCATTTATAAATGACTTCAAATCATGTGATTGTCAAGATGTGGATTGGTAATTTACTTGTGCTGTATCAAACACCTGTCTAACAAGAGTCTTCCGGGGAAATAACGTCACCAATCGGTAGATTTCCAGGGTTTGTCATAAAAAGACCTTGTTAGATGTTTGGTTGAAGAACTGTGAATAAGACCAAAGAGATGAGCAGTGCTTCATTTTTGGAACAAATTCTCTCTGAAATTAATGTTATCTGTTCAGTAAACTTTAATTCTGAGTCAACAGGCCTATCGTCAGTGTATAATAATCTTGCACAAGCATTTCTTTTAACTTGAGAATCTGTTCATTTATTTCCAATCAAATATGTTGTGCATTTTCTGCTTGAGATTCATTAGGAGGCCGATTTCCTGCTTTGAACTGCGACGTATTTGATCTTGAAGTACACATGGTTTCTTACCTCAGAATGGTAGCTCTATGATTGCTGATCAGATGGATTACACTAGAATCCTGTGTTGAGGAGATGCACGGGTTCTTGTGAAAACTTATCCGTGAACAAAGAATACAAAAAGTGAATGAAGAAGCAGATGCTGTGGAAATCTGAGGAAGGTGGTGGTATCTGGGTCATGTATTTATAACAGCATGAGAGACTATAGTTGAGCTTTTTAATCACACTGCACTGAACTGAAGATCATTTCCATGCAGATCTTTAAACAAAATTCACCATTAAAACTGATTAGTTAAAGATGAATGACCAGGCATAGATCTTATTTAGACCATTTATACTGCATATAGTTTGAGCAATAACCATATTTGTGTACACATAATTTACAGAGTAAAGGAGTAGTTCCCCTAAATAATTTAAATTCTGACTTAATTTACTCACCATGTCTTTCCAAACCTGTATGTATTACTTCTGTGGAATATAAAATATATTTTGAGAAATGTCTCCGTGTTTTACTTTAAAAACGTTTTTATAGTGCATTTGCTATGATGTATTATAGTTGTTTTTTTTTACATTCTGAATTAGCTTTTTTTTTTTTTTTACGTTCACAAATTTTTATATCTATATAGCTTTATTTTGATTTTTTACTTGTGTAATTTTTGAATTCCATAGCAACATTTTATTCACGTTTATTACATTTATTCAAATTACTGAAACACTTAATAACAACACTGCTCCATTGTTGATTCCTAATGCTCCTTTGAAAAAAAAAAAAATCATAGCCATTTAAGCTATTTCACTGCTATTGAAATATGGTTTGATTTGTTTAAACAAGTTGCACCCAGATTTACTTTAATTTGGATATGTACTAAATAAAAATGTATATTCCAAATACATAATATCAATTACCCTCTTAATATTAAATGTTAAAAAAAAAATTCATAGTAATGAAAGAACCATTCTGAGATCATCAAAGCTTTCACCAAACATTTCTTAAAAACATTTTTATAATCTAAAGAACCTTTTGTGTGCATTGAAAAGGTTGCATCGATGTTAAAGGTTTTTCATGGAACCGCAGATGCCAATACAGAACTTTCTAAGAGTATCTTATTTGGCTTGGGTTAACAACTTTACATTGGCCTTTTGGATTATTATGGACAGCTGAATAGTAGAACATGACCGAATTTGATTGACAACAAAATAATATTGTTCATTTAGACAATAACTGAGTGAGGGGTTATCATGTTTAAATAACAAGAGGAAGAAAAGATAAAGTCCAGAGGGTTTGTTAAAAACATTTATTGGTTTTCCTTTTTTGTCAAGTTTTTCCCATTTTCAGTTTTGTTCGCCTAAGCTTCTTTTTCCCATTCAATCCGGAGTCATTTCCCTTGTTCTCGTTCCCCTCCCCATTTCCCCAGGTCAATCCGACTTCAACCAATCCTCTCCATATTCACATTCCTCGTTATTTAAATGAACCCTACAGAGCATAAGCTAATCATGTACATCATGATGAAAACAGTCACACTGGAAAAGGGCATGGAAACTTGGACAGTTATTCTCACGCTTTTAGACGAGAAGGAGATGATGAGTGGGGGAAAAGTGCCATTGAGTTAATGGAGTGCTTATGGACTCACTAGCTAAAATAGCTGCTAGATTGTCAATAAAACAACAACAACCACCTGAGAGCAAGCATGCAAGATAGCAGGACCAGTGAGCAGTACATGTTATGTACAAGTCATGTTTTAAATTATATTAAAGGTACAGTATACTTAAAATAAAGGGTTAAGCGAGTCATCACAGATAAGTGGTTTGACTAACAGAGATGGAGACTGTTTTGATATGCAGTACATACATTCAAGCTATATTTACATGAATAAATAAAACCACAGCTTATGTATACCTACACAAAAATGATAGTTTTTCTCTTTATACAAGACATCATTCTTCAAAACACGGGAAAAAAAAAAAAGACACTATAACTCTAAACAGGTAAAAAGAAGCAGGTTTTGAGGGCTCTTGGATGAACGTACAAATAAACGCCACAAATTTGACTTGCTCAAAAGTTGGTACACGCATCACCTGCGCCTAGACTTAACTTGAGTGAATGACAGAAAACTTTAACAAATTAAAGCCAATATATCCGCTGATGAAATTCAGAATGCCTGGTCATTTCAAATAAAGAGGGTACCACACGTGCTTCCAAACAACACACAGGAAAATGAAGACGATTGGTTGAAGTCAGAGAGCAATATGAGAGATAACCTAAAGGGGCAGTACCCATTTAAACAAATATACAAGCTTCTCAAGTTGAACTGAACTCATAGAATCAGTTCTATTGAGAGAGGACTGTATTGCCAACATGGAGTGCTCTTAAAAGAAGAAACATGATGTTAGCTAGAGGGACGCCTAGTCAAATTTCGCTCAGAGAGGCTCAAGAGCAGGGTGTTGACATTTCACTTCCTCATACAAACAGAGGCTCAAGTGAACATCTGATCTCAGGGGAGTAAAAACACAAGGCTAAAACTGAAATTATTGTTATGAGAGCTGAGAATAAAGGCTTTATTTACATACTAGGTGAATTAACTCTTCTGAACTAGTATTTCATTGACATTATTAGTTTGAATAAGGAGAGAGGTGATTTCTGGAAAGACGCATCGCTCTCGGCTGTGTTCTTGGACAATAACAGCCTTCTCCATCAAACCACCTCGCTACATCCATAGCTGTGTCATACGGTCGGGAAAATCTGCGGGAAAACTTAAGAGGAGCGACCGCAAGCAATGACTGTGTAATGCTTCTACACGTGCATGTTGGGTGAGAAAGACTAATAAACGTGTAAATGGGATCTGTAATCTTGATGTTATATTAATAACAAAGGCCTTTTTAGATGAAATTTAAAAGTGTACTGTCTCTTTAAATCCCTTAGTCCAGGGGCTTGTTTCTAATTGTTTAAGTTCCTCCCTCTCCTGTCCCCACTTCGCTGGCACGGTCTCTCCCTCTCTAGCCTGATTTGGCCCCAACTAGACCCATGAGTCCGTCTGTGCTCATGGACTTGGGACGCTCCAGAGGGAAGCCGAGCGCTCTGCTCCACACCAGCTGGGAGAGGACACCCAAAGCTCGGGATACGCCAAACAACACAGTGTAATAGTTCATCTCAGTCATGCCATAATACTGCAAAACACAAGAGGAATAACATGAGATGAGTTTCAACTAAGCAAGAGGAAAAATATATACATACACTTTTTTTTTTTCTGTTATAGAAGGCATTAAACTAGCACAGTATGTCAATTGGCTGGGAAAATGTTTACTTTTTAGCATTAAAAAAAAGCTGTATAATAGGACCAAGTACATTTATGAAGAAAGTAAAGTTTCTGGATTCTTACTTGCAAAAGGACTCCGCTGTGGGCGTCTACATTGGGCCAGGGGTTCTTAGCCTTGCCCTGCTCCAGAAGCACGTTGGGTACAATCTTATAGAGTTGAGCTACCAGCTTGAACATGGGGTCGTTGGGAAGGTGCTTGAGGGCGAACTCACGCTGACAGGTATAGCGAGGATCTGTCTTCCTCAGTACAGCGTGGCCATAGCCTGGCACCACCTGAACAATGACACGAGAGAACAAACTGTGTGAATGATAATCATCCATCATATTTTGATCAATCTGCATTGAGTTTTTGTGCTGATGTAGTTCCTATTGAATTGGGAAATAACAAAGGCACTCACTCTTCCTGATTTGAGCGTGTTCCAAATGTAATCTCTCATTTTCTCATCTGACACCTCACCACCGAGCTCCTTCTGTAGGGCTGTCAGCCATACCAGCACCTCCTATAGGACACAAGAGGACATAAAAAAAAGCAAAGCTGGTTAGTATTTAGGTTAGTATAACCATGTCCTGTGCAACACTAAGCACTTAAGGCTCAAACCTGATTGGCCAGTCCGTGAAGAGGTCCGGCCAGACCATTCATAGCTGCGCTGAAGGAGAGGTAGGGGTCGGACAGGGCACTGCCAACCAGGTGACTAGTGTGAGCGCTGACATTTCCACCCTCATGGTCACTGAAAAGCAACAAAAGCACACAAAGAGGTTAAGGTTACGGTCAAAGGACACTAAACTAAGTCAGACTGGTAAACAAACATAAACGCAAGAGGGCAGACTTGATTCATTCCTCTTCCATTTTCTTATACATACATATATAAAAATATGTCTACTATATACACACACACACACACACACACACACACACACTCGTATAAAACCATTTAAAAGCACTTCAACCATTTAATAAGCAATAAAAGTAATAACTGGTTTTGGTAGAACAGATGGCAGGTGTCACTGGCCCAAAGTCCCTTTCCACATCAAATGACCAACAATTATCTTGATTAATCTGTCAATCATTTATTGATCCAGAGCTTGATCAATGGTCGTTGCAGCCATAGAAAATTACTACACACTGCTAACTTGTCCAAGCTGGGGTTAGCATGTTAAGCAGACTGTTTGCATTTAAGATTACACCAATGCTCTTCACTTCCTTTTTTTGGTTCTTTTACAAATAGCTAATTTACAGTATTGTATTAGTGGCCTGAATGATCCAGCTTGGTAATGGGCATTAGATGCATTAACGTCTCCCAGCAGAGAAGGGCAATCACAAAGGTTAAAAGCCAAGCCAACCTCACTCCTTAAGACTGCCTCGAACGAACCAGTAGAGGAGGAGTTTGTAGGGCATCACCTGTGGATGGTGAGGTAGAGCCTCATGAGTTCTGTGAACTGTGGATCGCTGTAGCCCAGCATGTTGGTGAAGTTGTGTGACCAGTCCAGGTTGGAGTCGATGGCTCCGATGCTGCTGCCTTCACGGTACAAATTACGGTAGATCTTGGCCGCCACACAGGGGAGCTTGGCAATCAAGTCCATGGAGTCCTCATACACAAACTATACAGAAATGGCATGAATTTCTGAGAATGACTCACTTTGCATAGTAAATAGTTATCTTAGTCAAAAGCTGTTTTTGTCATAGTATTTGTCGTAACACCCTTGACCTTTTAAGTTTCTAGCACAAATGTTTTCTGTGGCTCACCTCCCAGTACTTGGCCTTGTTAACTCCCTCAGAGTACGCCCGAGCGAAACTGCTCTCGCTGTTCAGAGCCGTGACGGCAGCACTGAACTGAGACATGGGGTGCAGGTTGGTGGGGAAGTTGTCCAGCATGGTGACCACGTGAGAGGGAAGGGCCGCACGCTTAGCCCACTCCTTAGACAACCAAGTCACCTGAGAAAACAGCCGACAAAGAGTTAATAAAAATGGCCGCAGAGGATAATCTAAACTTATTCAACAGATATTTTTTGAGAGATTTTTTTTATTTATGGTTGCCTGTTCAGGGGCACAATTTGATTAACATCACAACAAGTCTTAAACAGTTTTTCACCCACTTTTGTGTTCAGGATTTTTTGGGCGGGGCTGAAATCTTGTATCTATGACGCCCTGGAACCACTGTGCATGGCCCCTCCCCTAACACTATAATAACTAGAGCTAGTTACTACAGTCTACATCTAGTTATACCTGTCACGTAAATGCATATAACCAAACATGTATGGCCGTGTAAATCCAATTAAGCTGCTGGAGTGAGCATCCACTGAAGTTGTAGCGTTATTTGACAGTTGAGAGAGGTGGCAGCTTTCCCTCGAGTGGGTGTGGTTTTTAAATTCAAATTTGGCTGGATTGTTAATGACATTTTTCTGTGGTGTGAATCTCAGAACACATTTAATATTGCTTTACACATACTTTAATGTATTTGTCAACCTTAGAGCAGTCAATATGCCTATAGTCACAGCTATAAAATAAAATTTTGTGTTTGCTCACAAAACATTTGCATTCCCCCAAGAAACTTTACATTCGCAAAGATATTTGCATTATCTGGCAAACCTGTTGAGTTTGGTCAAACATTTCTTGCTTTCTTTACAGCTTGCAGTGGTTCATACAGCCTGAAGAAACACAGTCAGTGCTTAGTGCGAGTCAAGGTTTTATAAATAAAATATACTACAGAGCCTATAGGAAAGCAGATAAACCCAGAATATGAACTGAAAGTGCTAAATTGCACATTAAACGTTCTCCTCTCATAGAAGATGTTAAAGAAAATGCTTAACTCGGCTTAATGAAGACTGTGATAAAAAAAGACCAAATTTATTATAGAAATGATTACAAATATATAGTGTTTACATGTAGGCAGATGAGCCCAAATTATGAGCTGAATTGCACAAGAAACACATTTTCCCCCGCGCTGGCTTAATATAAGATAACACAGTGATATAAAAAGCCCACAGTTTATATATGTACAGGCAAGCAATCCATTAAGCCACAGTTTGCTTTATAATGTTTCTTTTTCTATGGGGGATAAGACACGTGAAACTTTGCCGATTTCGTTTATATTCTGGGCTCATTTCTGTGTGCAGCATAATTTTATTAATATGACAGATTTGGTCTTTTTATATCATATGTCTTCATCCATTGCCCTACCTTAAGTGTTTTCTATAGGGTAGAAAATAACTTAATGTGCACTAGCGCACTGAGTTCATGTTCTGGGCAATTCTGCTTTATTAATAGTAATATTTTTAATAAAGTTATTAATATCAATAATGTTATTAGTATTAATAGTAATTATTAATACAGAATTTGGTCCTCCACTGTCAATATTTTAGTACTTAAGCCACAGTAAGTGTTTCAGAATATTTTCATAAGGCTGTGCCTTGAACAAAGCACTGACTGCATTTCTTTATGCTATGTTCAAAATAAAACTTGGTTCGAATCCCCGGGAACACATGATATTGTAAATATTGATAGCCTGAATGCACTGTAAGTCGCTTTTGATAAAAGCGTCTGCTAAATGCATAAATGCTAGGTCACTAAGGCAATTGACAAGAGCATATGTTCTACATGCAAGGCCGTGATTCTGACAATATGACACAGTTTCTTTAATATGCAGTAAATGTGAATATATCCTCACCTGCTCCTCAGTGGGCACCTGTCCTGTGATCAGCAGCCAGAACAGACCCTCTGGCAGCGGCTCCTGTCCATCAGGAGCCTTGGGCAACAGCTGCTGACACTCTGGAATGCTGTAACCACGGAAACGGATGCCCTACAGATGCAATCGATAAACACAGGGAGTGCGTCAGTATGTTTGATTGAATAATCACTACAGCTTCGAACTCTGAGAGGGTTCAGGGGTTAGCGGGACAACTACTGACGCCAATATTTATTTATCCAAGGCACTATGGTCCCACTTTCTATTTTCACGTTCCCAGGACGTGTTTGCACAGAAGGCACTTTTTGGGCTATTTTCGGGGATCAACATGCTCTGTGAAAGGGGCTTATGACACACTTTCATCATGCCTTCGAGTTTCATAACCGAAAATGCTAATTTGACATGTCAAGGCTCAAATTTGCAGACTGATGTCTCAATTAATTTTATGAAAGACAGAAACATTTAGTCATTTTTTTACTTCATTTTAATACTAACAATAAATAGTATGTATGACAAATAATTAAATATTAATAAAGTATTACACAACTATTAATACATAACACAATATCATTAATTTTTTTAATATTAAATAATTATTTTTATGATTTTGTAATCTACAACTTTGTGACAAACCTGTAAAAATGTATTCAATTAAAACTATTTAAAATGAATTACAATTACAACATTTTTGCAACACCCAACAACGTATCTATGAGAGAGTACATAATTGACTCACCTCATCGGGGTCGAGCACAGATGTCTCGTATACTAGACCCTTCATGCCTCTCATTCCTCCATAAACCTGTAATACACAAACATTATTGAAATACCTTTGTTAACACCTGTTTCTGAGCTACAACCCTTCAATTTACTTCTTTAGCCTCTAGTTCAAGTATCAAACATGAGAGTAATAATGCCCCTCAGTTGCCGTTTAATCTGCAAAATAGAACAACTGGCTCTGAGACAAAGACTAAATGACTCCGCTCAAACAACGGCCATGAGAACAGCAGCAATATAAATATAAATATAAATATAAATATATATATATATATATATATATATATATATATATATATATATATATATTTACTAGTAAATACTATAATAGTGTAGATGTATACATATACTATTAAAATATATTAGTAAATACTATAATAGTGTAGATATATGTATACATATACTATTAAAATAACCCAGCATTCACAACAAGTTTATAATTATTACAACTAATTTGATTGATTTTAATGTAGCCTCAAGTGATGACATACAGACATGATTTACAGTAACGGTGAATGCAGTGATGTTTCTCTCACCATGTCCACTGTGATCTGACCAATAGTGGTTTTGCCATGCTGCTGTCTGAAGTTCTTGATCCTGCTCTGTTCTTTAGGGATGAGGTCTGCCAGGACGTCTTTCAAATTCTGTATAAGGTCAAGGGAAAAAAGTTTTCAGTTAAAGGATCAGGCACAGATTTAACAACTGTCTTGTACATATATATTATAAAAGCCCCAGACATGTGGAAGTGACTCAACCATTTCATCAAAAGCAAGGCTGCGATCTAATCACTGGAGTGCAATTAAAATCTAAAGTGTGATTATTGATCCGGGATATCTGAAGTGATGCAAACACTTACCGTGGATGCGCTGGCATTTCTGGCAGCCACAACAACACATGCTGCATTCTGGAAGAGAAAGACAAACAATGACTTTGATGAAAGATGCAATGCAGAGGAAGCTGAGCAACATAACCTAGACTAGAAGTCAGATTTCACCGCAGAAGGCCTGCTGACAGCTGCAGGGCAGGTGACTTTGGCTGCACAATGCAAAAAGCATCAGGGGCCCATTTCTTTTTATCCAAATTACAAGCTACTTACTACAAGTTTCTACTGGACCAAATGTTTTCAACTAGCTCTGAACAATTAAAACATTTAAAGTATTTTTCTTCATAACATTTTACAGCTTTGGTGATTAGCTGCTGTTTTTTTGTTTTGTTTTGTTTTTTGTCTAAGAGAGTCACAGCACACATATTGAATAGACAAGACTGCTAGAGCAACCAGAAGTGAACTGCATTTGAAACCATTACCACTGTGCCATTCATTATGACAGTCTTATTTGGGGTTCAATACAATTTAATTATAGCAAAGATATACACAATGACAATACTTCACAGGAACATAAAAGGTGCTCAGGTGCAACAGAACACAACAAATCCTGCCGAGACAGGTGTATGGATCCAACTGCTACTTCTGTTACAGAATTCCTTCAGGAAGAATTATGAGTTTATCTGCACAGCCCGATCCATTCTTACAGTGAGAAACATCCTTCACTTCTATATATAGCTTTAGATTAAGAGTCATGTCTGATTGACTCACAGCAGGACCAGATAAAAACTGCCACTGCAGAATCACTCAAGCACGGTTGTAATGCCGAATCAGATTGGCAAGGCATGCAGTGAGATAAAGGAGGCTATGATTCTCCTAACAGAATAATAGTCAGTGGAATCACCATTAATCCTCTTCATACAAACTGTCAGCGGTTAACAGCATTCAGCTGCAGGGTGTGGACTACTCAAATGTTGGTTAGCTTCTAAAAATTGATTTACCTCTGATTACTAGTTAACATTTACATTTATGCATTTAGCAGATGCTTTTATCCAAAGCAACTTACAGTGATTTTTTTTCAGTATGTGAATATAATCAATCACATAACAATTAATCAATCGTTATACATTATGTCAAGTAGTATTGAATAGACAAGCAAAGCTCACATTTTCTTTAGCAAAAATAGTGATGCACCAATATTAAAATTCTGAAGTTCTATATGTCTTTATGTTTACATGTCGTTCATATCCAAAACAAATAAACATCACACATCACATCCAGGCTTCCTTTCAACTCAACTTACGCAGGGAATGACTTCACCTTCCTGAACAAGAACCAATGCTTCCTACACCATGGGCCTCCTGATCACCATCTGGGTCAGTGCTCTCACACCAGACACCTGTAGCTACCCCATAGCTAAAGATCTTTCTAACACGCCTTACACAACATACAGTAGCTGTGAGACCAGAAAGACACTCCAATCAGGTTTAGAGCTCATTTATGGGGCAGTCTGCATTGTTATTGATAAGTAAGTGCTAGTCTCTGATATTCCTACAAGTCTGCGGCCGTGTAATCTGTGGGAACGGTGAAGCTACCAGCAGCTGTTCGCCTGAACCCAGTGTGAGCACAGAGGAGGGCGATTACATACAGCCTCTGAACTGTAGTAGCGGAATACCTCCAAACGTGTCCAAAACAATACACTTCACATAACCTAGAAGTGTTAATATTCTAATGTTTGTTATCAAACTGCACCAGACTGATGTATTTAACGTTAAAACATACAAAATTGAGGGGAAAAATGATACAATGTAATAGAAAATTGTTACTGCAATTTGCAAATTGTTACCGCAAATGTAAAAAAATATATATATATTTTTTTTTTATTGAAGCTAAGATGTATGCTATATAAAAGTGACTTTCAAGGTAAAAGCACCATCACAAAGGCTGCAGAAAATACAGCAATCTTAGACCTTTCTATGGCCTTTGACTCAGTTCTATGATATGGAGCCAAATTATATGCAAAATAGATGCAAGAATCATGTGTTTGCAAGAGTCACTTAATACCATATGGAGGAATTTCTGGTCAGGCAAAGAACTCCGAGTTTTTCTTTAGGAAAGGAAAATGTATAAAAGATTAACAGGTATGCTCTAAGAATTTTCAAAACCCTCTGTGCTTTCAGACAAAAACATCTCGTTTTTTTCCATATTCAAAGCAGATGACAGGTGGACAGCGGTGTCAGACAGGTCAGACATGCTTGTCCACCATCTGAATGCTTGAAGAGGAACAGCTCTTACCAATACAGAAAAATCCATTCACATACACTTGCAAATCTCTCTGCAGTATCATTCAAACCTATTAGCATCCACAAATATTTACAAAAACTACTACTGGACAGAGGTCTAAACACAGAAACTCTTCATAGTGTACAAAGGTCATCCTGGGGTGTGAAATGAGTATTAACTCTGAATGACAAGAGCGCAGTAACCTATTACAAAGTGTTAGTTCACGCAAGAATGAAAATTCAATCATTAATTACTGACTCTCATGTTGTTCTAAATCTGTAAGACCTTTGTTAATCTTAGGAACACAAATGAAGATATTTTTGATGAATTCTGAGCATACGCTATTTATGTGGTTTTTCATGTCAGTGGATATTCTCCAAAATGACGTAAAGGTCGACCGATGTATCGGTTTTGCCGATTAATCTGCACCAATAGTTGATTGCTGGTGCAATCAGTTATCGGCCAAAATCCATGTCGATAGTTTTTCCGGGTTGCATCCGTTGCTGGAGCGGCTCAGAAGGGTCTGTTTTCATTTTATTTATTCCATTTATTTTATTATGTGAATACATTTTTGCATTGAAAAATTATTTTTTGTTTGTATATGATGTCAATGAGGTCAATGAAATAAAACATTTAAAATTCTGAATCAGCCAAAAAAATTGCAATCGGTGCATCTCTTGTTGGTTTTATCTCTATAGCAGGAGCAATAAAAGACTGCATCATCTTATGACAGCACATCTGAGACAATATATTGATAGAATGCCGGTTTCTATATACATGCCCTTTGACACACCTTCCACTTATCTTTGCAAAACACAATCACAATCTAGTCATATGTTAAACGTCACAAGTCACACACCTGTAAAAATTTAAATCACAGAACCTGAAAGATTACAACTGCAAACCCTAAACATGTCATCATTCAGGAAAATCCTCAAAATGGATCAATTCCAACATTACGCAACTATTTCTTTAATAAATTATAAATATCTAACACACACACACATATATAAATAATACATCTACAGTACTATCATGAGAAGGGAAAAAAGTGTTATAAGTAATATAAACAATTTTACATAAATATATTCTTTCATTGTATAACCTGGTTCTTTATACGTAAAATTTTAGCATGGGACATGGTTTCAGTTTAAGGATGACTTCATTTAAACCCTACTGAAAACCCTAGATGTATACTTTGCATAAACCCTATTCAACCCTATTATTGTCTATTATAGTGATCTATCAACTTTGCAAGCTACTGAAGCCTGGCCATTAATAAATGAATGACAATTCTGAAGGTCAGATCAGACACAGAGAACATCAAAAATACTAACTTGTCACACTAAACAGGTGCAGATCACAGATGTCAAAGTGACTGTCAAATTTAGTTATTTTTTATTATAACAACTGAAAACTGCTTAAAGTGTTCAAAGCCCTGTGAGAGGATGACAGCTACACTTCAGAAAGGACTTGTAATAAAGGAAAACCCTCTGTAAACCAAATAAAAAGCTTTTCTTTGTCAGGCATGTTTCAAAGACACCATCTTCAAGCTAAAATACGACTTCACATTTGCGGTGTCTCAAAAAAAAAAGGAAAAAAAAAAAAAAAAAATCACCGATTCCCTACTTACATGCCTTTTTTTTCACCATTTTTGAACGTTTGACAACATTTATGAGTACCTATGTTGTGTAAAATGCTGTCCAGGTAGTCTGTTCATTAGGTTTTTCAAACTAACCACTTACTTAAACATACACTGAAAGAAATAAACACATAAACGATGTTTTTTATGGATAAATTACCCAAAACAGATACGGTTTCTTATACAGTCTGTCTGTTACTAAAGAAAGTAATCTATGCTATGCTAAGCTAACCGGGAAGCAGCCTGTGTTTTCTTCACTCATATTAAAATAAAACTTTCATACCTTTGAACTGAGAAGTCTTGGAGCTAGTCTGCTGATAGAAAGGAAGGACATTGTTCTTGTAGGTGTGTTTAAATTTTACAAGTAGTTCTTTATCGACCCCTGCTTGAAGGTGCCCCTCTCGTTACCGCGCTCGCAGTGAAGGTTGAAAAGGGAGTCGGGCCCTGTTCTAGGCGCGGGTTGGATCAGATAGGGCCTGGTGAGGGTGGATCGGATACGCGCGTTCTGATTGGTTGAAAATGAGAAAACTGATTTTGATTGGTGGATCATCTCATCGCTTCTTGACTTGATTGGCTCAAGAAAGGAACGCACATTAATTATTCAGACGTAGAATCTAGTTTCGGCTGTAGATCGTACTTTAAACTGCCTGACTAGAAATAGAATGACAGATACTCATGTAAAGTCACGTGCGTTTTTTTTTTTAAATCAGTTAATTTTGTAGCTTCAAGGCACCTTCATATTTTCACTATTAAAAGGAATTTATCTTCAAATTATAATTGCATTTTAATTTAATGCCTTAGATTAAAGATTTGAATTATGATGCTTCTTGTCAATATCAACTAGTCTTGTAAGTTATGTGCATTGTCCCTAAATGACTTGAAACTGCATGTACACAAAGATTTCAGACTTTATTGGAAAAGGCTCATTAAATACAAATATACAGATACAGAAGTTCAAGGACGTTCATTTCAGACTTCATGCTGCCTGTTACATTGTCGTGGCTCTGGCACGAAGGATTTTCTTGGACCTACGGCACAACAGAACATTCTGGGATATGTAACTTAGGGTGACCACCTGGCTATTGCTCTGTTGCAGGTCAGCAGACCTGATTTTGCGGGACAATGCGGGACACGAGGCAGAGAAATTACTATTATTATACTAGGTGAATAAATATTGATTTTTTTTATTAGATATCTCTTTTTGCAGTGATGTTAACATGTTTTAAATTGCTAAAAGGGTTTATAAAAATGTTAATGACGGTGCTGACCGGCGCTGTGAACGTCACTAATAATATTTAATAGTAATATCAGTAAAATAAATATCAACATAAATAGCACGTTAACAGCACGTTAACAGAACGTGTGTATTCAATCCAAATAATTAAGTGAAAATAATAATCCAATCGCTACAAAGCACATTTCCAAATAAGCATATAAATTCCATTAGGAAAGACTAGAAAGATTAAATGCGTTCTTACCAGATTCAGTGCATCTTGAATTTATATTTTTTGTCTGATCTGGCAGCTTAGAGTAGGGCCTTCTCATTCATTATGTGTCATTAGAACTCCTGGCAGGTGTAGCTGTAGTTCACTTTCACCAGGAGTGTTTTTTTTTTTTTTCTCGGTGTTTATTTTCCTGCTCTGGCTAGCCGCTAGAACCAATAATAACGGCTGCGCTGCGCATGTTCAGTACGTGTTTTCTTATTAACATTTTTTTTATTGTAGAAATGTAATTTAAAGGACGATTAAATAAAATGACGAAGACGAAATTAAAATGCGGGACACAGCTTATGACTTGCGGGACGCGGGACAAAGCTTCAAATTTCGGGACTGTCCCGCAAAATGCGGGACAGGTGGTCACCCTAATGTAACTTGCTTAGTTGCATCACAATGTCAACACACAAAACTTACAAGGTTTCTACATACACATTTCAACAATACATGAAGGTCACAAAAATAAAGTCAATAAAATATTGATCTGGTACATGAGAAAGTTGAAGGCAGGTGGGAAAAATCTTGTGTTCTATGACTAGAAACTTTAAACTGGCCTACTTATAATACATTTTATTAGCATTTTGCCTGATTTGTTTCCTCAAGCATTGTCTTCTAAAGTTTTATGCCGTTTAAAAATATGTTACTATGGCATGAGCTGGTGAACTTCTGGATAAAACCTGCATTTACTGAAGAACACTACTGTTCAAAATTGTGGGGTCAATAAGATTTATATTTTCAACAAGGCTGCATTTATTTGGTCAAACATGCAGCCATATCGTGAAATATTTTTCACTTGTAAAATAGCTGTTTTCTATTTTAATATATTTTTAAATATAATTTATTCCTGTGATGGCAAAGTTAATTTTCAACCGCTTCAGTGTCACACGACGCCTAAGAAATCATTCTAATACCAAGAAATATTATTTTTTATTATAAATTATAAAACAAATTGGTAACACGTATTAATATTCTTACTATTTCTTCTTCTTATTAATGTTGTCCTGCTTAATATTTTGTGGAATTACATGTTTTAGGATTCTTTGATTAACAGAAAGTTAATAAGAGCTTGTAACATTATAATGTCTTTACTGTCTTTTATGTACCATGCTAAATAAAAGTATTAATAATAAATAAATAAATAAAACAAAACATTTACTATAAAATTAAGTATGCATGTTTTTTTTGTTTTTTTTCTGACATTGTATATAAAAGTGATCTTAACAACTGATTAACTAAATTTAAATATTGTTACAGACTTCTTTTGTCAAAAATATAAATTAAGGTAATCCTGCATAAAGAATCTTAAAGAAACATTTAAAAATACTAAATGCACAAACTGCCACATTCAAAATTGTAACACAAGTCAGTACTGCAAGGTTTGGTCACGTAGTATTTGGCACATTTGATCTGTGAACATGAAATCTGCATATGCATGACAATGGCAACTGCACAAAGCAGGGCTCGATGTTTATGAAAAGATATGCTGTATGCTGGAGACCTTATGAGGCTTCTGTAAACGGCAGCATGCAGTGCGAGTCATTGATTTTGTAGTCTTACAGTAAGGACAGTTTACTGTGTACTTATACCACAATGATATGGAGATGCTCAAAACTTGTTGTCTTTCACACAGTGAAGTATTTTTTCATTAATTTCTTTTGCGTTCGGCACAGAGATTATGAATATACAGCACCATGCAGCCGGTGTGTCATGCATATAAAGAGCCAGGTTCAAATTACATTTTGCAGTTCATTCAATCAAAACAGGCTAGTGATAGATCAGATCTCAGGACATTTTTGAGATTATCATCCAACAACAATGTCAGTTTGGCTGATTGACAGATGTGCAAGTTTAGTTTGGTGTCAATGTCTGAAAAACAATTTCGATTTCCAATTGTTTTGTTAAGAATTTCCTGCCAGCAATCTCATTTGTGGATCATATCTCTCCTGCATCATATTGTCCACCTTTCTAGATATCAGCATGAGATTCATAGCATGAGGTTTTTAGTACTGTTTATATACAAATTCTAGTATTTATAACTTTTAATTTTTATATGTTATTTTAATTTTAGTTAAATAGTAGTTTATTTTTAGTCATTTTATGTGCTTTCATCATTTTGACATTTCTATTTAGCTTTAATTTATTTTTATTTTAGTTTTAGTCATTTTAAAACTATTTTATTTACATTAATTTGCAAGGCAACATTTCTCATTTTCACTCAAGATTAATAATCTAATATTTATATTTGATTGCAGATTTATTTCAATTAACAGTGAATTGTTATAGTATAGGGTCCGTGTATCTTTTGGTCATTTGATTTTCTATTTAAAAATAGTAAACGATAACACTGAATCAGGAAAACCACTAGTATTTTCAACTTTCACAATCCGCAAACCATGTCTTGAAATATCCATCTTTGACCTCAGTGTGGCGCTGCAACATAAAGGTTGATCATCTTTTGCCCATTGTACACATAAACTGCCTAAATATGTTGATTGCATGGGGCCCTTAGTCATTATTCCCTGTATGATTTACTTGAAAAGTGTATGAACCAAAGCAGTTCTGTTGGATCTTCCTGGACGCTCGGGAAACGTTTACGATTGCAGTCTGGGAAAAAAAAAAAAAAAAACTTTCCAAAATTGAGTTTATGGTAAATAGCTGGTGAATTCGGTCCTCTTGATCTCCATTTTGCTAATTTTCCTTAGGAGAATTAATGCATCCACCAGTACTGGGCACCTCTGAGGACCGAGAGCGGACACAGTGGAAGAGATCACTCTTCCTCTTCATCCTCCTCCTCTTCCTCCTCTATGCTGCGGAAGGGGTCGTATTTGAGGCAGTTGTGGAGGTAGTGAAGGAGTGTGCGGTGGAGGTGTTGGATGCTCCGCTCTTCTCTTAAAGTATGGCCTTCGTCTGGGTACAGCTGAAGGCTGTAGTTGGCCTCTACCTTCACCAGACGACTCAACAACTCAGCGCTGTGTTGGAAATGTACCCGTGCTAAACACACAAACAATCAAACATGACTGGAAATCCACAAATGATGTATGTGAATGATTTATAATTCTGAAACTGACCATCTGCAGTCCCGTGTATGAGGAGGAAGTTTTCATTCTTTAGCTTGTGAATGTCGTCCAACAAAGATGCAGCCTGCAAAGAAACAACATATAGGCATCTCAGTCTCAGTCCTAATATAGAAGATTGTTTCTGAATGTAAAACGAAAAGGTCACCGCAACTCTGTTACTCATAAATCTCACAACTATAACTTGTACCGGTAATTTTGTCACAATGTGTTTTATTTTACATTATATCTATTTTCCATAACTTAATGTTTGATAATGAATTAAAAGGTAATGCAAATGTCTACCATGTATGAATGATCCTCTTTATTTGGAAGGCCCAGATATCTTTCTGAGAAGGCAGCACCTGAAAAACAAGGTTGAATCCATTTCCACAGATATAAATGTGAAAAGAAACAGTAATGCACTACAGATAGAAATATTGTTCTTGTTCTCGTGGTGTTTGGAGCTGGAACTCACTATAGAGCTTGAAGTCTGTGATGGGAGCCATGACAGCAGCACATTTGAACATCTGATTGGTTGCTGTCAGCATCTTCAAACCTAAATAGCCACCAAGTCCCTGTGAGGTCAAAAGTAGGCTGATGTCAGAGCTCTGCAACTGTAGGTTTGGTTCATGGTTTTTAATGTTTTGATGAATACTTTTTAAAAATGGCTACAGAAAAAAAACTTCCAATCCCCCTTTTTACAACTGACTTTAAAAAGTTGAAAAAAAAAAAAAAAACTTTTAAAACTTTGCTAAGATGCTATATATAATATAGAGTTCAACAGGTTGGTCCTGAAAGTAAAAATGCCATTAATAAAATTTTTTTTGATAATTTACAAACCTTGAAATACAGATATTTTGTGAGTTCTGAGGTTGTTATTGAATGGTAAATGCATTAATTACATCCACCAGTTCATATTATTTGAATTTGATGTATCTTTAAAGAATTGTGTGAATTTACTTGTGAAAAACTACATTACCCATGATGCTGTGAGGAAAATTCCAACAATCAGAGTTGTGGCAAGCAAATTGCACCAAAAGAGCTTGGCATTGAATGCCTACTCCCATAAATCACCTTGAATGATATAATTGCGTCTTGACACACTTTCAAAATACTTAAGGGTTTGTACCGTATATATATATATATATATCTATATATATATATATATATATATATATATATATATATATATATATATATATATATATATATATATATATATATACATATATATATATATATATATATAGACACACACACAAAATATAGTTTTGTACCTTTGTCTTTTTGTCCAATTTTTAA
Organism: Carassius auratus; assembly: GCF_003368295.1. Taxonomy (NCBI): domain Eukaryota; kingdom Metazoa; phylum Chordata; class Actinopteri; order Cypriniformes; family Cyprinidae; genus Carassius; species Carassius auratus. Next base: position 4,372,755 of record NC_039290.1, read on the forward strand.
ATACTCTTTTGCTTCAAATAAAAGTTTGTAATGCATTGATAATTAGCCTAACTGTAGGCTATTTACAGTTTCCAACTTCCATAAATCAGCTATTTACTCAAATATAACTCATTTAATCAGAAGTTTGAGTCTGAACCCTCATTTTTCTGAACATATATTTTACCTTTCCATAAACAGCGACTCTTCTCCCATCAATGTATGGCAACTGCATTAACCATCTGAAATAAAACAAGGAATTTCAGGTGGCATTTAGGACTTATGATAAATGGCTGGTGATTTATAATCAGCCAGCATATTAACTCTGCAGAGACATAAACGTCGATTTTTTTGCCTGGAGCAAGAAAGGTTCAATTCAATTTTTCAAACAAGTGTTCAAGAAAATTTGAAAGAAAACCCAGCGTCTGCTTTAAAGCATGAAGCATTTCCTAATCAGATATTTTGTGGTGTAATGTGCAAAATGACTTTACTAATAGAGCTATTACTCTTAATAACTGAAAAGAGAGAATGACTCACTCCACGACTCCAAGCTTATCTTTAATGCGGAGGGAACTGAGCTTGCGAGGGTCCAGGATGCTGCCTTTCTGTCCCTGTGAGACCCAGCTTCTGCTGTCGATCCAAGCCAGCGCCACTCCATGCAGGCTGGATAAAACCTCCGGCCAGCCCAGGGCAAACTCCTCCGTTACCGACTGCCTCCCGGGAATACTGTCACTACAGGTGCAGAGAATGGTGGAGGTGTAGGTGTTGACATATAACATCACATTGTAGATTAAAAAGACATCAGCGCACTGATCTGCATTCTGTGAATGTGTTCACAATTGCTGAACACTTCTTGCATCTCAATCGAGCATGTGCATATTGCTTATTAACGCAGCATTCATAAATCATGTAGCCTAACCAACTACGGCGGGGGAGAGGAGAGTCCTAACTAGATTTGCATTTCCACAAGGAGATACCACTGCTTGCAAGGCAATAAATAAGTCTTAGGCAAGCTTAAGATTTTGGCTTGTTTGGTGTGAGAATCAGAGCTGATTTGTCACTTTCAGGACACTTAGCACACATCTTGTTTTCTTAATGCAACACTGACCATATTACATAATGCCTACTACTGTATTAAAAAATCGTGAGTAAAGCATAGGCATTAGCTCACCATTAATGTTTGAAGCAGTAGCATGCTATTCTCTTGTCATGTGACTTTAAAACGATGTATCAATTCAGCAAATGTTGGTTTCATTTTTTTTAAATAAATCTTCAGCATTTTTATTTCCATATTGTGTAGAAATTGAAAGTTTAATTAAAAAAAATGTGTCAGAAAAACAGATTTTTAATTTCGTAACTAATATTACTTTTGGTTCATCCATCATATTGGAAATGGAAGTTCGAGTCAAGCAACTTCTCATAATTGTGACTTTTCACAAATTATAACATAAAACAAGCTGCCGACTTATTTCTCAAAATTGTTACTTTATGACTAAAAATTTAAATCCCACAATGTAGCTTTTATTTCTCTCAATGTGAATTTACACACTACAGTTTGCATTTACATTGCACAATTTATATTTAGGGGTTATATTTTTCAGGGTTTAAAAAAAATGTATTCATTCTTTCACTAAATTTAAGTTTCATTAAATTGATTAAAAGTTGACAGATGCTGAAAATTCAGCTTTGCATCACAGGAATAAATTAAATTTTAAAATATAAAACTAAAACTTAAAATAGAAAACAGTTATTTTTAACGACAATAACATATTAGAAAAGAATTTGAATATGTCTGTTTTTACTGTTTTATTAATCATATAAATTAGCATAAGATACTTCTTTCAAAAACATTAAAAAGTCTTACCAAATACAAACTGTTGAATTGTAGTGTCTCACAAAACATGACTTTTTATATACATTTTATCTCATAATCACCTGTCTCATTTTTTACTCTGGAAAAAAAAGGGGCATCCATACAATATAATACTGCCGTACTAACAGTATGAAACAGGCACTGGTGAAGTGCAAGGAGACACTTACATGATAATAAGGAGAGGATGCAGGTTTCCTCCGTACCCAGGAGGCAGGGACATCTTTAGATCTAGGTCTGTAATTATTCACAAAGGCAGTTAAAACAGAATAAAGGGTCGTTTCAACAGCAAGGAAGTCTGAGTACCGATTCATCAATATTTTAACCACTGGCAAATGAGCTCCCGTGAGCCTGCTGGTTTTCAACAAACTCTCAATAATACACATATATGCACAAACAAACACAGTCGGGGGACCTGATGTACAGTACAAGTGCAATTTATATACACATGCAAACCTCCCCTTACACATCACATACGCAAAAATACACACGCTGCAACAGGCTTCCCCCAAACGCACCACTAATGGCACAACTGTGAAGATCCAATTAGCAAAACCGAAACAATTATCTGATTGTTTCTTAAATCTAGTTGGCTTTGTAAAAGCTTGAGATCAATTTATACTGAAAGGAGGAATGTAATCAGTTACTTAATAAATCTTTTTACCACTGTTGTCAGAGGAAAGCGTCTGGAAAACTGTCTCAGAGAGCCTCTTGGTTTCAAGAGACATAGCGAGGAGGCTGTTGTCTTCCACCACTGTGTATCCTGCAAGGAAAGCACCCAGACTTAATACATTTTTGGCATAAAACCACAACAGTTCACCACCTTGGATTTAAATATTAGGACTCTGAAATAATGAATCCAGATAATAAAATTCAAGAAGATACCATAAAGCACTTTTAGATGTTTTAGAGAACACTCGCACTACAACAAGCTTTATTAATACTCACTAGGGTGCTTTCATTCAAAAATATAATGATTTTCTTTTTTTTCTCAGAATCATACTGGCAATTAAAGTGATCATTAAGGTAGTTTATAGGTGGTACTCTCTGATATTCTAGTCCTTAGATACGGTTTAGAGCCCTCCTTCAATGTGTGTACTGTAGATCAAAAGCTTAGCGTCTGCATGACTTTTAAATTGCAGAGGTCTCTTAGAAGTCTGCAATATTATGAAATGTTATTTCAATTTAAAATAACCATTTTCTGTTCTAATTTTTAATATATTTTTAAATATAATTTATTCCTTTGATGCAAAGCTGAATTTTCAGCATCATTACTCCAGTCTTCAGTGTCACATGATCCTTCAGAAATCATTTGCTGCTGAGGAAAAATGTCTTAATATCAGTGTGGAAAACAGCTGTGCTATATATATATATATTTTTTTTTTTTTTTTGAATAACAAATTTACAATAATAACAAGTCATATTTTACATAAATGCTTAATACGGCATTTATTTATAAGGTGCATTTATGCATAAACAGTTCTTGTTTTTTGACACAATTGTTTTAGCAATTAAAATCTTTCTTTCTGTGAGCCACAAATGGCTTATTATGAGAAGAATATTAATTCTACTCACTGGAAGGGTCACTTGTGCTGTGAATGGTCACCTTTGGGACACCTGGGCCTGAAAAAAGTATAACAGAGATGAGAAACGTCAATCTATTTTCATATACTTACGTGTGTTTATATTTGTGCATGAGAGACGGTGTGATCTTACCCAAGCAATAGAGAGTAAAGTATGTCTGATTGGGGCTGAAGTCTGCTTTGAAGACGCTGCATCGCTCAAACAGGTTGCATGTCAGACACTGGCGATGAAACACTCCTCCGAGCTCCACACTAGTCAACAAGCAAGCATTCATTATTTCACAATTTGTCATCGATGTTAATGCTATCTACAACAATCAAATTTTAAATCTTAATTTTTTTCTCAATACTAGGGGTCATATGATGCAATTTCAAGTTTTCCTTTCTCTGTGGAGTGCTTCAAGCTGTTCATGCATAGATAAGATCCCTAACATTGCAAAGACTAAAGTCTCGAACCCAAAGAGATATTCTTTATAAAAGTTAGACTCGTCCACGCCCTCCTAAAACACCTCGTTGAAACACGCCCCATCACTGTGTGGGTAGTTTTGCATAACAACGCCCAAATGTTCACGCAAAGAAAGAAGAAAGCAAAACTTTGGTCTTCCAAAAGAGGACACAACTAGAAATCAGTGGTTAAGTTATACTTACAATACTGCACAAAGGTTGTTCCTATAAAGTGGGGCAATTCCATCTTTGCAATGACAGTCTGGCGCTTTCATATTTAAAGAATTTGCCACTGATGACTCAAACGCGAGTTTTGAGCAGTGTAGAGTAGCGCTTGTTGTTTGTTGTTTATTCCGATCACAACTGCAGACATGCTTTTAAGTTTATGCAGCGTGATATGCAACCCAATACATAAAAAGACCGTATATGTCATTATAATCAGTAATTATGTCCCCAATGGATGCAGCAAATGCCTTGTTTGTAATGGGTTTTATTGGTTTTGTCTTGTTGTGCCGGGAGACGGGATCACAGTATGGTAAGGAACATAAAATTTGTGTCACACGCTTGAGGTATCAATCAGTGCGGACCTCGCTTTTCAGAACGATGAGCTTTGTAAAAATCGACGGGTTTCATAAGGCGGGGCATAGAGAAGCAACATCAATGTACAGTATGTGGAAAGTAATCTGCTTTTTTAACCTTAAACTGCAAAAACACATTTCATTACACCAAATATACACAAAATAATGTCCAAGTAACATCATATGACCCCTTTAAAGTAATTGTTTATGCATAAATAAACATTCATAATTTAGTAAATCTCATGCCTTTCCAAACCTATCTGTCCTTCTTCTGTGAAACGGAAATAAAACATTTTTAATAGTCTTCATGCTACGTATAGTAATCAGGACTGTCAAAATGAGATTTAACAGCTAAACTTAAAAATAAACTTTTTGGCTCTTGACAGCCCACTGTATTGTATAAAAAAAAGCATTGTGAACACTAAAAATGTCTCTTTTTGCATTTCATAGAAGTCATGAAGATTGACATGAACTGCTTTCTATTTTAATGTATTTCTATTTATACCTGTGATGCAAAGCTTAATTTTGAACATTGAAAACAGTTGTACTGCTTAATACTTCTGCGGAAACTATGATCCAGTGGTTCCCAACCTTTTTTAACTCGCGGCCCACACAACCAAACACATACGTTTGCACGGCCCACTGCAAAAAAATGAACTGACCCCGCTATTGTTGGGTTAATAACTTAGAAGCTAGATTGTTAACTGGCGGCCGTGGCCCACAGGTTGAAAATCACTGCTGTGATCCATTTTTTAAGGATTCTTTGATGTATATAAAGTTCAAAATAATTTATTTGAAAAAAAAAAAACTGTAACAAATGTTGTTTTCAGAACTGTCATTTTGATTAAATTAATGCGTCACTGATTAATAAAAATGAAATTATTTAAATAAACAAACAATAGTTTTTTGAGCTGAACTGTCCCTATAAATTCCAGTGCATTATACACAAACTCTCTCACACTCACACACACACACACACACACACACACACACTCACACACACACATGTTGAGCTTGTTTTCCATTATCTACTTGCATTAAGCTCAATGCTGGACCTTTGCACTTTCACCATATTGCTTGGATAGCCGCAATAAAAAAATCTTTGAAAACTTGTGGCCTACTACTGAGAGCCAGTGAGAGTCTTAAAGCATTAATCAAAGGTTAGAGAACACTCTTTAAATCGCTGTGAGGCGCAGCACTTCCCCCTCTGCCCATCTCCTTTTCAACCTTCTCTAGCGCTCTCTGCCTCTCGCATTCTCTCTCTCTCTCTCTCTCCAAGCTGTCGTTCTTGTTAAATGAATTAGCCGGGCTTCTTGCCTGGAGCTCACTAGAGGGGAAAAAAGTCTATTGCCTTTTCACAAATGTCCCTGAAACGCATCTCAGATATAGAGTGGAAAGATTTAACTGATTACAACACAAGACATCAATGAACACACATTCTCAGAAACTGGATGCAGAATATCAACATGTAATGAGGACATGGACGTCCAAAATCCACAAACATACTGAGAAAATGAAATATCTCACAACACAACAGGGTGTGCAAATGCTGACAGAACCTACCTGTATAAGTGTCTGCTCTGTTGCGACTCCTCCGTACTCAGAAAATAGCTACATGGGAAAGACACATGAAGTAAATCTGAAAAGGTTTTTGAGTTACTACATGTAGACAGTCATTTATCCTCCACACACTACCTTCGTACAGCTGCATACCAAGTAGGTTTGTAGCTGTTACACATGCAAAGTAGGGAAGCTAGTGACATGCATTCATTTCTGTCAGTAGCAGATTAATTGTAAGTCATCGATTTGTGGGCTTAAACTTTGATTTGAGCTATAGATCTAACTACTTATAAATATTCATTAATTGAAAAGATGACAAAAAATATCTGTAGAGCTCTGACTTCTGGGATGGTTTATCAAGAGGGTTTGTTTTATGTGGAAACAAAGCCGGAGAGAAAATGACAGTCATTACAGCCAATTCAACATTAAATTACTGTATTAATTTTAATTAAGTGCCATCTTTGCTGATTCGGTGGGCTAAATGGGATCGCTAGGCGTGAATAATTCAATAATTACTCATATTAGGTAGTTGGGTTGACTATGGGATGCTTTACGACACAGTCTTGAGGCTTTCGAGTTGAAATGGTTTGCTCATAAAATTCGATCTGTCGTACATTTTATCGTTTTCCTCGTCAAGGGCGCACAGTGAGGTTACATCCCAGTTCCCTGATGTTAGAAAGCGAGGAGAAATGGAAGGAGTGGAAGTCTAAAGAAAAAGAAAGAGAAAGAGATATATAAAGCTTACTCGAGAAGGCGAGCTATAATGGAAAGAAGTGGACAGGAAGATAAGAAAGCAATACATTTAAGTGTCAGAGTGCAAAACACGATCTAAAGAAAATAAAAAAAGTTGTAATAAATGGATTAAAATGTGTGAATATAATTTTTTTTTATCTATATACAAATATTACAAATAAAAAATATAAAAAATATTATTAATAACAAATCGTGTAATATATATATAAATAAGATTCATAGAAAAGGCCCGTAATAATGGCAAACACTGGGCAGAAAGATAAGGAAACATTAGATTTAAGTGATATTTGATTTAAAGACAATAAAAAAGTTATAATACATATATTTCTAGAATATTTCTGTAAAATTTTATGAAATAAAAATAAATATAATTATTTACATTATTATTATTATTATTAGTAGTAGTAGTAGTAGTAGTAGTAGCAGTATTATTATTATTATTATATTTTTTTATTTGAGATTTTTTTTTATCTCTGTTATTTAGGAATTTAAGAACAGAGCATGACACGTGTCACTTCAAGCTCATTATATAAATTAGTAAATGACTGAAAAAAAGCAAACAGGAATCTAAATTAAGAGCTAGTGCACGTGAAAACCTAACTATATATTCAAATCAGAAGTCTAACACTTCAATAAAGAGAAACGGGGAGAATGCACTTTACAATACATAGGGGTTCAACATCGCCCCCACACATCCATAAAAAGTCACATATATGCTGGGTACTTCAGGTTTCTAATTATGAAGTTTATGACTGCGTCTAATTTCATTGTGCATAACGTGAGTAAGAAATGATTCTACCCACAGACCTGAGCAGGGAGGCTGGCGATGTGGAGAAATTCCCCACGGGCCCCTTGCTTGGCCGGCAGGATGAGGTAAAACAGAGAACCATCTGCCGTGAACAACGGCTCCTCCTGAAGGACAAGCCACCGTCAATATACTTTCCTCCAAGAGATCAACAAGAGAAAACACCATTTTGATGCATTTATTTTCCGTCCAAGTTGGATGCAGCTTTTAGGAACCGAGGAACGCAGCCTGAGAATTGATTGGGATGCTTCCCTGGAGAGAGTGAAAGAGAGAGAGCGAGAGGCTGAACTTACCTGCCGCTGGTTGTTGTGCCAGAAGTCCATTGCCATTTGGTGCCTCTGAAGATTAAAGATGTTTTAAAAGGATTAGACATGTCATAAATTATAAGTAAAATATGTGTTTAAATCATTTGTTCCCTTCTGCCTGCCATAGAGAGTTGTATATCAAACTCCACGGCTAACGCAGAGTTTCAGTCAATCCATCATTCTCACTGGCATCACATTAAGGAAGTGCATGTTTCATTTTCATCTGCAGTTTAGATGTGCTGTCAGGAACAACATCAGGCTGCTCTGAAGTGAACTTTATTGAAGATATAAGCTACACATCTCCTCTGTTTTTACATTTAGATTGCTTTTGCCGTCAAATATCCATTTTTCATATTGTACAGTACATTACAATTTTGTTATGCCTAAATAAAAACGCATTTTAACATTTTCTATAAAACAGTAAAACGATTTTAACATTGATCATAATAAATGTCGAATGTTTCTTGAGCACCAAAACAACATATAAGAATGATTTCTGAAAGATCATGCGACCCTGAAGTACTTTTCAGTACATTTTTGTATATAATATTATATGTAACAAAATTATTAAATATTAGTGTATAATTAAATATCAAGTCACCAGTACTGAGACTAAAAAATGATTGCATCAACAGAATCATCCATCATCGCTTAACAACCTTAGAGCACATAGTCTTAAGAGGATTATACAATATTGTTAAAAATCAATTTCTTTGTGGAGAAAATGAATGGGATTTGTACTTTCAGCACACGACAGTTGCGCCGTGTTGTGTATTTCAGCACAGCTCCCAATGCCTCCAATTATAAAACGCTGTTGACAGATTCGTCCACACACAGAGTGTAGAAATCAAACAAGGACTGCACATCTCTGTCAGACACAGAAACTCCTGTGCACATGCATTCAATCGCTCACAAGCACATTCATAAAAAGAGAGTGACCTTTAGGTGTTAAGACCGGCTATACATTACAGCTGAGGCTTAAAAGTAAAGCTGAGTTAGTCTTTCACGCCTCCAGAAGGAAATTATAGGCTGAGCCGGCAGAATAGAAGTAAGAGATTCTCTGCATGTTCTGAGCAGAATACAAAATGAGAGGCGAATCGATGGGACACTTTTCGGGTTTCCAAGTGGGCTGCAGTGGATGAGCTGGTGACCCCTCACCTCTGAGCAGGCTCCGGTCGTGGCCTCACACACACACAGCACAGACTGGTTCTGGACGCGGTTTAACCAGCGCACAGTCAGACGAGTGCTGCTTATCCAGCTCACCATAGAGATGTAGCTATCTCTAGAGAAAGACGAGTAAGAAAGACAAACAGAAAGACAGTGCATTCAGAATCACTACTTTGATTATTTATTTAGATACTATCTTGAAAATTAAGATTTAAATAGGATTTTAGACACTCGTACATGGTTATTATACAAAACCGATTCCAAAAAAAGTTGGGACGTTTTGTGAAATGCCATAAAATCAAGAATAGGTTATTGGTACATTCTCTCTTTAATAATTTGACTAAAGTACAAAGAAAAATAAAAAAAAAAATCAAATTTTTTTCACCGGCCAACTTAATACTATTTTGTAAATATAAACAAATTTTAATTTTGATGGCTGCAACACTCCAAAAAAAGTTGGGACAGAGGCATGTTTAACACGATCACATCAACTTTCCTTTTAATTACAATGTTTAATAATTTTTTTGAGCAAAATTTTTGCCCAATTTCGCTTGATACAATACTTCAGATGCTCATCATTGTCTAATTCTCATTTTTACGACTGGTTATACATTTTCAATAGGAGACAGATCTGTTTTATTATATTTACAGTTTCACCTAACAGAAGATTTTATCCTAATCAACTTGAAATGGGGAACATTACAAGCAATATTATAGCCCTGCTTTATGTTTATTAACACTACGTGATGTTTAATGCTACTATTCTAGTCAGGTCTCTCTAGCAAAATGAGACTTTAAGCTCAAGGGACTAACCTTGTGAAATAAACGTTAAATAAAAGCATGCTCTGGGGATGATTTTTCACCAGGAGGAACTGGAAAGTCGATTGCAATCAAGGACAAAATTCAGCCTGAAAGCTATGCTTGAAGTGAAGATTCATTTTCCAGCAAGACAAAGACTCAAAGCACAGCAAAAACAATGAGGAATGGCTTAAATACAGAAGGTTGGTATTCTGGAGCGGCACAGCCTGAGCCCAGACTTGAATCCAATTGAAAACCAGCAGTAAGTCCTGAAATTGCTGTCCACCATCATCCTCCATCTAATCTGGCAGAGCAGAAGCATATTTGCGCTGAAGAATGGCCAATAATTCTACAATCTAAATGCAGTAAGCTCACACCGACAAACCTGGGATGATGCAGGCTGTACTTTTTTGCAACAGGACTATTGGGACAATGCAAAGAACTGAAGGGGTTAGGAACAACATAAAAAAATATATATTAAAATTTTCGGTGAGTAACATCAAACCACTCTCAATAACCCAATGTTGCCCAACAAACCCATTTTCCTCAGTTGGCAAATGCATGATGCATTTAAAATGCCAATTAAAAGGTTTAATAATGAAGGAATTACTTTGAATAAACTACTAAATTCTTTGATTTTGTCGCACTACATCCATTTTGACATCTTATTCTGGCATTATGCACAGTGTTGAGACAATTCTCCCTCATCAAAGCAACTGTTCATCTTGTTCATCCATTACAAACATAATTCACGTTTGTTAAAGACTAAACTTGATTTTAAAACGTGCATATCATGAAGAATTGCTTCGATGTGTCTGCTGCCTACAACCACCACAGCGACAGCGAAATGAATACAAATCATTTGCAATAATTTTTAACATTATACATTTATTGTACATGCAATAGTCAGTTAAGACACATTTCACCTTGTTTTTAAAAGGATAATCAAAATTAACACCTCTGTATCCAAAGCCTGTGCATTTCATAAGCGTACTTGTGGACACATGATAATTAAAGACAAACTTCACCTGCTGTTCTGGGAGTCTGGAGGAATCATCTCTAATGTGTGTGCTGGGCCATATAAATTCACCACAAACAGACTGGCTGATGGGATTCTGGAACCCGCCTGTACAGAGCAAATACTTTTAACATCATCAAATCAAAGAATAAATGCTCCGGCAGTCAGTGAATAGTGCATATATTTGCATTAATTATTCAATTCAACAGTGATATTGGATTAATTTGGGGCTTTTTTCATCTTGTAAAACAAAATAGTTGGCTGTATGTCCACTGTTCTTACCTTCGGATACGGGTAGAGAACATTAGAAGGGTAGATCCCACCCAGGAAGTGATGTATCTCCATAAAAGGAGTTGCTGAGTTGTTAATAGACAGATATGCCAGGCGTGCGCCGTCTTTGGCCCACCAAAATGCAGGATATTTCAGCAGTATCTCCTCTAAATTTTAATAAGGTAGACAGAAAGAAATTTTGAAGAGGCTAATTAACCCATAGGTAGACCTACGCTGATTATCATGAATCTCATTTACCTATCTCACTGTGTATCTATGAGGCCAATTGAGATAATAATCTCTTTGTGAATACTGCAATGTCTTCAATGGGTTGTCAAAATTGTCTCAAAGAAACACATCAAATTAAAGGTGACTTATTAAAGTGATGGACTGCAGTGAGAGCGTCGAAGGGGACGACATGTCCAAGATCACTGACCCTCATAGGTCCAATCAGACAGCCCATTAACAACCATTCCGTTCCTGCCCGTGGCTGTCAGACGCATGGCTTTGCTGGAAACATCTGGCTTGTAGTAGATGTCATTCTCAAAGACATAGACCTGGAGTCAACAAAGAGACACAGCCAGCATTAATACAGACGGATCAAACCGATATTCCAAGAGTATTACTGGGATAATTCAAGAATTTATGAGGGCTGATACGCATTAACAGCTAGAATATTACAGTTTCATAATTATTTTAATGTTATAGCCTATAATACAATGTTATACTATATTGCCAAAGTAAATGAAAACCTTTTTTTTTTTCTTGACTCATCATTTGATCAGACTGCCAAAGATTACATAACCTTTTATAAATATGAATGAAAAAAACATTTAAAAAATTAAAATAATAAAATGTAATAAAAAACATTATTTGAAATAAAATAACCATTACCTGAAATAAAAACGTATATATTATATCAGCTAGTTGCCAAAATTTCCCATTTTTTGAAGTACAAAAAAAAGCTGAAGTACTAAAATTACTAAAAGTACATGAACTAAAACTTAATAAAAAACAATATATACATGTTTTAAAAACATTTAAAAATGAAAAAAAAAAAAAATTAAAACAACTTTAAAAAAAAAAGACTAACTCAGTGTCTAGTATCAATGACGCAAAAAGCACAGTATACACGGAGCAGTATTTAGTAAGATAGTATTCCATTCCAAACACAGCCCAAAAGTTCATTTCAAGGAGGCTCGCTACAGTAAAACAGAGATTGACCGTGGGTTAGTCCTCACCATCTGGTTCCCCTGAGGTCCCCATGCTGCATACTGAAGTACAGATATATCCTCCTCGGATGGGGTGAGGTCTGTAATCTCCCTAATTTAAGTACACAAAAACACATCACACCAAGACTGAACTATTACTCCACACATATTTGAAGCCCAAAATGGTACACATTCATAAAGGTCTGGGTCATCTTTAAAGTGCTTGAAAGGGTTCATAAAAACAGCACGATGCAGATGCAGAGTTAATACAAAATGAAAGTGAAGTATACAGAGAGGCAGGGGTCTGGTCATGCAATGACGCCACAGCTAAGGCTAAATAATTGGAAAATTCTGCCAAAACAAGCAAATGGGCTTCAAGACATTTGTTTAAGTTTCACTGCTGTGTCACAACCACAAGCAAAAAATCTCAGGCTTTTATCAACAAACAGAACATAGCAGATCCCCGTCAGGGCATTCTATAAATTGCAGGTTAGTGTAAAAAACATTTCATCCAGCAGAGACCTGTCAATTCCAGGAACAAATAGTACCTTTCCATACTTTTAAAAAATCAATGCCTGATGCATAACGTTGGATAAAAGCACAAACGCTGAGGGACCTCTGGACTGGTTTTTGGTTGTGCACATGCCCAGTGTAGGCCATGCAGAGAGGGAGCTCCGTCTCTACCTACCCACTGGCCACTGTGTAGATTGCATAGGATGCTGTGAAGGACTGTGAGAATACCTGGAAAGGGGCAGAGGACATGGTAGATCCCTAAATTGTACACAAACAAATAGGCTATGTGAGGAATTGCATACTACCACAGTACGTCTTCTGTAGTATTTCTATCGTGACCGCATTCAAATTTAAAGTATGCATGAAATTTCTGGATTTCTTACTTAACTAACTTGCCAAATTGTGCAGTATAAGAACACAATGCAATGCACTCAACTTGACCTTTTCATTTCAAGTGTGAAGTCTGGTTGGGGTCTTGGGGGATTTTTTGTATTTCTCTTTTGCTGTGTAGGTATGAGGGTGCAAGACCATTAAGAGAACCAATTTAGAAACAATAAAATATGACTAATATGTAAGAGTTTGCGGACTATTTGATGCCTTGTAATAGAGGACTGGGAAGTTCCAGCATATAAAGAATACAATAGTCCTATCGAGATAAAATGAAAGCATGTGTGACTCTTTCAAGATCTTTGGGGGACAGAAACAGCTTTACTGTAGACAGAAGCATCAGATGAAAAAAGCCTGACTTTACTACTGTGTTTATGTGATGATCAAACTTAAAGGAAGACTCCAGAGTTATTCCCAGAATTTTCAGTTGGTTTGATATAAGAGTGCAGATTTCCAACATCAACAATGTTTTTTACTTTCCCCACAGAGGGCCCAAACATAATTGCTTCAGTTTTACTCGCATTAAGGTGTAGAAAATATATATAATGAAAACAGAACTGGGGACAAAATGGATCCTTGAGGAACACCACAGGTAAGAGGAGCTATGGATGAGACAGAGCCTCCAATGCAAACTGAAAAGGTCCTATCAGTAAGAAAAGATTTAAACCAACTGAGGGCATTTCCACAGATGCCCACATAATGTTCAAGACGTGACAATAGAATGGCATGATCAACAGTAACAAAAGCTGCACTCAAGTCTAAGAGAATTAAAATTACTGAGTCTCCAGTGTCAAAAGATAGCACAATGTCATTCAAAACTCTTAATAGTGCAGATTCACACTGTCAAATATCAGTTTAAAATAACGAGTTGGAAAAATGTCAAGAGAGGAGGTAGTAGGGTTCAAATTGTTGACTATATCTGTTAGACAACACATAGTAATTGGCTTAAAATAGCTTAAAAACCTAATGGCCATAACAGGATCGGCTGGATCAACAGATGAGGGTAATATAGACCGTCTAATCACTACTATTTTGTCAACAAACTCAGAAATTATATATACACTGTGCAGTATGCTTGTATTCCATTCTGAACAAAGCACACACACTCACATACAGTTTGCACCGCTCATAATCTTTTTTCATTCTCTCACTGCATGGCAACACAACTGTGGATTCTGGTTAATGGATCATTTCAATTTCAATTTCAAGCTTCATTCAGCTGATTCATCTGAGAAGCACCATGAACAAAAGAAGCAATTCTTTAGAAAACATGTGAATTTATTTCACAATCAGTAGCTGGAAGGGATCCGGGAAGGCTTGACTCTTATTAGAACGGTATATCACATGTATGAGGTCTTATGACAGAATGATAACAGCAAACGCCCTGCCTCTATCAGCGTGATCATATCCCTAAAAAAAAAAAACATATTCACAGACAAACCCACTCCACTGGATTAGCATGTCAAAGATGACCTAAATCAATAGAAGTGTCTTTTGGACCCCTAGGGACATTTGTGAATTTTGTCAGTACAGCAGGACATTGTATTACAAAGCATTTGGCTATATGAAGATATATTGATTAGTTAGGTCTTTAATGATTTGAGTACAATTAGATTTGTATCGATTGCTGCAGCATCAGTTCAGAACACAATGTGACAAGCTTTACACTGCACTCCTTTCCCAAAATCCTAGTAGGATTGAAATTCATGCCCTGTACTGCATACTGAAAACAGAACACTGTCGCACTGTCTGATACTGTCTAGCAGTGATTATTTCAAACAATTGTTTCTTTAAGATGAATGCTTGTGGTCAGTAAGACTGTTTATAAAATGAATGAATACTTTAATTTTAGCAAGGTCACCTAAATTGATCAAAAGGATGTTTGCATAAGCAGAAGAGACTTTTTTCAAAAATATTACCAACCCCAAAGCTTTTGAACAGTACTGTTTCTCAATATTAAAATGACAGATGGCAGGTGAAAGTAGGAATCTCAAAGTGCCTAGTTCTGAGCTTTAGCACATTCCTTTTTACAGTTAAAATTCTCTTTTTGCAGGAATCCTCAAAATAATATCCATACTGTAAACACTGGAAGAACGAATATTGATAATGAGGGAATCTGCATCATTGTGACACTGGCATTGTACTGATACTCACACAATTCTCAGTGCCAAAAGTGCAAGATCTGCCCTAGTTTGCCTTCCCGTCTGCCTTTTTTCCTTTCATCCTGTTCTCTTCTCTCTGTAGTGTTGCTTCTGACTGTAAAATCTTTTGATTCATGTTCATCATAACACGTCTTCCTCTCCACTTTCAGTCTCAGGTTACCCTGGTTCACATAATACGTACCTCTTCATTTCGCAATCTCTGTGGACGTTTTAGAATTATTCCTAACTTTGACTTCCTTCCTCCTTGACTGTGACATAATTGTCCACCTAGAAATGAAATATCTCTCATATTTACTCAGCCTCATGTCATTCAAATCCTAATTACTAGCTTTTTCCGTGTTTCCAGTTGACAGGTAATTTTTCTATAAAAAAAAATCACAATGGCTTAAGCTTTCAAGATTTGAATATAGCATGTATCGTAAAAAGTCAAATCAAAGTCATTTATGTAGCAGTTTTCACAATAGTGTTTCAAAGCAGCTTTACAGAAATCATGATGTCAATGTTTATAATATCTTATATCTTCATGCCTTACAGACGAATTCAGAAAATTTAGTATAGGCATACATTTTGCAATGATACAAGCAATAAAGCAGCTAATAAAGCAATATATACTACTTTATGTGAGTGTATTGTGTGTACACAAGCAAAGTAGGATGTGCTATATAAAACTTTTAACATATCACTGGGTGACAAAAAGAAACAAGATGGTCATATAAAACTATTTGAAGTGTTCTGAGGTCTTAAGAAGTGACAATGTTATTTAATGGTCATGTCCCCCTCCAGTTATACGAAGTCAAATCAGTCTGATTCATGAATGAATCATTCAGGGATTTGTTTCCCAAAAGCATTTTAAGCCTAAGTACATCAAAGTGACAATTGGTTCCAACAGTTTGCAATTATCTACTGCTTTTGTAAAATATTTCTATGATGCTTTTGCAACCTTTTAGAAGTTAAAATGCCTTTTTTGGCATTCTACAGAAGAAAGAAAGTCATATATGACTGGAATGACTTGTGGGCGAGTAAATGATGACAGATATCTTGTTTTTGGCTGAATTATCCGTACATTTTACATTTCCTATATGAATGTGTCTCTGTATCCTTTGATTTCGCTCAGACTACCCTTTGTACTGTCTTCTGCAATTTCATCTTCACTCTTTCAGTAGATATTTCCTTTTCCTTCACAACACTCACCTTTCTTTTCCTTTCTACCTCTTTCCATTTTCTTCCTTCCCTTGCCATTTCTCGTTACTATTCTGCCGTCCCCTTTATATTTTCCTATCTCCCGCTTTCCATCTCTCTCAATTTCCTTTCCAATCTCTCCGCACACATTCCCACATCCCATTCATCCCATCTCTGTGATTGATTGATTTTGATTGGCCAGCATGATCTAAGGGCGACTGCAGATCACATCTTTTTTATATCCTGGTCTTCTTCAGTCGCTGTAACCCCCAGACCCCCACCCCCCACCCCCCATGCTGCTTTCAGTTCAGTTACTTGAGCAGCAAACTGCCTCAGTCAGCACATATTCTCTAGAGATAGCTGAAGTGGGGGAGAAAGAACAGCGATTGTGACTAGAGGAGGTGGAGAACTAACAGAGAAATCCTGTGTTTCCCTGCAGATGTGACCACACAGACTGACATTATTTATCCTGTGAGATAGGAAGCAACATCAAAAGAAAGGAATTAAACATTTCTGTTCCAGGACCATAAAACCTTTTTGCATCTTGCCATTTTTTTCATGAAAATTCAACATATTTAATTTTAATTCCCAAGCAAAGCAACAAAAAAAATGTAATTCACGTTTTGTATAAAATATAATTCGAGCATTTTTCATTGTTATAAAGCATTGAGAATGATAGTCAGTACATTTACATGGTCAAGCTAAAGTCTACAGAATTAAACACAACATTATTTCTTTATTTAACAGGGCCAATGGACAGACAAGGACTGCCCCAGAACTAACTACAGAGCTAAATTTCATCTGCTGTCCATGCATGTCACTAAAGTGTTTAAATTACATTTTAAAAAGATTAATTATTGAAAATGAAAGATTAATTAGTTTAAATTAAGCACATCACAACTTGCTTCCATCATATCAAGTGCTGCCGAACTAGCCACTTTTCTTTGTGTGTCCATAATAAACTGATTTAATTTACAAATATTACATATATGAATTATAAATTGATAAAACTGTTATTTTTACACTTTTTTGCTATTGTAAAATAGCCCATACAACATCAGTTATATAAAATGTAGTTATTATGTATTATTAATTATTTACAATTACACTGGAAAATAAGGTAAGATATAGTGTGTGTGTTTGGGGGCGTTTGTCTCTCTCTCTCTCTCTCTCTCTGTACGTCATTCACCAGATTGCATGGTGCACAATACAGAACAGAATTTTAATCAGCAACAAAAGCAATATTCACGAGAGACATCAAGAGAGAGTGCAAGTGCAATTCAAGAGAAAAAGAATATGGATTTTACTGTCAGTGTTTTTCACTCACTGCCTGTTTTTCCCTCTTTACCCTGTTTTTTTTCTCTGTTACTCATGTCTACGCCCTGTTCCTTTGAGAAGAGAGAACACTACTGCAGAGATGATTATTTTCTGAAGTGGGGATACAGCAGGGAGACAAAAACTACAGATTGCTGTGGTTGCTCAGACAAATAGCCTACAAGTTGTTTATTTTCAGCCGGTTACTAAAACCTGCTGTAATCACAAAGGCTTGCCCCAGTGTGATGCTCATTACAATTCAGTACCAAGCAGCTCCTCATCTCTGTTTTCCATCTCTCCCATTGCCTGTCTGTATCCCTCCTTCTTTCTTTCTATATACCCCAGATCCTCTGTGTCAGGATATTCGATTCCTTCCACGTTTGCTGTTGATCATAGCAGCGCTCATGCTGCAGAAATTATGGACAATGTGAGTGGTCTCTCCTGCTATACATCTGCTAGAAGTAGTTCACTCTTGTAACAATAGCTTACAGCGCACAAATATGCATGTACCATTAATACGTGCACAGCATGTCAAGTTTTGTTATCTTTGTGAGGACCAAAAAAGCCCAAACTACATAGTGGGGATCTATCTTGTCTAAATTACACATGTAAAATCCAAGGTTTTTATTTTAGGGCTAGGGTTAGTCTACTGTATATCTCATTCAGAAATTGCTTGTAAATTTCCCAAAAATAATTAAATTAAGAAATGTCAAGTAGAATTAAAGGTAAAACTGAAGTACCGAAATAGTGTTTTTTTTTTTGTTTGTTTTTTTTGGTAAAGCATACTCCAATACTCTGATTTATTTACAACTGTGACCCTCTTCAAATACATATAACATTATGGCTTCTTCTAGATGATAAGATATTAAAAATAGCATTTCTGATAATCCTTTCATAGCAATTCTTGCAGGATAAAAGTGCATAAAGGTTATTAACTATAATAAAATATATGACATGATTTATCATATTTACATACAATAGGCAACACTTCATACATCATTAAGCGATTTTCTCAAAATCGCTCTTTGGTCCGACTGGAATATGATTCTGCATGGTGATAGAAACAATAAAGAAAACTATTTAAAGTCATTTTTTTCTCTAACAGACAGGTAACGCAGAGATCAGATCGCTTCTTGATGTTTTTCTGTTCATATTACTCACATGGTGGATATTATAAGCCATCAGGATGAACTTCTTATCAGCTGAAACCTGGAACCTCATGGACTTTAGATCCTAAAGCCAACACCAAAAAACAACGCCTTAAAATAATAATTTGGGTTCAAACAAATTAAGCTCTATTACACACATCTAGCATGCTATAAGTTACCACAGACAATAATTTGTATATAAAAAAAGCAAACAATGTATAAATTATTCATAATTGGAAAAATTAATTATCAATTAGTTATTAGATAATTATACTATTTTGGGCTTATGTGTTTTGACATTTATCTTGGTGCAATGTCTACCTCCATAGACTTCCATTCTAAATGTATTAACACAAATACCATTTTTATTTAATTTAGAAACATTTCTGTGGAAATCAATATTGCATTGAGCTCAACTTGTATTCTTCCCATCAGCTGCAATCCATGAATGAGGTAAATGCATTGAGGGTAGACGTCGTTGGGGCATAAAGTCAATGTGACGAGTGTACAGTAACAGTGTTGACAGTGTGGGGAGAAGAAGTATCTACCATCTCAACAACATTTCATTGAGCATCTGAGGCAATGACCCATATATGTTTCTCAGTGTCACCCAGGAGCAGTGTTCAAAGGGTGGCCCTGCTGAAACAGTCTCTTTGAAGATGCATGCTATGGGATCAACTTGGGGGGAAGCACAGAAAATGGGCATAAAAGACGTTAGAGCATTAACTCTCGAGCCTGTAAAGCCGAAATTCCATTTTCTCTTTGCTTATTTTTTTTAGAATTCTGATTCTTTCTTCAAAGACGTTTAGCTCCCAGTCCATTCCCTTTCTCTTTCTATGAAGTGACCTATTTGTGAGGTTCCATGAGAATGGAGCTAATGGAGTTGTATGTCTTGTCCCGCTCACATGCCTCAAGGGAGTAGTAATTCTCCAGAGAGCTGCTTTACACTGGTGGTTTTGGATGAGTAGGCTGTATGTGTGTGTTTGCATGCTCTTTATTTACTATGTTGCTGTCTTTTATGTGAGTGCATGCGTGTGTAAGTATCCACTCACCAGAGTGCTGTTGTCTAGTAGCGTGGTAGTTAGATTGGTGCTGAGATTGTGGATTAAAACATGACCCTCCCGTGTGCAAAGTGACACCTCGTTCTCTGTAAAACACAAAGATCAACATTTAACAGCTGAGCTCCAGACTGGCGTGCACCTTGATAGCATCCTAAAGACTATGTACTTCGCTGATGATGGAAAAGTACACTAGAGTACCATGATTATTTCTATCCAACAAGGATCCATTAAATTGATCAAAAGTGATGATAAAGACATTTACACTAATAAAAAATGTATATATTTCAAAAAACAGTACGTTTTAGCTTTCGATTTGTCAAAGAAAAACAATGTAGTACACTTAAAATCTAAATATTAAACATCATTCTTCTATTGAAATACTGCTAAGGCAACCTTGACTACACATTCCTATTTTAAAGTACTCCTCTTCCATACAGAAAGGTGTTGTGGGCAATATTTGCCCAAAACCATGCAAGAATGCACACTTTAAGTTTAAGTAATATAGCATTCAAGCAGCTTAAGAATTCTGTTATCAATATAATAAGGTTTGGGATGCAGTTATCCAAATCTTGCATCCAAATCTTGCATCTTGCATATGATACAAACTGAATTTGAATTGAAAGGCAGCCTGAATGAATGCCATAAAACAAATATTTTACCCATTAGCAGAAAAACTGAAAATGAATTGTTGCACTCCAGGAGCCCTAAATGAATGAACTTTTTCAATTCAATTCAATTCATTTAAGGGAACTTAAACCGTTCCCTTAAACAAACACAGTTTATACAATAGGAGTTTTCACCATTTAGCCATGTCGCACATGGGTCATGAACTCGGAAATCTTCGCTCTCCAAGTTCTCTAGAGTGAGACGAGACAGCAGCAGGAGGTGAGACTCATCTGAAATACAAGATCCAGTAGTCAGGTAAGGACAACCACAACTCTTGAGGAAAAATAGGGTCTGTAGCAATGTACAGGACTGTTTAACAAAACTCAAAATGTATGTCTACTAATGCAAATGAAAAAAACATACATATATAATTAAACAAAATGGAATGAAATTGTGGAAAGTGTCTCCACATGTGTCTCCACATGCACTTTTTTTCATTAACAAGAACGTTACACAAAGAAATATATAGGATTTTAGAAAAATATTTAGTTATAAATAAAGTAAGCACCCAACTGGTTTTATTTACTGAATTTGAGGGGAAAAGAACAACATATTATTGTTTAATGTCCTGTTACGTTGGGAATTGGAAAGGGCTTCTGTTGTGTTGTGAGTGGGGCACGAAATGAAAACTCGCCTACTGGCAAAAGTGGGTCAAACTTGGCTTTAGCCATTTTTACCCAACTCACAATATAACAAGATTTATTCCATATAACAACACAACCCATCATCAAGCCCAAACAAGACTCCCCTTTCTTATCTTGCACAAAAATACAACATTTTACTCTCTCTTTCCAGGCTCCCCAAAAGCATACCGGGAAATAAAAAGTATAAGTGAACAAAAACGAACAAACATTGTGTAGGCAGTCAGACTAAGCAAATGTCGGATTAATGCAAATGGATTAAGCAAAGTTCTGTTATAGAAAAGCAAAAAAACACATTTGTTGCGCCAACTAATTTTTTTAAAGCTTAACCGAGCAAACTGTTTCTGCTAGTCTTTTTGTACTGTTGTTTGTGAATGGATGTCTGGCGCTCACATAATCCTCTATAATCTTCTGTTGTTTTCCCAGTTCTCTTTCTTCACATATTTGAGTTGATCTCACATTTCTCCTGCTTTATCCTTGGTTCGAATTTGATTCAGTTTATATTCATTTACTCCTTCGATCTCTGGCTTACCAGGTGTGAGCAGAAAAATTGAGAGGGAGACCAGAGACATGACCCCCAGGATGACCACCATGGCTATCCCAATTCCCTTCCAGTTGCGAGGAGGTCCTCCCGTGCTTCCGAGATCCTGCTCAAAAAACAAAAGCAACTGCATTAACTTTTCCCCCCTCATACACATAGTCTCTGCACTGCCGAGGGAGAATGTATTAGTGCTGCCTCATTTGCACTGCCTCAGAGCAGGGATTTCATGTGAGATGTGTGTATCAGTGCAGCAACCCTCCGGGCGAGAACCAAAGGACCTCATTCTGACAGAAATCTGTGTTGTTTAGAGCATTCCTTCATAAAACCAGCAAGAAAAGAATTCCTCAAGTGGAAAATGAGAAGCTAATTGAGCCTCATAATTCTGTTTTGTCTTAATTTACACCGAATAGTGCCTCATTTCACCTATAACAGCTTTATGTACATGAAAGTGTGCGTGGGGGTGTCATTTTCCGCTATGCAGGGGACGAAGTTGGCGTTTTAGGGCTTGGAAGCATGCAGAGATGCGTTCTCCACTGTTTTTCCAAACTGAATTTACAGCAACAAAGCCGAATGGAGGAGACGAGCAAGAGTTTTCTTATGAAACAGTATATTTGATGTGTTTTCAGCTCCCAGAATGCCTCTGTGACAGCCAAGGCTGAAGCAAACACTATAGCAGTGTTTCTGACGGGCAGGTTGGGATGGTTACGAGACCATCGATCATAATCAGGAACAATAAACAGCCACTTCATGGCTAGTGGAAAATTACTACTGGTGGCAGAGAGGGGGGAATATGGAGTAGTTACGAATGCACACACAAAACGAGGGATCCAGTTGCAGTATTGGGAAATCCAAAAATCTAATCCAAAACAGGTAAGAGGTCAATAACAATGAAGGCAGTCCAAAAACAAGAAACATGAAAAACACTGGGGAACACGAGAAAGCAGGGTGACATGAAACAAGGACTCCATGAAACAGATAGAAACAAACTGGGTTTATATGGACAGGTGAAAACCATGAAAGTGGGGACAGCTGAGTGCAGGTGTGCAATTAACAGTGATGAATGGGACAAAGACTTGTGGGAAATGCAGTGCCTGCAGTGGGGTGACCCTATTGGGAAGTGACCAGACACTGTGACAGGAGTAAGTGTTTACTCATTGACTGTCTATAAAACGTATTCTTCATTATCTCTGTGTCTTATGTTTGTGGTTTCAAAAGGAGAAGCGAAGCTACCACTTCTCACCTTTCCTCTGGGGTAAAGGTGAATGAGGGATCTGTATTAGCTGGGGAGGGGGGCGGTAAAATTCATAACTTAACCAGCCGGCATCCAGTCAGTCTCCTTAACCTGAAAAGAGCACAGTGAGAGAAGCTGCCTGCTATTTCTTACCTAAACACCTTCTGACTGGCTGGTAACTCTGTATAGCAGTAGTCTAAAAGCTGCTGGGAATGTTTATTTTGACTTTTTACATCAAGTCCTGACATTTTCTTTTAAAACCAAATGAAAGCTGCAAGATGATAAATAATGATGCATCACACAACTGATTTTAACCTGTAAATCCAGACATATGAAATAATAGTTACATGTCTGGCTTTATAGTGTGATTTGGTGCAGATGTAATTTATATGGCCAAAATATTCAAATGAAAATCTGTTTGTAAAGTAAGTCAGTAAATACCAATTGTCACTCTGTATCTTTACACATCATATGTCTTAGTGAGATGACATATGATGCTTGTTGTTATGCTAGTCTCGCAAGAACCAAGTTTTGTTTGCAGCAAAGGAAAACCAGTCTCCTCTTGACTTTTTTCAAAATCCTCTCAATATTTTTCTTTATAAAGCCTCGTTTTAGGTTTCTCCACAGTTGGTATATTCTGCTGATATACTGTGAGCAGAATGCACAATGCGCTAGTGAAGAATCCTAGTATGAGCATTATTCTGTAAACATGCAGATTAACAAGAAACACAACCCTGCTGTGTGAAAGGAACCGGACCGGACAACTTTCTGTAATGTCATACAGTGCGAGTTCGGTAATTTACAAATGCGTGGATATAATCTGTGTCAGATGAAGGATTTAGATTCAGTCACTGTGTTCCATCAAAGGTTCTGGTTCAAAGAAGAAAGTCATATACACTTTGGATGGTTTAAGGGTGAGTAAATCATCCCTTTAAAGAGTGAAAGATCAGAATTTGCTTGTAATGCTGTCATTCTTAAAGGTGGGGTAAGTGATTTTTGGTAGCCAATGCTATCATTTCAAATAACCAAAACAAACATGCCCCTATCCCAAATGAGTCTTGCCCCTTTTTTAATAGCTCCTCCCCACACATATGTACACAACCCAGGCAACGATTATGGTGAATTTTGTTCCGCAGATGTTTTCCTCTTTTGTTTTTTATCCGTCATCTCTATCATTCTGTCGTCGCTCGGGTAATGTCCATCCTGTGCAGCTCTCTCCTCCTCATCATGAGTAGACACGCCCCTTACTGCTGATTGGCTACAAGTATGTTTTGGTACTCGGCCGACTCAGTTTTTAAAAGCGTTTTTGAAAAAATACATTCCCCACTTTTAAAGTACCGGTACTAGTAAAATTAGGATTTGTACCATTTTTAAAAGCAGGGTTTTCACACCAAAAAACAGTACCTGAATAATTTCTCAAAATTATACAAATTCTATTACAGTATTTATTGTACACTGTGCAGTATAAGCAGCACACTAGTATTGTAGTATGTTTGGAAAACCTGTTTGGAAACAAGTATTAGAGGCACAAGTATAGCTTTCACAAACTTTTATATTAAAGTACTGATAAAAGACAAAAGGAAAATGTTTCTTTGGCCTAAATTCCCAGCTTCAGAATGTCTAATTAGAACCTCTTGGAAGAGTTCTTGGATGCCGTTCGTTGTTGTGAAACATAAATATAACTTCAAAAGCTTTAGAGGTTGCCAGCATGGATTCTAGCCAGAGGCTCATTATTAATAGATCTCACTGGTTGCTGCACACGATTAAAACAGCTGCTTATAGTGTCTGATATATCTATCTGATATATCTATCTAAAAAAAGAATCACAACACAACTGGCCTCATTTCAGATTCTACAAATATATAATACTTGTGCTTTAGAAAGTCCTTCCCTTACATTAAGGAGATCAACAACTTCCTCATTATGTGAACCAACAAATGTCTCAGACCAACGTAAAAGATAGCCTACTAGCTGCTATACTGTAAAAAAAAAAATTAAAATTGAAAAAATCTAAAATCTGGTTTTCTTTTATTCACCAAATTCATTAAATTGATAGTGACCGTAAAGCTGCATTAAAAAAGACTATAATTTTTTTTTTTTTTTTTTTTGTATTTAGCATAAATGTGACATTTAGTGAGGTCTAATACAATTTACACAGTTGGGTAGGGAAAAAAGACGAAAAGAAAAAAAAAGTATTCAAATGATGCAGATTTTGCAGTATAAACTTGTGACCCACAGAACTCCCCATATAGTTATGGTGGCAGCCACAAAAACACAATTACTGTAATTTGTTCACACTACTTTGTCCAAGACTGACACTGTTTTCATTTCAAAGCCGTCTCCTTCATTACGGGCTGAGAGCCCAGTACTGTGTTAAAGCTTTATCAGCTTGGTTCCCGCAGTTCTCCTGAGCTCTGAAATGTTACTACACCCACAATTAGGACGACTGTTTTGGGAAACAAGGGAAGAACCCTGCATCACAGCTGAGAGAGTATCATCAGACTTGTATGTTAATGCATGTAATATTTGGAGAGAATTACCCATGTGATGCAGAGATATGACCAGTTTTTATGTTAACAGATAATCACAACAAATATAAGGACTGCTGCTGACCAACCAAAACTAAAAAATTGTATTTAATTAACTTATATTACATGTTAATTATAACCTTTATTTAATCATATGATACAGTCTTTTTATTTTGGATAATCAAGTGAACTAATTTCTTTAGCATGCATACGATAAAAAAAAGGAAAATCAGTTTTTGCCCATTCAATATAACTACTATGCAATAATAATAATATTTTTTATTAATATTCAGAATAATAATAGTAATAATAATAATAAATGTTTCAAAATAATATTTTTATTTTATTATTATTATTAAAACTATTCAAATCAGTAAAACAGGCTACTGTAAAATCTAAAAGTGCTTTTGAAAAAAAAATGTTTAAATTACACACATAAATAATGTGTCTTAGTTGAGACTTGAAAGAAGCAAACTAAAAGATAAAATTATTTACAGCAGAAAATACAATCATGGTTCATCAGTGCAAAACTACTGTATGCAAAATTCAATAATATAACAAAACCCTGTATGCAATATTTTTGTTAAAAACAAAACACTCAAATGTAATGTAATATCTACAACTCTCATATTCCAGATCAAGAATTTTTACGATTCTGAGAGCCTTTGTGAAAAGAGAGGTGACAAAAAGAGCCATAGAGAAAAAGTGACAGAGACTGGCCTTCAAAAAAAGCTGGCAGTGATTTCAAAGTGACACATTGTCGGCCGGGCAGAGTCCCAAACAGACAGATTTCTCATTGTATTCCACTCAAGTGCTCAGTACACAGAGCAGCGCCTCTACAAAACTGTCAGTCACAAACATTGTGCCACTCCTGCAATGCAGAAAGCAAGGCTTTCCGCGTGGGCGACAATCTCATCAGAGATGCTCCCGTGCAATAGCAGCGAAATAAACATGTCTAGAGGTTCGATAATGTACATCACGTTAGAAAAATCTTAACGTAGCAATCTCAGAACAAGCAGTGGAGATCGATACCAAGAGAAGTGAGGGGAACTCCAGCGGGAAATAATTAACATTAGAGCGGGGAGCTAATGATAGTGTTCCCGAGAGCAATGTGGTAATGTGTGAAGATGTTCTGGTAGAATGCAGAAACAAAACGCTTGGATGATGTGAACGCTGTAAATAAACGCGTATGCATAATAAATAAAAGACATCAAATTACCACTATAACCAGTAGGTGGCAGCAGAGGAGCACTTATTGGCTAATTAGTCATTCATTTCCACTTTTTGCTTTATATTTTGAAATTATAAAATCACTAGTAGAAAATGTCAGATTTATCAAAAAAATTTAATTGTCAACGTTTTGCTTTTTTTGTGTATATGAAGTAGGAAAAGTCGCAAAGTACCGTGAAAATCACACGAAGAGCTCTCCTTTATAAACACTGAAGGTGTTGGCCAATTCTGTATAGTAATAAATAAAATACTGTAAATAAAAAAGTACATTATCAACTAGGCTAATCGCTTATTTTATTTTAACAGGTTGTAATTTCTTATGATCTGGATTCCACACGAAAACTATTAGATGTCAGCTGAAGTCTCAATACAATGTGATTCACAAAATTCCAATTCGCCAAATGTAAAATAGTCACATATCACCAAGAGATTGTGGAATGCCAGAGACTAATTTAAAAAAATGATCCGAATTAAAATCATTTCGAACAACTGATCAGAATTGCTTATGAACGTAAATGTTTTTGATTCGTCAATCAGTAAAAAGTACAAACTTAGCAACAATCTTATATATGAATGCTACTCCTGTCAGAAAATGAGAAGTAAACACATACATCTCACTGAAGTCTGAGTGTCTCACTTTACCTATGTTTGCCATTCCAGCTGAAAAACATTAAATGAAGCGACAGCGCGATTTTTCACTCTGCTCTCTACGGATTCTGTCCGCTTCTGTGGGGATGGAGTAATTCATAAATGAGACTCATGGGAACTTCTGAACTGTGTTTGGTATTGATGAAAAATCACTTTAAGCTAAATCATAGAGCTGTGTGAACTTTGCATAGTTCTGGAACATATGGCGGAGGCCTGCATGTTAAGCGAACTTGAAGACAGTTTTTCAAAACCCAGAGGACAAACAAATGACCTGCAATTCAATAAATATCAGCTACAACTGGTAAATGGATACATATGAAACAAATATTAAAATATTAATTACACTGACTGGAGTAATACAATGTGTGAAAATGTTGACTGAATTGATGGAGCTTCTAGACCTTATGTAGGTCCGTCCCTTTTGTCTTCTGTCTTCCAGTTTGTATTTCCACAGCGTGCAGGTAAGGTCGCATGAATTGATAAATGAACAGCTCGTTTTAAAATCTTTCCGGTCTTCTGACATTTGTTATGACATCTGCTTTGAACATTACAATGCACATGATAACTTTTGTTAACTTTACAACAGGTAAATTCACTTCACCAGTTACCGTATTTTTTGGACTATAAGTCGCACCTGAGTATAAGTTGCATCAGTCCAAAAATACATCATGATGAGGAAAAAAACATATATAAGTCGCACCGTACTATAAGTCGCATTTATTTAGAACCAAGCACCAAGAGAAAACATTACCGTCTCCAGCCGCGAGAAGGCGCTCTATGCTGCTCAGTGTGGGCTACAGGAGCAATGAGCAGCATAGAGCGCCCTCTCGTGGCTGGAGACGGTAATGTTTTCTCTCGGTTCATGTCAAATTAATTTTGATAAATATGTCGCACCTGACTATAAGTCGCAGGACCAGCCAAACTATGAAAAAAAGTGTGACTTATAGTCTGGAAAATACGGTAATTAAACAGCGGTGCTAGAGGTAGCCTAGCACATAAACAGAAATTCAAAGACAAAATTCTAAAGATGGCTGCGCACTTGTTTCTCTAATAATGCATAAGGTCTTGCAATATCCTGAAACATCCACCTGCACACGGGAAGTGAACATACGCGGAAAATAAACGGTATACCGCGAGCACGAGAAACTGTTTAATCGAGCATGCAGACGGTTCGCAGATTTTTCCTGTATTCTTACAGATAACATTAGTCCCAATTAAAGGAAACTAATAATAATAATAAGCAACAGTCTTACAATGCTAACCAACCAAAAAAAAACTATTTTAAAAAATTCTAAACTTCAATAGCCCAAAGACAATCCCAACTAAAAGCCAAAAAAAGTCATCTAAAAGTATAGACATACAGTAAAAATAAATAACATTCATAGAACAATGCAATGCTGAGAATGAATTAACTTTCAAACATATATACATATAGTACATAACTTCAAAATCCAAACCTTGAGTAACCCTGCATACAGACCGTGTAAATATATAATCATACCAAAAAATTTAACGCTTTACTTTTAACAGCATTAAAAACAAGGTCAAACTGAAGCATTATCTCTCTAACCAACAGAACAGACCAGCTGTATAGTCATAATGACCTGCTCTTGATACGAGTTCAACACATTCGGTGCCAAACATATGGTGAACTCCATATGCTCAGCTTCCGTGACACTATGCAAACTGAAAACACAATTCCAGGACAGCCTATATACTCTAACCCCCCGTGTGCAACTTCATGACACCAGCGAATGTAGTGTGACACAGTTCCTCCTCTATTGCATTTTTTGACTATTGAATTGAATTTGAATCACATTTTTAATCCCTGTTGTTGATATCTAGTTAGACTATGCTGCTATGGCACTCTTTTATATTTCTCCCACAGAAGCTGTCAGTGGCTGGATGGGAAGGATGTCATAACACGAGGAGGTGGAGAAAAGGCACCTACAGACCTTTCATTATCTATCCACAGTGCAGCTGTGGTCCAGAGTCATGACAGAGTCGACAGCGTGTGCTCTCTGTGCTCCAGTAGCTCCCGTCAGAAAGTCTTACCCTCCCGCCTTTACTTTTCAAGCAGCTCACAGGTCCTCAGCTTCACAAGGGACCCTGTGGATGGAGCACGACAGCCCCCACAAACCTGTCTCCCTCACTCTAGCTACAGACAGGAGAATATCCCAGAGATGGTGTTCAGCGTGCAAGTGAGTGGATCGTACATGTCAAATATGACTAAAAAATAACAACACGTTTATGAGCTGTGACTTGAATTCTCTGAATTTACACAATGAAATGAAAAACATGATGAAATAAACCAATGATATTGTACCATATATATATATTTTTTTAGAATTTCTTGATGAATAAAAAAGTTCAAAAGAACCGAAACATTTTTTCCCCCAAATATCATAAATGTTCTTACTGTGACTTTTGATAAATTTAAAGCGTCCTTACTCAATAAAACTTTTTTCTTTTCTTTTTTTTTAAGTCTTATTTATCCCAAACTTTTGAATGTCAGTGTATCAAGGTGGATATTCAAGTATTAAAGTACCAAGTATTTTAAAAAAGACTAAATGTAATTCATTTTACACATTGCTTGCTTGCTTATTTAATTACATTTCAACTCTATATGTAAAGTGTGACCCAATCCTTATTAGACAATTAAATGATTTCGAGAAGTCATCGCAGAATACAAGTAACCCTTGTACAATGTGACAGGGCTCTACATTTTTGCCTTCACTGTGGTAATGAGAGGAAGCTAATTCCCAAAATTCATTTTGAAAGATGTCACTGCACGCAAATTGTCTGACTAATCACTGCCATTTAAGCACCAACCGCTGAATACAAATATAAATGGGCTTGAGGTGTTCTCTAATATAGTCACATTTGTTGATGGACTGTTAGGAGTGTTTATATTATGCCTATTAGGCCTTATTGCGTAGCATACCTTTCTTGAATTTACCCGTCACTGTGCAACAAAAAACGGCGCGCTGGTTTCCTCTGCATTGAAGCAATTGCGAAGAGTCAAAAAACGACTGAAGACTCACACTGTGTCTACACCGGAATGCCAGCATCTTATTATTACCCATTATTATCAATGATGTTGTCCACATGGCATGACAAATCCTCAACAGTAAACTGCTGCCTCCTTCTATTTGATGTACTGACATAAAATACAAATGATTTGTAACCGTCGTTTGTGGTGTCCAGTGTATATAGCTTCCATATAGCTGTTGGTTTATTTCTGTTTTTATTTTATTTTATTTTTTTATGAGGGGGTTAATGGAAGTTATGAATGTTGGTGATATATCTTTCACTTCTTTCTCTTACAATTTCATCTTTCACTTACAGCTGGATAAAACTAAAATTGTGTCCATCTTCATTTCAGGCTACAAAGCAGCTAAATGTGATTACTGTGAAAGGGGTGAATATTTTCTATACCCACTATTGCCATATCACAATAATCATAAACAAAGATCTTAATAATCATATGCAATGTTGTTGCCACTGAGAAAAACTAATTTAATTTACTGATGAATAATTACTTCTTATAAAACATATGTTCCTTCTCAAGTAAAAAATGCATAGCTTAACAATAAGATATAGCCTAGAACAAAAATGGAGATGCAAACAGCTTAATTAATAAAAATACAAATTATATTACTAATAAATAATACAAATTAAATCATTACAAATAGTGTAATGATCATATTGATAATATTGATCATCAATATTATATTATTAATTACAATATTAATAGTAATACAAATTATAAATAAAATCTATATGAAACTGAATATATAATATAATGCAAGTTATATATCAACACAGTTGATATATACAATATTGCACAATCTCTGAGGTATATCAAGGACATTAATGGAGTATATCTGCACTGAATGAGCAAGCAAAAAAGCAAACGCTTTAATGAATATAAACTGCTCCCATTAGCATAACAGAGTGTTTGGGGATGAATCATTTAAAGCTGTCAGGCAATACAGTCTAAGAAATATGACTCACGTTTAATTGGCATCTATAGCTAGATTTATAACAATGAGAAGACACTAAGCCTTACTCACAAAGATATTAGACATAGAATGCTTTATTAAGGATCTTTTTTAAGCAAACAGAAAGCCCACTCAATCATAATCAGTCTAGGAGTAACTGTCAGGACGTGCCTAAAGCGGATAGCACAAAGTCAGCTCATATCATGGTTTTCCTCTCACGGTAATGACATGCTTTGCCTTACTGAGGTTTAGGATGTGAAATATTACCATCAGAAACGAATCTGCATTCTGAAGAAATAACATCTAACTGGAGGTGGTTGCAGTTATATTCTTTCAGATATACATTCCCTCTGAGCAAACTGATCATAGTCAATCACACTTTTCTGAAAACTGCCAAAGCATCCTTATATAGCGTGCTCAGAAAAAAAGCGCACTTGTGTTTGAAAATGCAATGAGGATCCGCACTAACCAATCTCCAGCCAACTCCAGCCGTTTGATCCAACACCTCCTGCATAGTGAACGCTTGCTGTGAAACAGCTCCTCATGAATAGAGCCGAAACAAAGGAAAGGCTGGAAAGGTTATTATGCAGCTCATATATGACAAAAAATACAGTTACATAATTAATGAGCTTCCCGCATGGCCTCATTCATGTTAACATTTCAAGCAGGTGTCTCAGGAGACCTTCTACCTGTCAATAATCTGAGAGGAACAGATACAGTAAAAAATAATTTCCTCACATTTATTTCTGATGGATAACACTTTCCAAATGGATCAATAGATTTTGCTCGAGATAACATTTTAATATTATTTGATTTTAGCATATTTTGTGGATTTCATGCAAAAGAGTTGCCAGGACATACTATGTGATTGCCAAAATGTGTGCTTTTAAATAACATGCTTCACATTATATTAAAGTATATATGATGATATGATATGATATGATATGATATGATATGATATGATATTAAGGTATTTTACATGCTATATTATATCATATGAAATTTCATCTATATTTCAATATTTCATACATTATTATACATAATATGTTTAATTTTTTAATTTATTTAGATATTTTGTTTATATTTACTTTATGTATTATATATATATATATATATATATATATATATATATATATATATATATATATATATATATATATATATATATATATATATAGTATTATTTTAAACTTTATTTCATATAATTTTACATATTATATTAATTAATTTTAATCCATTATAATATTATATCCTGTGTGATTACAAATCTGAAATAATTTTTCACAAAACTGCACACACATTATCAATATTTTTTAGTCTCTGACAAAACACAATAATTTAATTACTAAAACAACATTAATATTTTAAATGTAATTTAATCCATTTTGTAGATAGAATAATATCCTGTCTCTCAACATTAAGATGATAAACCATCACTCACTCAAGGTCATTTTATCCTCATTAAAAATGTTTTACACATAATAAAACGAGGGGAAGTTTTGTAAATGTGTTTGAAAGCATATCTCCGACTTAATAAAATGGTTGTATTTCAAATCATGCGAAGTTCAGATCACGTGTCTATCCCGAATATTATTCACTTCTTCAAGGTAATCGCACCACAATCAATTTCACTCGTGAAATAAATTATTTGTTGCTAAGAACATCTTTAAGTGAAAACACTAAGGAAAGCAAAAACAATACATTGAAAATGTATCATTAAATGAATACAGTGTTGAATTATATCTGCACACTAATTGCACAATGAATTTCATCAGTGCAGTAGTTATGTAAAAAACAATTTTCAGGAATAGTGCAGAACATTAGTTTTCAGATGTGAAGGGGGAAATACAATGCAAAAGAAACAAATTACTCTGGGTGTTTCTTATCTGTTGGAAACAGAGCTGTATTCAGTCCCACTCACTCCATAGAACCATGCTAATAAAATATAAAGACGATTACTAGATAAAAAGAATTTGCACATTCTATTTTCTATATCTTTTTATCTTTTATTTGGCATCAGATTATTGACTGTCATAACGTTGCACCTCTTTTCTTTTTTTGTTCTCTAACACAAATGCAAAAATAACATTTTGTCATGCTGACATTGCTGACATGTCAGCAGATCTGAGGCCATTAACTGCAATCACTCTATGCACGCATGTTGCTTTTAAAGGGTTAGTTCACCTGAGAATGAAAATTTGTCCATCTTCTACTCACTCTCGAAGCATCCTAGGTGTATGTGACTTTCCTCTTTCAGAATTATCCAATCAGAGTTATATTAAAAATTGTCCTTGCTCTTCCCAGCCTTTCAATGGGGTTACTGGGTGTTGGTTTTCAACTGTTCAGAAGAAGTGAAATAAAGTATGCGCATCTATAATAAAATGTCCATCACACGGCTCTGGGGGGTGAATAAAGGCCCCCTGTAGTGAATCCATGCATTTTTGTATGATAAATATCCAGATTTCAAAAGAAATAAACAATTTTTTCGCATTTCTTCTGACAGTGGGGAACCGGAAGACATGCAGGGAGAAGCTGGAAGACGTATGTGTCGTGCACGGGCCTCTGGGAAATGTAGGAGCAAAGGAAACAAAGTTTCCTTACTTTAGCAAAGGAAAACCAGTCTCCTCTTGGCTTATTTTCGTTTTTCTCTACAAATCCTCATTTTGTGCTTCTAATTCATGGCCAGCATTTTGTTTTGATCTATCTCCGTGCTCGTCACAAACCACACAGCGCTGACGAACTACAACATCCACCTGCACGTCTTCTGGTTCCCCACAGTCAGCAGAATTGAGAAAAAAAGTGTTTACTACATTTGAAATTTGGATATTTATCTTACAAAGATGCATGGATTCACTACAGGGGGCCTTTATTCACCCCTCAGAGTCGTGTGAGGGACATTTTATTACAGATGCGTGCACTTTATTTCACGTCTTCTGAACAGTTGACAACAAACACCCGCTTACCCCATTGGAAGGCTTGGAAGAACAAGAACAATTTTTAATATAACTTCGATGGGATTATTCTAAAAGAGGAAAGTCACATACACCTAGGATGCTTCGAGGGTGAGTAGAAGATGGACAAATTTTCATTCTCGGGTGAACTAACCCGTTAATGGTCATGGCACCAGGCAGAATATATGCAAATGAGTTGGAGACTACAAAGAGAGGGGGTGATTTGATTATGTTTCAGTTAAAGATGCATCATATGAGTCATCTGCAACCATAGAGGAGAAATGCTGCTCCTTCACACTCCTTTAAACTCTAACAACCTTCTAGAATAGGCTCTTACATAAACAGAAATAAGCGCCGTTCGCTAGGTGATCATGTTTATCAGTGCAGCATGAATTACTGTGCAAACACTGACCAGGAGCAATAGTATTCTAGAGATTGTTTTTCCTGGCAAGGAGTACAGACGAGAGTATAATCTGTATTTGAAAGGGATGTGAAAATAATATTTATATGGTGGAACATGCAAACAGTTATATTTCAGCCCAAATTCAAGGGAAAATGAAGAAAATATAACCTGTTGTAGGACCTTTCATATTTTTTGTTATTTTCACAATAATTAGTCACCATTGTCATTACTATAATGCAAAAATAATGCTATATTATTTAACTTATGTTAATATCAACCTTATTGTGCATTCATGAACAATTTGTTATGCTGCTTGATGTTGCAAATGCTGTTATCAAATTATTTTATTTATTACTGTAATCATGAATACTCTGGTTTGTGGTGCAAATAGTTTTACCGTTTATTGCACTTTGTTATTCTTCCTGTAGAGGCTAATGAATTTGAAGTCTCGCACATTCACAATAAAAAGATAATTTCTGTGTTGAAAAATATGGATATCATGGAAATATTTGTAACACTTACCTTGATTAATGAATTAAATTTGTATTACAGTAATATTTTGAACTTAATGTTGCTTAATTTTGGCATTAAAAAAATGGCACAATTTAAAACACTCTTAAATCTTCTCAGTCACATGAAAATAAAATTGCTTCTTTCATGTGGGTTTGCTAACACTGATTTGGCAGACTAAGTAAAAAAAATGTTCTAAGAAAATATTTTAATAAAGTAGTAAATAAAATAATTCACTTCTTATTTTTAAATAAATATTTGTAATATATATATATATATATATAAATGGACATTTCGCCAAGCTACCATTTGCTTCTTTTTTAGCATTTTAAAAATGATAGATAGATAGATAGATAGATAGATAGATAGATAGATAGATAGATTAATCTATTAGTTTAAAAACCTACAAATAATGTTAAAATGACTTTTAAACATTATAATCATAGGTATTCCAGTCATTTTGTATGAACTATATTTTGAATATCATAAAAGATCCGGCCAATGTCCGTCACGTCACTGACTCTTATGCAGATTTTAGTGTAGGATGGATACAAAAAAATCTCATTAGGGTTTCTTTCAGATTATTATAACCTTAAAACATGAAATAAACGTCCAGAGCTTTTGCCAAATTCACACTAGAATTCACATCAGTTCAAGTCAGCTGTCTGGTTCAGTTGTGCGACTGAACAACACCAATATCGAGTTCAGATGTCAAAACCTTTAAGAAGTAGAAAACGACATGCTGATAGTAGCTCTAATCTCTTTGGAAAAGCCCTGCTTCAATTAACCAGTCACTGAAAGCAGTAAGCACTGCAGTAGTGCGAAGCAGATGGAGGGATACGGACAGCTGTGAAAGTATGAATGAAAACCGAAGCGAATCAATGCCAGCAACACCTGAACCGAAAAAGCAAGTGTTTAAATGTACTTTGACGGATACATGCTTTAAACAAGATTAGAAAGATCACAAACAGGTAGAATGCTGGTCGCCTGCACGGATTTGAATTCTCTCGCACGTGCACGCGCTCTTTTGCTGCGGCTCTAGTTTCACACAGATGTGTAAAATCCGTTTTATCGTCAGCCTGCATGTAGTCTTTGCTCATGCAATACATAAGACATGCTGTTTAGCTTCGTTTACCAGCTCCGTTGTCATGTTCTGCTGTGTGGTGGCAATCATGTTTGCAGGACTCAGCACTCCAATTCAGCGCAGATCCAGCTCCTGATGCAGTTCACTGCTCCTCTTCCAGCACTTGAGAGAGCCTTGTTTTGAGTTGGTGCTGCAAGTTAATCTACACACCCCACTGGCGGATCCCTTTAATAGGATGGTGTAAAGTTGGCCATCTCTCTCTCTCTCTCTCTCTCTCTCTCTCTCTCTCTCTCTCTCTCTCCCACAGTTACAGTGTCAGTGCCTATTGACCAACTGGGATATTTCTGAAAAAGGCTTTTTCTAATTTGTCTAAGGCTTTACTGTATGCTACATGCTTGATAAACAGTGAGCTTTGATAGATAGATAGATAGATAGATAGATAGATAGATAGATAGATAGATAGATAGATAGATAGATAGATAGCACACATAAAAAAGGTAAATCACAGTCAGACATACTATTTAGGTAGAAGGAAAATAGTCTTAAATGATAATTTATGCATCTACAAAGAGGAAGTATTAATGAACTAATTTATCTAAATTATTTATGTCTGGCCCACTTAAATTACCAGCATGAAAAGCAGCCCTAGGACAAGGTTTTTAAATCTTAGATGCCCCAGACCCCTAAAGATTATCCTCATGTGAGGGACCCCCATTATAAAATTGAAAAGGCATGAATATACTGTATAAATACCAAGTTTATAATGTGAAAAATGATATTATAAATATGGGTAAAACATGATTGGAAAAATATTTATTTTTAGTTACATTACTTTTTTCTAAAAGTTAGATGTAGCATTTATATATTTATTCATTACGTTTAAATAACTTATTTTAATATTTTTGTTTATTTTAGTCAAATTTATTTGTTTATTTAGTTAAATCTTAATTTTTATTATCTAATCATTATCTTTATTTTTTTACGCTGCTTTCCTCTAAATTTATTTCACGGACTTCTTTATACCAAAGTTCCTTTCTATTGTTTATACTCCCATGCCTTATTCGCTAGCTTTAAATAACAACCAAACGAGTCAGAATGTTACGTTTTTTTAATTAATTTATTTGTAATTTATTATTTTTATTTTTTTGTCCAGTTTTGCATTATTTGTGTACTATGTAGTACGCAATTATAAACATTTTTTGAGGGTTGAGTGTACTATAACAATCATGAACACCCCTAAATTCTAGGGAAGACACAATTTATCAACAAGCAGTCAAAAGACTACAGAATCATAAAGAGGCTTTGAAGCAGTACAGCAAGACTCGCCGCCTGTACGTACTGCGTCGACGCACTTACGTCAACACGCCCGGCCGGCGATGATTGGCTGCCGGGTAAATTTGAAACGCAACTTCTCTAGATGCTAACGTTAACAATATACGTTACCCTGCTAAACCCGTTTGAACAAACCGGTACTGTGCTGTTGTGCCTGAAGAAAAAAAATATTTTTATGTTAAAGTTTTGAATTAACTTACATTGTTTCACGCACAAGGCTGGACGTCTACGCAAATCCGTAAGTTAAAATATCTGACGACTTACTGTAATGAATCAGTGTTTGTTTGTCGTGTTTGTTGCTAAAGACGCGTCGTTTTTAAGACACAGGCTAACGTGAGTGTTTTATTGTTTGTATTGTGTTATCAACAATTTTAGCCTTACAACCCCATCAAAAACGAGTTTAATACTACTTTAATATCATTGCTGTAGAATGTAGTAAGTTACACTTTTTTTTTTCAAGGGATTTTTGAAAATAAGTTACTATTCAATATCGTCACTTTTTTTATGCACTCTTAGATTTTTGGTAACGTTAGTAGTAATATTACCATTATTTTATATGTTTTATTCAGATGCATATTATTATAAATGGTTTGGTCATGCCCCAAATATTATGCATGACTGAAAAGCCACAGTGTCCAAACAGTGTCATGCATTGTCACGAGATATTAACAATAATCATATGCCAACTTCAAATAAAGTTGTTGGGTATCAGAACGATATTACTGGAAGCAAAATAAATCTGCCTGGCTAGTTTTATGAAAAGGTGGACTGCACCCACTTGAAAAAAATTTTTTCTGCAATGTAGGAGGACATGGAGACTGCTGTGATTAATCTGCACAGCATTTTTGAAAGCCTGCGGGCACAAGCTGATGTTCTCAATGAAAGCATTGAGCCCCGTAAGTACTGGTTGTGGCTTGAAAATTTGAAGTAAAATGCATGCACTCACTAAATATTCACTGCCATTCTTCAACTCATGTCAGAGTTCATTCAGATGGCCTTGAACTTTGAGCACAGCCGTCGTAAATGGCTGAGACTCGAGCAGGAGCTGAATGCATGCAAGGAGGTGGTCACCAAGGCTGAGACGGAGCGAGGAGCCCTGGAGGTCAAGCTCAAACATGCCCGCAACCAAGTAGATGTGGAGATCCGTCGGAGACAGAAAGCTGAGGCTGACTGCGCGAAACTGGTTTGTAGGCCTCTTTTTACATGTTGCTTGTGCTGTAGACCTTTTCTCTGAATTTTAGGCTAAAACCAGATGTTTCCTTGTACTCTGCAGGACCGCCAGATACAACTCATCCGGGAGCTGTTGGTGACTGAAGGCTCCAGTAACAGCATCCAGTTAAATGAGGAGCAGCGCTCTGCTCTGGCCTTTCTGAATGTCCGCGCACAGAATCCTGCTAACCTCAA
This sequence comes from Carassius auratus, assembly GCF_003368295.1. Taxonomy (NCBI): domain Eukaryota; kingdom Metazoa; phylum Chordata; class Actinopteri; order Cypriniformes; family Cyprinidae; genus Carassius; species Carassius auratus. Next base: position 4,412,030 of record NC_039290.1, read on the forward strand.
CACTAGCCGGCGGTAAGAGAAGAAACATTAAATCACATTATCAACTAATTTTACTTCTGGTTATAAACCTGGTTATTCTTTAAGAAATCATTCAGGATTTGATTGGAATCATAAAACATTAGATCAGTGTTTTTCAGTCTTTTAGATGCCAAATGTGAACCCAAAATAAACCCAGATATGATCATCCTTTTGTGAGAGAAGCCCATCATAAAATTTAACGGGCATCTATGTAGTTTTTTTATTTTATTTTTTTATTTACTTCACAAATAACATTACACTTTCATCAAACGCACGTCAGACATTAGATATCTAAATACTTGCATATGTGAGCACATACACATCTACGCTCACATTTACACGTATGTACATGCCGATATGTGCCCATATATATATTCACAGATTACATATGTTGTGTACATATTAGGGAAGAAGGAAGAACAAAAAAATATATACATATAGGGAGGGATCTTTCTTTGTATATGAATTTTGATTAGAAAATAAAATCAGGTCTGTGAGATGTTGCATATTTGGTTCATTTTTCTCAGTGCAAAACAAAATGTTGCATTTTACATGTGTGTAGTTTCTTTTATAAGGACCCAATTTAGTCTGTTAAAAATTAGTGCTATTACAAAGTCAATTTACTTTTTTTATTATTATTTTATTTCACTCTTATATTTGTATTTTAAACAAGTATTATCTATTTTAATCGTATTTTTTATTTGGTAATTGAACGCTTCATTAAACCTTTCCCATGGGCTATTCCAGCACTTCCTTGAGGCAAATTGACATTACATTGTGGTGAAAGATGATAAAGATTGTGAATTATATATTATTTTAAAGCATTTTTAATGGACTGTATCTTATTCATAAGGAGATAATTACATGAATTCCATAAAGACAAAAGAGTTGGTTTTTATGATTGAATTGTATCTTGCTACTGTTCATTTTGTTTTTCACACTCTATTTCTTTTAGACTGACCACCATTGATGAATCAACCTCTATCTTGTCAGACATCAGTTATGATAAAACTGATGATTCTTTGGTATGCCATTTCCTTCGATATTAAAAACATTAATCGTATGTATATGCCTGTCTCAAACCTGGCAAGAAGAAAGTGAAAAGTTTTAAAGAAATTAAATCTGTTTTAATTTTGTTAGACTGGCTCATCTTTTATTGACTGGAGTTTTGTTGTTGCAGTAATTTTTTTTAAATGACCTTTTTTTTTTTTTAAATAAAGGACTGGGACTCTTCTGCAATCAGGACTGTTCGTCTCAAGAAACGGCAAAAGAGAGTAAGCTTTCCAAAAAAAATCTGTATTTAAACAAATTACTTCCAAATTTCAATCGATGTCTGATCATTTAATCTGTCTCAATGCAGCGCTCCTCCCGAAACCACACAGATGGCCCCCCTGCCGCTGCCAAGAGGTCCCGTTCCACCGGCCGCACCTCTGAGAAGGTAAGAGAGGGATACAAAAGCACAAGACTCACTGTTAAATATTATGGGAAGACTTGTCAGTTTAAAGGCTTCCTGTAGGGCTTTTCTTTAGTCATTATGAGTAAAATGTTTCCCTACAACACACAGGAGTGTGAATATTGGAAGGTTTTGTCTTTTGACATTGTGAGAGCCAAGGGGCTATTACCCGTTTGTTTTTGATGTCGGTATACTGTTAATGTCCAGTTAATACCACCATATTTTAGTTGAATGTGTAGTAAGTTAGAAATTAATTAATTCAAGTCACGTTTTGTCAGGGTAATGAGTCTTTGGTGGCTAAGACCACTGTGACCGTACCCGCTGATGGAGGACCCATTGAAGCGGTCACCACAGTGGAGGCTATTCCTTACTGGACCCGGAGCCGGCGAAAAACTGGTACGTTTCACTAAATGTATTGTTGTTTGTGAGGGCGCACTGTTCAGAGCAAGTCATTGATTATGTGATTGTCTTATTGACTGAAGAATAATGTGCAGGCTACTGTAAATAAATAAGATCCGCAGTGAGTCATATGTTGTTTTTACTATCATAAATGTGTGTTTTTATCAAACTTGGTCAAAGATTATTATTTTTTAAATAATTGAATACATAGTTTGTAGGAAGGACTCTATGGTGTTTTATATGGATCCCTTGGTACTCTTTATTTAGATTTTGTTTAGTTTTATTATGAGAGGGCTGTTTGGTATGGGTTGTTCTCCCTGATCATTTCTCACACTTCTTTGCCTTTGCATTGCTGTTTAAGTATTCTGCAGTAGTGAGCAGTGCTTCTCTCTGCTTTGTTCTTCAGCTGCTCTGGAGTGGGACACTGCTGACACCGACTCTGTTCAGTCCATGGATGTGTTCAAGCAGCCCAGTCAGCCCAATGGAGAGGTCAAGGCAGGGCCCAGCACTCCCCAGGGCAACGGAGGTGTCCGTCTGCATGAATTTGTCTCCAAAACGGTATGATGCGGTGTTGCATACAAATATTTTTCAGCTCTCAAATCAATGCACGTCAGTATCATTGCTCTTGAGTCCCCGCCAGAGTGTTAATCCATCCTAGTTTTTGCACAGTTCCACTTGATTGCATAAAATTGGGTTCTTGATGGAAAAAGCAGTTGTAAGTCGCTGGGGTATCGTTTTAGCAATAGCCACACAAAAAAAACATTATAGGTCAAAATTATGCATTTTTCTTTTATACCAAAAATCATTAGGAGATCAAGTAAAGATCATGTTCCATGAAGATATTTTTTAAATTTACTACTGTCAATATATCAATTTAATTTGATTAGTAATATGCATTGCTAATGCAATGGGCATTATTACTCAAAAGCAGAGGTAGATGATTGCAAGCTTGATTTAACTGGACTAAATAATCGGAGAAGAGTTGCATACGTCACCAGAGACAAGTCTGTTTTTACACCCAGAGGTCCAGTAATGACATTCTGATGTAAAGGTAAAAACAGAAAGAAAAAAGGTGCTTAGAATTGTTCACAATAAGATATGTAACATTTAGTCTGAATTTCATGAAAAATGTTTGGGAATTCCTTGGTTCAGTGATGAGTGCTGATATAACAAGTAACATTCATTGTTCATACTGATCTATGGTTTGCAACTTTGTACCCGTTTCCTATTTCATATCATATTGTCATAGTTATCATATCAAAGAGCAATGTAGAAGTCCATATTATGTCTGAAATCAATGAAGTTATGTGCACAGGTCTGTGTTTGTTGCCCTCACAGCTCATATCTGCCTTGCCCTTATGAATTTTCTTAGGTGATCAAGCCAGAGTCTTGTGTGCCATGTGGTAAGAGGATCAAATTTGGGAAGATCTCTCTGAAGTGCAGGGACTGCCGTGTGGTGGCCCATCCCGAGTGCCGGGAGCGCTGCCCTCTGCCCTGCATTCCAACCATGACTGGGACTCCAGTGAAATTTGAGGAGGTTACAAATCTTTATGAAGCTTTATCATCAAGCTTGAGTGTTTCTGCCTCTATTTACTGATTACTTCATTAAAATAAGAGGCTGCATTGGACTCTTAATTTCTTTAATCATATATACCTTATTCACGGATTGCTTCTGGTGTGATTTTAAATAGGGCATCCTAGCAAACTATGTGTCCACCTCCTCTCCCATGATTCCTTCGCTAGTAGTGCACTGTGTTAATGAGATTGAGCAGAGAGGCCTACATGAGGTAAGTCGATAAAGAGGCTGACTTCTTGAATACTAAACAAGACCAGAATGGTCTGAAAACCTGCATATTCCTTTTCATAGACTGGTCTGTATCGGGTATCTGGCTCGGATCGAGTGGTCAAGGACCTGAAAGAGAAATTCCTTCGTGGGAAGGCTATTCCTTTGCTCAGCAAGGTGGAAGATATCCATGCCATCACTGGCCTCCTCAAGGACTTCCTGAGGAAACTCAAAGAACCCCTGCTGACCTTCCGCCTCACTCGTGCCTTCATGGATGCTGCTGGTTAGTGTCGATGTATTGAATGTACACCCCTGTTCAAAAGTTTGGGGTTTGTAAAATTTATTTTGAGATTTTTGCAAGACGTCTCTTATCCTCAACGAGGCTGTGTTTATTTGATCAACATTACAGTAAAAATGATTATTTAATATATTTTATGTAATGTAATTTTTTCCTGTGATGGTAAAGCTGAATTTTCAGAATCATTTCTCCAGTCTTCAGTGACACATGATCCTTCAGAAATCATTCTTATATGATGATTTGTTGTTAATCTAGACAATGTTATAAATGTTTAAAGCGGTAGTGTTGCTTTATTTATTTTTATGTGGAAACCATGATGCATTGACATGGGATTCTATGAACTGAAAGTTGAAAAGAACAGCATTTATTGAAATGGTAGTCTTTTGTAACATTATGAATGCCAATTTTTTGCTTTTCAGTTTTTTTTAAGGTGTATATATTTAAATTTTAGTAATATGTACATTCATTATTAACTATTCAGTCTTTTCTCATAGAGCTCTCCGATGATGACAACAGCATCGCCTTGATGTATCAGAACATCAGTGATCTTCCACAGCCCAACAGAGACACTCTGGCCTTCCTCATCATCCATTTGCAGAGGTAAACCGCACACGGTCTCTGATTCTACTGTCTGCTTTATAGCTGGTGCCACTTGCTAATACTTATTAATTTAAAAAGCCAAATGTGTTTCTTTTACCAGATTACACTTACATTTGTGACATTAAAAGAGTATTCCAAGTTTTAACACAACTTGAGCAGTTTGTGAAAAACATCAATGCCTTAAAGGAACACTCCAATTTGTTTTTTTGAAAATAGGCGTTAAAATAATTCCCAGCTAGTTTGTGTAGTTGTAGCAATATGCTAATGGTCTAATCGGATTCAATGATCTATGCTAAGCTAAAAGTGCTACCGCCAGACCCGGAGATTGGCTGAATGGATAAAAAAAATGGTAAAATCAACTGTTTAACTCTAAGGGAGTTGGAAAATGAGCCCCAAAAACGTGGAGTGTTCCTTTAAGGGGTCGTTGTACTGGAGGGTATAAGAGCCTAAATGTTTATTTTTAAGCATTACCAAAAACTTTGCTTTTAGGATGATGGTTATACTCTTGAAATGGTGTTAATTTGTAAATGTATTTGTTGTGCTGTATATTCCCTACAGACATCAGCATCTTATTAACAGTTAACCTGTATTTGGCCATTGCATTATTTCTACAACAAACAAAATGTCAACAATATTACAGTTACAAAATTGTTACCAGATATGTATGTCATTAATCTTGGAAACAAGATTGTTGTTCCTCAATGATGGTTTCTTCCCCTTTTTAACAGCAATAATATGCTATATAATAACATGGAGATATCTTGCAGACCATTTATTAATCGGTTAACCTCATTGTATGGGTTGATGTATTAGTTCCATTATACTAAATTACACAGGGAACTGTTTAGATAAAGAAAAGTCTTTCCATCATGCATGCTTTTTATTATGATATGTGTTCCTCAAATTTGTAACCCTATCAGTTAATTTAGAGCAACATTCTTGGATGTTAAAACCCAAAACGTGTCTAGGGAGGCGGTTTTTAGGCTGTGCGAAGTATTATTTCCATATAATGAAACTTATTTTTAAGTATTGTTCCATCATCTTCAGGGTGGCCCAGAGTAAAGATACAAAAATGGACGTAACCAATCTGGCTCGTGTATTTGGGCCCACAATTGTGGGTCATGCTGTTCCTGAACCAGAACCAATGACCATCCTGCAGGACACAAAACGTCAGCCAAAAGTAAGTGATCTTACTTGGGGTCTGCAAAAGTGCGCCTTTTTAATTTGTTTTGTGTGTTTTGGGCCACAGCTTTTCATCAATCTCCTTTTTTTTGTTTGTTTGTTTTTTTTCTTCTTCTTCCTCTCTCTCTTTCAGGTGGTTGAGCGCCTCCTGGCTCTGCCTGTGGAGTACTGGAGCCAGTTTATGATCAGTAACAATGACCAGGCTCACAATGATAACATGATCATTGAGAACACCAATGTCCATGCAACTCCCGATCAGAAAAGTATGAATTTCACAGGCAAACACTTAAAAAAAAAAAAAAAATCTTCATTTATTATATAACATCACCTGATCTTGATCAATTTAGTATTTTTTTTTTTTTTTTTTTTTTTGGTATTACAATTTGTTTCTTTCTCCTTTTTTTGGCCCTGTAGCGAGTATGTTTGGGCCCCTTACGACTCCTGACCAGCAGATGAGCAAGACCCCATCGTCCAGCTCTCTCTCTCAGCGCATGAAGAATGCAACTCTCAATGCAATCACTCCAAAGTATGTTTGAATCCTATCAGGTCTGCCAAGTTCTTTGAGTAGACGTGAACTAACCATTATGAACATCCCTCAGGTTTTCTAGCAGAAGCAGAGCTGCTGTCAGCGTCCCTCGCCAGGGGCACTTCTTCGCCTCCCCTCTCCTGAAGTAGCCCTGAAGCTCCTCAACGCTAAGAGTTTTTCTTTTCTTTGGGAAACAGCTGCAATATATTACATAATCCTACATGTATATTTTATGTCTGGTTTGTCCATCAATTTGAACCGTATTAACGCTACTCATTTTATCTGTCAAGTTTTCCAGTAACATTTGTATTTTAGTTGCTTTTAAAAGTTTTTATGTACTGTTAACATTCTCACAACCAAAGCGATGGGCTGATATAAGCAGTTCCATTCTCTGAATCCTCAATCAACAGGATCTGCATCAGTTTGGGAGTTCTTTATCAAGAAACCTGGACTTGAATGAAGTATCTAGAACAAAAAAGGTTATGCTGTATGCAAGATTTGTATGTAGTATAATCTGAAACTGTAACATTGTGTATTGCTTGTGTATTGTAATTGTATATTTTACATGTAACGACAAGCAAAATCCCAATCTCTTTGATTTAGAGGGTTCAAGGCTGTAGTGACTATCAGATTTTTTCTATGTAGAGTGTAAACCGTTTTTAAACCTGGTCAAAGTTAGATTTCACAGCCAGTAGATTTAATACAGAATTTTTCCAGATGATGCTGCTGAATGACGTTTAAATTATTAATTTGTTGTTTGAGAAACACTGCGTTTATGAACCCTCTGAGATTTGTGCATGGATGGGTTCAGGACGGTAAGAAAATTGAGAATATATGCAATTTGTAATGAGAAAACAGTGTAGTTGTGCTTGGGCATTTTGTCGTTCAGCATCATAGTTGTTTTTTGATCATAAATGAACATGGCCAGAATTTTTTCAGATTTTCACTTTGGCATTCATTTGTCTTTTATGCAGTTTTGGCTTAATTTATTGAATTTTGTACGGCATTTAAAGTAGAAAGAAAAAATGGTGCCCTCTGGGATTATTGACTGATTTTGAAGGATCTAGTGTACCTCATCCAATTCATAAAAGATTATACTGATTGAACACTCTTTATTGTATACAGTTAGTCATTTTCCTTTCAGTGGTGCCACATTTCTGGACCAGTAGTTGTGCAGCACTGAACTGTCAAGCTTTCATCATTTTAAAAAGGCAGTTGTTTACTGTGTTGAACACTGAAGTTGATTTATCAACTCTGTTGCTTTTCAATTTGGGTGGTGTGATATTTTGTAAGACTTGTGCTGTTTGTAAAATACATTCATTTATTGCAAGTCCTTTGTGTCTGTCTTTTAACACATTGCATTGGGATTTAGAGTTGGACTGAAGTGGTGAGACTCGAATGCAATACAAAATCACTGAGGCACAAAGTGTGCCAGAATATAAGACCGGGTAGTTAAATTATTGGAAAGAGAGAAGTATTAATAGGTTTCATGAAGATAGTCCTTGTGGGTTACAACTGCAAAGTCATTGTATTGAAAATGGAATGGAGTCAGTCATGTTGTGGATTATTGTGATGTTTTTATCGGCTGTTTGAATATTCATTCTGACGGCACCCATTCATTGCAGAGGACCCATTGGTGAGCAAGTGATGTAATGATACATTTCTCTGAATCTTTTCAATAGAAACAAACCTACATCTCAGGATGGCCTGAGGGTAAGTCAATTGGAATTTTTGTTGAACTATTCCTATAACCACTACTACTAAAGACTATTGTGTCACGAGCTCTCAATGTTCATTTGTAAGCATGAGAAACTACTGCAAGTTCTGTAAATATGCTTTATTCTCCTTTAAATTTAAAAGGGCCATAGGAGTGGAGTGTTCTTGATGTAGTTCTGGAACGCAGGGTCTGATCCCCACTTCTTCATAGCTTGTTTCTCAAGGATGGGTATTCCACTAACGTGTCTCAGTAAAAACCAGACAAAGAGAGGAGAGACAACACTGAGATACTGAGGACCACGCATGACGGAGGAAGCAGACAGGAACAGGCCTGACCAATTCAGGATCTCCCCCAGATAGTTTGGGTGTCTGCTGTATGCCCACAGTCCGTGACGAATAAATTTTCCCTGCAAATACAAGTAGGCTCAACATTAATTAAAATGTCATATGCAAATTAATAAGCACTCAGGAGGATTTCTTGAAGCTAAATTCCAAATGTTTAATTAAAGGTGAAGAGTGTAATTTCTGCATCACTTCCCCTGTCTGCCATTGCTTGGACAACAGATAGCTCCGCCCCAAACACACACCTCTGGTTAAGCCAAAGTAGCTGTTTAGAATATTCAAACAAACTTACCATCAAATGGTTCACATATAGTGTCTGTATATTTAACCCATTTGAAAAAATATGCACTTCTTTGGTGTTCCTCTCTTGGTAAAAAGTTAATAAAATAAATTAATTTGGTATAAAATGTCCAAAAACAACCAGAGAGTTAAGAACGGACAGTTTGATCCAGTTTACCATTATTTACTAGAGCACAGGCTTTATAAAATGAACACTATTATATTAAAATATCACTTTTATGATGCAAGCTATATGATTTACATGTCATAATTTGGTTGTCTCTTCAAATTATTATTATCAGTGCAAGTTATTACTCACAGCGTTATCTGGATCACTCCTAAAATTCCACTTCTGCTGGTCGGCAATGGCCTCTGTAGCAAAACCCAGCCCCCATATTCCCCAGCCGATGTAGTCACGTGGGCCCAGGGGCTCGTCTCTTCTCTCACTGTTTAGAATTAGGGTGGGCAACAGGGTAATAAAGACCCACAAAGCTAGAAAAAAGGAGAAAAATTTAATTTGAATGAGAACTTGATGGCCGTAAAATTACTTTCCAAGTCATTCTCAGTTTGTAGAGCACTGGGATAGAATAAAATATTCACATAGAATAGAACTGAGCTATATGATCACTATGTATATAGAACAGAATAGAATACGTGCACTGTTCAACTTCTACTTATGTAATTCATGATTTAATATAATGCAATAGAATAGGTTGAATATTTGATCTTTATAACCTGATACAGAACAGAAGAAAATTGTTGAAACTTCTCAACTTATACGTTAAGGTTTTTACTTATGGTATTTGATTCGTAATAGAATACAATATAGAAATAGAATCAAGATATATGATCATTATGTGATACTAGTAAAGGTACTTTCCTAGTTATCGTCTTGTTGTGACTGAATGTCAAATAACATTAACTATGCAAATAATCAATAACCGTGGTTGAAATACCTTGCATGGTCCAGTAGACGAAGAATGTCCCAGGGCTGTCTCTGACATTGTTAAATCTCCGGTCTTGTCCTTCCTTTAGGATTCTAAGAAAGAGAAATGTCCCGAGCCTGCAGGACAAGGCCCAATCTGTTAATTATTGACTTATTAACCAGACCTTAATGGATACATTAATACAACAAGACGCTGGACTGACTTCACTTTTATTAATGCTCTTAAGCAACAAGACTCAAATAAATAGACCTGTCTATTGTCCAAAGTAAAGACTATCTTACCTCAGACCCCAGGCAGTTACAAGTCCAGTTTGTACGTTCTGTCTAAAGTGGCCATTTCCACCCCATACCCGACTCAGATGAGCCAGCAATATGAAGGTACCAGATCCTAAAAAAACAACAAAATTAATCTGTAGTTAAACTGATAAGGCATTCAATATCCTGCCAGATATGGGCAGAGCAGCCAGTCACCTGTGTCCGTCCGTTTTAAAAGTGAGGCGTGTTCACTGAATACTTTACCAATGAATCTAGAGACAATTGGTAGCAAAGTTCAAGGATCCTCAAGAGCACACTTCTCTTGAAGAGAAAGAGAGGGAATAGCGTACAGTGACCTGGGTTTGAAAAGACTAAAATGATTGGATAATATCTGAACTACATTGGAAAGAAATGCAAATTGAATGCTGAAAGGTGAGTAGAAGCTATTTTTATGCAGAGAATAAGACTTTGAATAACGTGGATGATCCACAAATCCTCATGGATTATTCTCACAACTTCGAGATGTGATTACTTTCTACATGCCATGCATAAGTTGCTAATCAGTACAGCTGTTAAAAATAATTTATGCAGTATTAAACTGTTTATGTATAACATTATAAATTGTTTTAAAATTGTGTTGTAATGTATTGAAAATATCTGTACAGAGGTCATTTATGTTTCCGTATAAATATAATCTAGTTTCGAGGTTTGTGCAAATCTGTTTATATAGATTAAAATAGCTAATTGTTTTGCACTTCTACCAATTTATATGTAGGATCATATCCGAGTTACAGTCGTTCGTTTTTTCCACTACAAGTCCCGCCTGACAAGTCCCGCCTATCTGCAGGATTGACAGTGACGTATATAAATTTGACCAATTATACGACGGCAACTCTGTAGTTAAATCGACCTGATTGGTTGAGAGGCCGGCTTGTAGAAATAATGGGTGCAATTCAGTAAGCTTCAGCATCGTGTCTTGTGGGGGTGGAGAAGTATTTACGGTGGTTTCACAACACGTTATTGTAGTTTAGATAACCACCTTCTCGTAATACAATTAATCTAACCTATTTTCACGTAAAAAAAAAAAAAAAAAAGCTGCATGAGTTGCGACGCAACCAAACAACTGCAATATCTTTTAGACAAAATATACTTTTTATGTATGCATACTAATGCATGAACATTAGTACAAAGCATAAAACATAATATTACTATAGCAGTACCGCGTGACTACGCCTTTTGGATAAATCATTTACCTGCCAAGTCGTAAAACTTTTCCGTTTTGAGCGCAGACGCTAGTGCCCAGCCAACCCACTGAATGGCCAAGTCTGTGACAGCACACTTGGCCAACGCGCTTCCCATGATCATGTCCAGCATGTCCTGAAGAATCAGCAATGTTACAAACTCTGTTCAGTCAAAAAAAAAAAAGCAGGGCAAAGTCCATAACATCCACATTTATGAGGAAGAGGAGTGGCAATGTTGCTTCTGTATGTACCGTGGCTTATGGGAAATGTAGTTTGGAAATATCTGTAACGCTTTTTATGTCTTAGGTCAGGGATAGGCAACGTCCCGACGTTACCTACTCCTACTTACTGTACAAAGCTACAAAGCCTATGTGACCCAGAATATAAAATACTAGAACAAATGCAAAATGTTACGTCTACTTCTCTGATTAGAATAGAAAAGAATAAGCTGAATGTTTGATCTTTATTATGTTACATAAAATACAATAGAACAGTATAGAATGGGTGCAAAGTAAAGCTTCCAGTCTCATTTCTTACATTTATTTGTATAGTGCATTTTACAATATCGATTTTTTTATGTAGTTTCATAGTAATAAACAGGAAAATAACCATGTTAATTCAATTCAAGTTTATTATAGTGCCTTTTACGATAGAATAATTGCAAAGCAACTTTACAGAAATTTACGTTTCTACAATATTTAGTAGAAGCTTATCAGTGGTGACTGTCAGTTTATGTGCAAATGGCAGAAATGACATAATCAAACAGACGATGAACACTATTAACAGCAATTATTATATAATGAAATCGCACTTATAGCAAGATTTGTTAGTTCTGTACGTTGTTTCAGGGTTAGCATCATCTGAGGTCCTCTGAGGGGGTGACATCATCTCTTCTCAGGTGTTCCAGCCAAGTAAAATTGATTAGTTTAATCCAAGCTAAAGAATAATAATGCGCATTTGATCAGATATAACTACAGTCCAAAATTATGAGATGCATTATTCGAATACTTGGCGAAAGAGATGTGTTGTTAATCTAGATTTAAACAGAGAGAGAGAGAGAGTGTCTGAACCCCAAACTTTATCAGGAAGGCTATTCCAGAGTTTGGGAGCCAAATGCCAAAAAGCTCCTTTAGTGGACTTCGCTATCCTAGGAACCACCAAAAGTCCAGCGTTTTGTGACCTTAGGTTGTGTGATGGATTGTAACGTGGTAGAAGGCTAGTTAGATATGCAGGAGCTAAACCGTTAAGCGCCTTATAGGTAAGTAATGATAATTTGTAACTGATATGGAACTTAATAGGTAGCCAGTTCAGAGACTGTAAAATTGGGGTAATATGATAATATTTTCTTGACCTGGTAAGGACTCTAGCCACTGCATTTTGGACTACCTGTAACTTGTTCATTGAGGAAGTGTGTTACAACAGTCTAGAGGTCATGAATGCATGAACTAGCTTTTCTGCATCGAAACAGGTAACATGTTTCATAGCTTGGCAATGGAAGAATGATGTTTTTGTAACATGGGAAATATGGTTTTCAAAAGACAAGTTGCTTTCTAATATAACACCCAGATTTTTGAATGTAGAGGAAGTAACAGTACATCCGTCTAGTTGCAAATTGTAATCTATGAGATTCTGTGTACTGTTTTTTAGTCCAATAAGTAATATCCCTGTCTTGTCTGAACTTAATAGGAAAAAAATGTTTTTTTTAATGTTGCTGAATCTTTTTAACAATTTAAATTTGAGCTGTAAAGTAGCTCTACGAAACAGATTCGGCTTAGTTCAATGTTAATTCATAATATAATATTATATATTATATAATAATATACTATAATAAAAGCCATATGTAATGTAATTTCAGCATTCTTCCTTGGGCCCTTACATAACCATTCACTATAAAATATGACTCAGGAGCCACCACAGAGCTCAAATCATGACCTGGAAAGATAAGAAGTTTATGACTTATGATTGTGGAAGAAGCCAAGAGTAGGTGTGTTTGGACAGAATACAGACATATGTAAAGACACCAAGTCCACCGTCGTTTGTTATAAAAAAAAAATGTTCTTTTATTTTTTTCAGGGTTAGCCAGGTAGTTTAAGGGTCTAACAAAACATTATTCAAGAAGAAAACAAGTGGAGAACATGGCAGAGAGCAAGGCCAGCATCAACTCAAAAGGAGGACCCAATGTTCTTGCTAAACGGGTGCAAAAACAGTTCAACAGAGCACAGGAGAAGGTACGTGTCTGGAATCATAAAACACAATGTCAAGATCGCCAATGTGATTTCCAAAGAGAACACAGAGACTTTAGTGTTACTTTCATCCAATAATCAATCCAGTCACATGACATGGGCGTAGCTGACACATGTTGCTTTATCTATCCAGTGACAAGAGCCAATGTAAACAAGCAGCTTCTTTCCCTGTTGTGTTTTATTTGACTACTAAGGCTGACCAAGTCACCGTTTACTGTTCTGCCTTCACCTACTGAGTCTGTTTAAGCCAGGGGTATCCAGTCCTGTTCCTGGAGAGCTGTCTCCCTGCGAACTTCAGCTCCAACCCTGATCAAACACAACTGAACCAGCTTATTAAGATTTTCAGGAGCACTAGACAGGTGTGTTTGGGCAGGGATAGAACTGAACTCTGCAGGGAGATCTCAAGATCTCCAGGAACAGGACTTGACACCCCTGGTTTAAGCCCTTCATATCTTGTCATCTTAAAGTGTCTATTGGAGAAGTCAGGTGAATAGTTCGATCTTCAACCATGTAAGCAAGCCTTTCTCTTCACTAGTGTGCGCTTATCAATATTTCAAGGTTCAGGTGTAACATCCGTTACAGTGCTGTTAGTATAGTTTGAGAATCCCCTCATCATGGCGGTCAGGTATGTAATATGTGATGCTTTTGCAGGTGTTGCAGAGGCTTGGCAAATCTGAGGAGACCAAAGATGAGCACTTTGACCTTTGTCTCATGGACCTCCAATACCAACAGGTGCATTAGATCTGCTATGGTAAATAAAGTAAATGTTTTGAAGATCAAACGATTGCCTAATATGTTCTGGTGATCTCCTTTGCAGGGCGATGGATACAAAATATACAAGGACCTTAAAGCGTACCTCAACGCTGTCACAGGTTGGCTCTTTACCATGAGACTTTAAATAGGAGAATCAGCTTCTTATGAACAGGATTACTGACATGCCTTATTGTCTTTGTATGTTTAACAGTAATGAAGGATGCTTCAAATCGACTCTTTCAGTCCTTGTATGATGTCTACGATGATAAGTGGGATGGTGCAGAGGATCTTGGGGCGGTTGTGGAGGTTAGTCCCAGAGACCACTGTAAGATTATATAGAAAAACAGAAAAGGTATGCTTCCAGGACATTATCCGTGAAGTTTACGTTTCATTTAACCCTAAAACACTTTTTTTTAACAGTACACAGCCCCTATTTTTATAGACTTTTCTTAGAGTCTTGGACAGTCTTTGTTGTTTGGACATGAAAGTTCCACTTTAAAATCCAAATGCGTGGTAATCAGTAATATTTCATGGGCAAAGTATGTTCATTGTGCATTTGTCAATAGCGACTTATGAAGCGCTGCTTACTCAGAGGTCACTTCTAAACTAAGCAGCTTTATATTCTTTATACACACTATACACACTTACAAGCCTCAGCTTCATACACACTTTATTATAAATGATTATAAATTCTCAAATTATGATTACCTATATTAATACAAATATGCCTCTGTATTACAAAGGGAGAAGAGCTTCTGTGGAAAGATTATGAGGACAAGCTGCGTGATCAGGCATTAATCACGATGGAGTCTTACATGAGCCAGTTTCCAGATGTCAGGGTAAAAATGGCTGCCTACTGGCAAAAACACTTTGCACAAAGCTCTCAATCATTTCTTTAAATGCAGTTTGTCAACTATTTTTCTTCATGATTCAGGAAAAGGTGGCTAAGCGAAACAGGAAACTCGTAGACTATGATTCTACTCGCCATCACCTTACAGGGCTGCAGAATGCTAAAAAGAAGGATGATATTAAAATTGGAAAGGTGTTGTATGCCATCTTTGAATTGTTTCACACTTTTCCGTTCTCCACTCACTTATAAAGTTTGTTTGTTTGTTTGTAGCCTTACTGAAAAGTTCCAACCTTCCGGTCATATTCTTAACTACCAAACATAATGTGAATCATAATTCAGATTCTTGGAGACCATGTATGTATAGATGTATAGCATTTTTCATATATGCTGGTGTATTTATAGGCAGAGGATGAGATGAATGCAGCAAAGGTGATATTCGAGGACATGAACAGGGAGCTGAAGATAGAACTTCCTATTCTATATGACAGGTGAGTTCTGGAGTTGTTTTTATAGTACACCGATGGATCTTGTTTTAAGATGCAATATTGATTACCCTTCATTTCTGTTTGTTCTGCATCATATAGTCGCATTGGATGCTATGTCACAGTCTTCCAATCCATCTGCAACCTCAGAGACATCTTCTACAGGGAACTTACCAAGGTACAGCAAACGCTGAGAATACAGCTGAAAAATAAAATACTTGGATCAAACAAAACAGTGTTTCCTCATATTCTGTAACTACCTGAGAAGTCTCTTTTTTTTTTTTTTTTTTTGGCCTCAAGAACAATGAGGTTCTGCAGACTGTGATGAAAGAGCTGAGCACCCAGCATCCAGACAAGAGCTTTGTTGTGAAGAACTTCAACCGGTATGAGGCTTTATTGTCTGTTCTTCTATATATTTTTTCCAATGAACAAGTTAAATAACAGTAGTATAATATTTAACAGTATACAAATGACTCTTTGTTTTCCTTTTAAGCTCTGGTTCCTTGAAGAGAAGGTCTTTTAGAGACACGTTGTCCCCTAGATCACTTAAAAGCATCAGTTACAACCCCAGGGGCTCTCTAAGGTGAAAAAATCAGTTTCACTCATTGCCTTGCAGATTTAAAAATTGGTAACTAATGCCATCTGCTGGTGAACGTGAATGATTACTGCTATTACAGGAGAGACAACTCATCCAGTTTTAGGTCTGACAGACCAACATATGGGTCATACAGCCCGAAGCCGACCAGCCCTCAACCCCTTTGTGAGAACGTCTCTGGTGCAAGAGATGCAAAAGGCAGCCCTACAAGATTAGATCATCATACAGAGGAAGGCACCTCGCCCCATGAGCCACAGGTGAACACCAGCACCTCTGCAGATAAACCGGTGGAAGAAGACAGGAAAGCCGAAAAGAAGGAGTCCTCACAAGCCTCAGATCAAGATCCACCAAATGAGGAGGAGTCTTCTGAGGAGGACTGTGATGAGAGTGAACTGAAACCAAAAGATATCGTTGAATCCACCAGGATCAAAGATCAAAAATCACCCGAGAAGGTGGGAGACGATGGGCCTTCTGGTGTGGAGAATGGAATAGCTTGTGACATTAAGCCAGATGTGGGACAAGCTGAGGCTTCAAACAATGTGAGTTCTGTAAAGTTGCAAACACATTATAAAACAAACCAGAGAGAGAGAGAGAGAGACTTCAAAAACATACACTACTGTTTGTCATTACAGTTAAAAGTTTGGAATAATTAAGATTTTTTTTGTACTAAGACTGCATTTATTTGAAGAAAAATACTGTAAAAAGTGATATTGTGAAAATATTGACGTTTTGCATTTTAAGTACATTAGTCACATGATCCTTCAGAAATCATTCTAATATGCTGATTTGCTGCTAAATAGTTTTTTTTTTTTATCATTAAAGGTTGTACTAGTTTTTATTTGTGTGGAAACCATGATAAAAAAAAATTCCCCCAGATTTATTTAATGAATAGAAAAAAAAAAAAAAAAAACATAATTTGTTTTAATAGAAATCTGTTGTAACGTCATAACCTTATGCCCATAGGAAATTATATCCATGCTTTTTAACAATTCTGAACAATTCTTTTCATAATTCCTACTGTTTTATGTATTGATTTAAAAAATATAGTTCATAGTATACAGAATATATAGTGCAGTGTTCAGTAATTTAGTAGGCTATTCCATTCTGAACATAGCCATTATGTTCATTCTTTAAAGTAACATAAAAATTTAATTCAAAACAGGGTGTAATGTTTATTTGTTTGACCTGTTTCAAGGCTCTTACCAAGGGTGACCATCGGTCAGGAGAAGTGAACGAGTGAGTGACAACAGAAGCCCCTGAATAGCAATCAAAAGGTCAGCATAATTTGAGAGTACTTACAGCTCATACTCATGTTGTGCTCATGTGTTTGATATAATCCATGAGCAGGTGGCTTAGTGTGTTTTTCACTTAAATTTCATATCTGTTTACAGAAAAGACGACTGCAACTGCACAACATACAGTAACAGAGGACATAAAACACTGTACTCGCATGTATTCGTTTTTTTCCATCCTTGATTTTATGAAATATGAGTTTTCAGATAAATATTTAAATTCTGGGTTTTAATCTAAGTTTAAAAAAAAATATATAATCACTTTCTTGTATTGTCTTTTATCATATGTGGTGGTCTTCCTTAATATATTTGAATGTTTTTAGATAAACTCTATATATTACATACATTTATCTAACTGATCACAGGAAACCATGTGAAATATTTATGTACTTGACAATTATCCAATAACTTATAAATAAAAATTAACTTGTCACTTTTCTTTACGTTTTGTTCATTACACACTGAGGCAATTAAACTACTGATCCAAATCTCCTTTCTTTATTTTTTAGAGGTTAGTCTAGAAAACAGGGTGGTGGTGGTTGTTGGTTAATATTAGTCATTTCGTGGAATGCGACTATTGTTTGATTCTTCACGGGAGCGGACAGGAGGAAATACTCGTGAACGCGCCTACGCACAGCAAAGAGAAGTCACTCGTTTGGGAGAATCGGCTCTTTAGAAGAGTTTGTTTCAAAGAACCTGTTCCAAAAGGATTCAATAATTCTTTACGCCATGACGCAATTACGTCAGCTGGCCGTATGGTTCCACAATCAAACGTCCTAATGAAAGCAAATGCAGTTAATTCGGTTTTTTTCTATGTTTTATTTATTAGTTTGTATGTTATTTCATGTGTCACAGTTCAGTTTGTTTCATCTATGATACAGCTCATAAAACATAAACTCATTTAGTAACAATTTTTTTAGGGGATTAAACTTAAATTCGTTTAGTCACACACACAAATTTTCTGCATGTTTTAAAAAAATAGTACAAACAAATAAGTGAATAAAATTACATTTACGTAAAGCGTTGGTAACACTATTTTCATAATTCCAGTAACGTTACATTTTCAAATCCCGGTTTGTGACTGCTAATGCTGTGTTCGAATTCGGGAATCGTTTAGGTTATTGACTCGAGAACTGCTCAGTCTACTCTAGTAGAAGTTTGTGAACTGGTTCAACGGAATCAGTGAAAAGATCCGACTCAAAAGAACGATTCGTTCAAAAATAGTACATCGCGCTCTCAAGACAGTTTTGTTGACGATCTTGTGGCGGCTTCATGCAGTTCTGCCTTGGCTTGAACGGAGCTTACTTTTCATGATTACTCGGTCTGAAGTAGAATTTTTATCGCTTTGATCGGCATCTTTAACTAAAAGTAGTTTATCCGCGACTCTGACACTCAAACAGGTAAGTTTTTCGGTTCCCGCTGGGCTGGAAGAAACTTAGATCTGATGGTTTCAAATGGGTGAAAAGCTGTAAAATTACGAGTTTCACAACTCTTTGAAGTGATTGTTCACAGTGTGTGACTACAATCGATCAAAACAAAAAGATGGAATCGTGAGGATTACAGTTTTGGGTTGTCTCTACTAACAGTTACAAACAAGCAATCTCACCGGTCGTGTTTATTTACAGCAGCACTTCTAGCTTTCTGTGTAGTGTGCCTACATCACGACGAGAGCCCTTTTAAAATGAGCTTTGTGTTTGAACCCTGCGAGATTTGTAAGAAAGCAAGTTAATTCAATTTAGGAAGCGAGATTCAAGGCTACTGTCAAATCATTTTATGAGTTTAAGGGTCATTCGACAAAAGGTGCGTTTGTGTAAATATGAGTTCAGTTAATAAAAAGCGAATGCAACATATCTGACTTGTCTCCACCCGTGAATGCATCGTATATAGTCGTTGTAGTGTATAATAATAATGCAAGTCATTTTGTGTGGTAAAACAGAATCAGCATGAAATTATCTTTCTAATTTTGTTGTTTAATAAAACATTTTTAATGGCAGTATAAAGTTTAAAACTGTTTCATTTCAAAACAGGCTTAATTGTGGTCCAACATATATAAAAATGCATTAAATGCATATACTCTAATGATGTAAATTTGCTTAAAATGTACTCACTCATAATTATAATAAAATGATCTGACAGAATGTTTGAAAATTTACCACATCATACAAGAAACACCCATTTTATAGAATGACCCTTAACATTTAATGTATAGCTGTAGATATATTTTGAAAAGTGGGTCGACCTAAGTTCTTACAAATTACTTATTCTCTCCCAAAATATAGAAATGTCTAGAAGATGATTTTAAGTCCCTGAACATTTAATACACAATTTTTTATTCCTCCTTCCACATACAAGTGTCCCTCTCTTCAAGCAGTTCCGATAAGCCTCAATGGGACACAAACTGTACATATGTCTCACAACCCAGCCATGTTTGTCCACGTTTAGTTAATGTTTAAGTCATATCGTCTGTTACAAAAAAAAAAACACAGTTGGTACTATATATTTTTGTTATTGAATTGAGTCAACAAGGCTTATTTTGCTCCATATAGGTGTCCGTTTCAGTTATGACTTTCAGCATGACTAGCACACCTGCTGGTAAGTTCTACACCTTGTCTTCTAATATAAAGAGTAAACCTCTTTTAGAGCATTAAAGGTTTCCCTTACAGGCTTTGGGTGTGTCATATATCAAACAATGAATCTAAACATTATAATAGACTAGTGTAACAATCTTGGCACTAACACAATTTATTTAGCATACAATAGCCTATTTGTACACTCGTACCTGACCTCATTTGGGCCTTGAAATGTTTCATTCGAGGCTGTACGTAAGCATTAAATAAAATCTATGCACAGTGAATTCCTAACTTGGTGCCATGTTGCATTCCTGCTAATCTGATTACTCTTCAACAAAACAGTTCCTCCAGCTGGAAATGGTTGTAATTCCACATTTCAGTGAATGTAATCTTGACATTCGGGTTTAGTGCGTCATTCTTAGTGCGTTTGTTTTTATTCCTCAGATATAAATGTCACATCAGCAACTGCAGCTCCACCTCAGACAGACACGACTGTCATCGGAGGTAATTGACTTCTAGTGTAATAGTGCAGATCATGATATTAGACTAAAGCCAGGTGTTATGATGATGCTACATATTAAAGATCTGCAACATGTGCCAACAAATGATCAGGTTTTAGGTAAATCATCATGCACAATTTTCAGTTTGCATCCAGATTTGGGGTTATAATAAAATGTATATATTTGATCTATTGCATATTGCTTGCGAAATGATTTAGTTTTTTTTTTATCTTTTAGTGGTAATTGCATTGATCCTGGTGACCCTTGTTGTCTGTGGATTCCTGCTGTACAGATACCTGTGCCACAGTAAGGGTGTTTACCGAACCGCAGGTGAGCCCGCTCCAGGTGTGGACCCTGACCAGGTCTACAACGACACCGTCACTGACAACAAGAAGGAATTCTTCATCTGAACTGGTTGGCATCAGAGGGATTTAACCCATGATCAGTACTATGGGTCATAAACCAATGGTCTGTGATCTATGAAAGAATGTTTAGTTGAAAGGAGAAAGGATTGAGTTTGGTTTTTTGTGAGGATAAGTTGCTTATTCAGGACGTCAATAAGCTCACCATCAGTTTTCGTATGGTAAAGTTACTGGGACAATCCTTTTTTTTTTGCTGACAATTTGTTATGCTTTGTATATAGTTTATAGTTCACTAAAAAAAAGTATTAACTCGCTACTTCAGCAGAAATTACATGAAGGTTCATATACAAGATTTATTAATGAATACTTTATCAGTAATAATTGGATTATGTTCAGCTATTATTAGAGTTCAGGTTGCATAAGTGGCACTGCACCTCAATCAAATGGCAAACATTATAGGCACTGTACAAATTTGGTTTTATTCAGTTATAAATCAATATAGTGTTAAATTGCGGCATTTCAATATGCCTTTTTCCTTTGATCATATTGCCTGGCTTTTTATTACAAATTAGTTTTTTATTTATTGGCATAATTTTTTGATGTTATAAGTGCCTTGTAAAACGTTCACGTTTTTTTTTTTTTTATTGACATTTTATGATTCAAGTTTTTTTTAATTATTATTATCACTTAAATGTATATATTTTTTTGTTACATAGGCTTGCTGTAACAGTGCCAAATATAATACCTCTGTCATTATTTATAAAACAAAAATGATGATCATAATATCAGATGCATATATGATACTTGATTTTTTTTGTGTGTGTGTGCAGGGTTACATTAGTATCTTATGTATATTATTAGTATCTAGTATCTTATGTTACTGTAGTTATTGATATAACACATAATACAATGTCAAATACAAGTGGCTGGTATATAGCTAGTAAAACCAAAATAGATATTTAATTTGAAATCAATTCGGTGCAAAACTGATATTTTCTTAGATTTTTAAATTCTATTATTCCTTTGATTAGGATTGTGATTGACAACAATATAACCCATAATCTCCAATCTTGCCTTTGACTAAATTTGGATTGGTAGTGATTGGTCATTTAGTCAAACATTTGTCTTAACCTGTAGATAAACCTCTGAATAAACAACTCAGCAGACAAAAATATAAACATGAACCACTGAAAGACATGATACAACACAGATTGTCAAAATTCAAAATTGTTTTATTCTAAATTTTGTTTTATACTTAAGGTTTAGTATAAAAAAAGTTAAGTGCACCACAATTTCATTGGAGACCTTTTTGTCATGTAGCAAACTAGGAAGGACCTCTGTTCCTTGATGCTTCAGTATGCATCCATTACAACCCATCACAATCTTTTAATATTATATATATATGTAGAAAAAAAAATCAAAAGGGTTCCCTGAACTGCAGTGCCCACATAGACGTATACCATCCATGACTGTCATGGTATTGAGGCTCAAGATAAGCAGTGTATCCGCTACATTGCATACACAAAAACACGGTGCCACATGCCATGATAAAATGCTGCGATAAGATTGATACAGGAATTGAGTTCTGAAAGCTTTGCCCTCATGTTTTTTGCCTTATTTTCCTAGCGAAGTAAGAATAAATGAAATGAGTTTTAAATAAGGAATGACAAAGTCAGGTTAGGAATAAATGTGAAACTACCAGGTCAGAAGTTCCATACTAAAATAGAAACCTACATCACAGAAAATAATAGAAATGGTGCTAAGGCAATGCCAGCACACTTGGCATGTTTTTTTTTCCTTGCCAACATAATCAAAATTGTTTTTCCTTTATTTGCAGAGAGAAAATCTACCTGAATGGTCTTTTGTATTCAAATGGGCAAAACCTTTAGAACTGTACTGAAGTGTCGGATACCCAGTGATGCACCTGATATATGTAAAGCTTAAAAATGAGCCCCATTTGCCGGGCTAGTATAAAATTTCCTATTTCTTTTGTTAATTAAATCAGAAAATATGTATAGTTAAGAGATAGAATTATTTGATAACAGTGAATGTGTGGAGAATAAATTTGAGTGAGCATTTATAAGCATTTCACCTCTGTGCTATCTAGCAAAATAAGCAGCATTATAGATTTATAGTCACATCTAATACATATAACTGCTACGGAACTTATGTGTTGTAGTGTCGAAGAAGAAAAGGCTGCAATTTAATTTATTAGAAGCGAGGAAAAAAAGGGGTGTGCGATAAATATCAGCCGATAATTAATGCGCATCTCGTCAGTAAAGCCGGTAAATTCCATTAGGTGCGTGATTTCACATAGAGCAGCTGTTACTACACAGAGCCGTTGTTAACTGACAAGCTGCGCAAATCCACACCGAAAGTGAATGACTCAGAGAAACGGCTATACTGACAAGATGCACAATAATTATCGGCCGATATTTATCATGCACTCCTTAAAAAAAAGCAGTGGTGACAACTGCTGGTGTAACTCATGTGAGGTTGTCCTTTTTTTAAATCAGGTAATGTTAATGCGAAACATTTCTTAAACACATTACAGATGAGAGAGAGAGAGGAAAACTTTAATCCCTTGCGAAACATTTACAAATCAACACCACAATTTCTCAGCCTTTGTATATGCTGCTACGTATCACCGCACTGCTTTGAAAAAATCATCGATGCAGCAACAAGTATAACTGACGCTATTTGTATTTAAAAGCATATGTACAAAAGAAAGCTGCAAAAACATTTCAGAATTGGTTGAGAGTGCACATAAATTAATTTTGTAGTACTCCTAAAAAATTTAACAATGATAACACTTTATTAAAAACAAAACAACTGAAAAGTGCATGCAGAAACATCAAGATGCAACTAGGAAACATTGATATATTTTTAAAACACAAACCCCTAGAAAATGCAGTCACAGCAGGCTTGTGCTCTGCCTGGAAAGTATTCACCATCATCTAAATATGATGTTTGTTTGTTTGTTTGTTTATTTCAGAATGAATCTGTTTGCAGATGTACTATGACAGAAGACTTACAAAAAGCAGAAAGCTTTTAGTGCATTCTTGTCCAGATCTTTGGTACAAGCAGCCTCCCAGAAAAAGAAAAAAAAAGCTTGATGTGCCAAACCATTTAAAATACTGAAAATAAATGGTCTCTTGATTGAGCCCTGGCCTCTGTAAATAGCTTTACCTTTGTGGAAAATGCCTAAAAGATTTGTGTAGAAGCACATATAGCTGGAACACACAACACATGCTAAACAAGGTGAAACTGCTATACGTACAGCTCTGGGTATCCGACGTTGGAGGGAAAATATAAAAAACAAAACAAAAAAAAAACGTACTTTTCTGAACCAGTTTAGTTAATCTTGTTCACTCTCTCTTTTACTGCATTAAGGTTCACCCATGTGTAAATTCCTTTGCTTTTAAATAATGGTGCAGTTTTGGCACCTGATAATATTTATATAAGCTTGCCCAAAGGTACAATACGCCGCCGCTGTTTGAATTTGTAAACACACCTGTCTCTTTGATAGTGCTTAAATCTGCATTATACATATCTGACAAGACCTTAATAATGATACGAATGAAAGGTGTAGATAAGCATACTATTCAAAGAGAAAGTTTCAAGTGCATAGCTACTTTACACAGATGATCAAACTGACTCTCGGCAGTTCTCTTGGCATGATCTCTGGCTCAAGAAGACAACTAAAAACTAGAAAATGTCCTTTAAAAATGAAGTTGTAAGAGGTACGCCAGTGTCAATAAAGGAAAAAATGGCTTGGCCTTCACCTTAAAAGTTGTATACTCTAAATTATGGCAAATGTATAAATGATCACTAGAAGTTAAACCTACAATTATTGTGCACTTTTTAATTGTGAATACACAATATTTATGTTAGACATTATATAACTGTGATATTACACAATTATACCAATAGCGGCGTACTGTACCTTGAGTAAGGGGCTCTAAAACATTACATTCCATTAGATTAAATCAGTATTGTGGCTTAGCCAAGCAGCCCCAAGGGAGGCAGGGGTGGGAGAACAGGTAAAGGGAACCAGGAGAAGGAAGGAGGGCTTCGGTCCAGGCCCAGGGGGGTGCTCACTGTTACCAGATGGTGTAACCGCCGCTGGAGCCACCCATGAAAAAGTTGCCCTTGCGTTGTGTCATCACAACATTTGCACCTTGCATGGCTGCCATCTGAGCCGCGTTGGGGAGGTGTCCAGGAGGTGGAGGCTTGAATATGAAGATAAATATGTAAATCAAACACATATTTCATCAGCTACATTTTCAGTTATGTCTATGCCAAGTGAAAATTGTGAAGTCATGACTTAAAGGATCTCAGAACAGACTGAACATACAAGGAATTTCTCACTGAATGTTGAGTTGAAGGACAAAAGCTACAGAATAGTGGGGGAAATATTGTGGTTTTTTTATTTATTTGTAAACTAGTTTAGGGCAACCTCCTACTTATTGTTATTAATATACTTACTCTTTTTTGTGACGTGTCAACACTCTCAGATATGAAAACATTTCGTGTCAAAAGTTCTTCCGAAATATTGACAAATTCAATTCAATGAAAACTAGAACTAATGTTTTCATCTTTTTTTTTTTTTTTCATCACCAATTTTACATGTTGACAGCGGAGTTTCTGATTTTAATGGCTCGCTCAAAATGAGGGAAATAATCAAAAAATACCAAACAATTTTTTTTACAATTTGGGTGATGGTATCATATCATACTTGATGTCATGATGACATTAAATGCAATTATCTTCAATACCTAATAAATATATATTTACATAATAATAATAATAAGCTAAATTATCAAAAAATATAAACAAAATGTAGTTTTTAACCAACAGCTTCTTTCTCTGATTAATTTAGAAGTGTAAATGATGGACGTTTTCGAAACTATTAGAAGGTAAAACTGTAGGTCATGTTTTGTCCCACATCTCAATAAATCATAAGGAACTGCCACTGATATCGTTGTTCATTTAAATCGATCTCGATCCTCCAACAAAAACTGGATTTGGCTCAGGCCTTCCAAGATATATAGATTGTTTTTTCACTGAAAAAGAATTGGAGAAATTTAGCATTTCATTACTTGTTCAAAACCTTGTTCTGAGAGTTGAGTACAAGAGTTCAAAAAGCTGATGAAAGATCACAGTCCATCAGGTGACATCTTGTGTAAATCTGCATGTTTATAAGAAAAAAAAACCATCAAGATGTTTTAACTAAACCATCACATCTGACAAAAATACGATGGTAATTTCATCCCGTTGTCTTCTCACATCAAAATCCACAGATTTATTTGTTTCTAGTTTTGTTGTAAACCGATTCGGCTTGATCTGTGCATATTTCTCTCCTGATTGAGACAAGATGACTTTTTCACTGAAGGCATTATAAATAATTATGGACTCCTATTTAGCTAGAAGTAGGGGTAGGTGATATTACCAAAAACTTATCACATTAGAAGTCATTTTATTTCACGTTAACGGTATATATCACAATATAGTTATTTTTGCTTTAAATAAGAACCATAGAAATTTCATAATTCGTCACCCGTGTCAGTATCACAAAAAAACGATAATAGAAATACTTAAAAAAACACTCAAGTGAACTGAAGATAAGTAAATACAGCGATTAAATAAGAATAAGAAACTAATTACAAGCAATAGGACTAAAAACTACAGTAGTGGAATAAATAATTAAGAAATACTACATATATAGTATAAAGTAATCAAATGTATAAAAACTGCATAATCTTCACTGTGTAAATTAAATGTATCTTTCTTGTTATTAAAGCTGCAAGAGTGATTTAGTCAAGAGCAGTGAGAGATTTTCTCTCTTTTGTTGTCTGATTAACATGAATGACAGTGACAGCAAGAATGCTATCACTTTAAGAGCTGCCTTGATCCAATATGAATATACAGGTCCTTCTCAAAAAATTAGCATATTGTGATAAAAGTTCATTGTTTTCCATAATGTAATGATAAAAATTTAACTTTCATTTATTTTAGATTCATTGCACACCAACTGAAATATTTCAGGTCTTTTATTGTTTTAATACTGATGATTTTGGCATACAGCTCATGAAAACCCAAAATTCCTGTCTAAAAAAATAGCATATTTCATCCGACCAATAAAAGAAAAGTGATTTTAATACAAAAACAAGGCGACCTTCAAATAATTATGTTCAGTTATGCACTCAATACTTGGTCGGGAATCCTTTTGCAGAAATGACTGCTTCAATGCGGCAATCAGCCTGTGGCACTGCTGGGGTGTTATGGAGGCCTAGGATGCTTCGATAGCGGCCTTAGGCTCATCCAGAGTGTTGGGTCTTGCGCCTCTCAACTTTCTCTTCACAATATCCCACAGATTCTCTATGGGGTTCAGGTCAGGAGAGTTGGCACGCCAATTGAGCACAGCAATACCATGGTCAGTAAACCATTTACCAGTGGTTTTGGCACTGTGAGCAGGTGCCAGGTCGTGCTGAAAAATGAAATCTTCATCTCCATAAAGCTTTTCAGCAGATGGAAGAATGAAATGCTCCAAAATCTCCTGATAGCTAGCTGCATTGACCCTGCCCTTGATAAAACATAGTGGACCAACACCAGCAGCTGACATGGCACCCCAGACCATCACTGACTGTGGGTACTTGACACTGGACTTCAGGCATTTTGGCTTTTCCGAAAAAAGTACTTTGGACCACTGAGCAACAGTCCAGTGCTGCTTCTCTGTAGCCCATTTCCTGCACACGCCTGTGCACGGTGGCTCTGGATGTTTCTACTCCAGACTCAGTCCACAATCTTCCTCAGGGTCCGGTCACCTCTTCTCGTCTCGTTTTTTGCCACACTTTTTCCTTCCCACAGACTTCCCACTGAGGTGCCTTGATACAGCACTCTGGGAACAGCCTATTTGTTCAGAAATTTCTTTCTGTGTCTTACCCTCTCGCTTGAGGGTGTCAATGATGGCCTTCTGGACAGCAGTTAGGTCGGCAGTCTCACCCATGATTGCGGTTTTGAGTAATGAACCAGGCTGGGAGTTTTTAAAAGCCTCAGGAATCTTTTGCAGGTGTTTAGAGTTAATTAGTTGATTCAGATGATTAGGTTAATAGCTCGTTTAGAGAACCTTTTCATGATATGCAAATTTTTTGAGATAGGAATATTGGGTTTTCATGAGCTGTATGCCAAAATCATCAGTATTAAAACAATAAAAGACCTGAAATATTTCAATGAATCTAAAATATATGAAAGTTAAATTTTTATCATTACATTATGGAAAACAATGAACTTTTATCACAATATGCACATTTTTTGAGAAGGACCTGTACTGTTAAACATGTGCTTTCTTTCTCAGCTGTTTGCTTTCACTTAAGACATTAATTACTGTGTTTACGATTCTTGCAAAGATGGGCATTTTGACACACAAGTGTGTGTATTTAACCTTTCAAGACCTACAAAGCGGCAAAAATAACGTTCAATACTCCTGCGCTCTATGAGCAGCGTCTTCATGTTTATGCGCATCTCTGAGTACGCATGTGCATAATCAGTTAGAGTATAGCAAAATTTGTTCTCTTTCACTGCTGACTGCATTTCAACTGATTAAAATCACGTGTTTTTAAACCGCAGTGCTTAAATATGCATGCAAACAATAAGCTTTTCACTTCACAAGAGATTGATTGATGGACTGGAGTCATCTGCGTTTCTGGTGAAATATTGTGATGTTTTAATAAGCTGTTTGAACTCTCATTCTGATGGCACCAATTCACTACGGAGGATCTATTGGGGAGCATGTGTTTTTGAAAATTTGTCCCCGAATCTGTGAAGAAACTAACTCATCTATATCTTGGATGGCTTGAGTGCAAGTAGATTTTAAGGAAATTTTCATTTTAGGGTGAACTATTGCTTTAATTGTAGGTTGCTAAATATAAATGCATATTATTTCCTGGATGTTTATTGGGAATACTCACAGGAATGGAGGTACTGGTGCTATGCCCAAAGCGAGCTCCAGCATCGAATCCACCATCCACCATGACGGTGGAACCAGGGGGGTACACAGGCCCCATCTGATAATATGCCATTGGGACACTGGGGCCCATGGCCCCCATTGGCACAGACTGAGCATGCATGGGCATGTACATCTGAGTACCAGGGTAAGCTGAGGTCATTTGGGGCATCTGTCCATGGGCTGGGGGAGGAGCCATATACCTGGGCTGATAAACCTGCGAAAGGGTAACATACACAAAGTGTAAAAATCGTAAATTATAGTAAAAAAAAGGTTTGGTTTTTTTAAATGAGCTGCACTCCAAGCCATTTTAAAATGCAGATAACCACAAATCTGCAACAGTATAACAGCCTAAAGTTATGAATAATGAAATGAACATGATTGTTTTTTTTGTTTTGTTTTTTTATCACTTTTGCTGCATTTTTATATAACAATTTAGGGTTTTATTAAGGTTTTAAATTCATGATAAAATCACAGTAATGAATGCTCTCAAAATCAAGTTAATTTGTATACATCTAGCATACTAGATAGAATACCTCTTTCTTCTGGGAGTTTCATGCTGACTAACTCATTGCTAAAATTGCCTTTGTCTGTTTGAGTGGCGACACTTACATCACAACAGATGATTCATCAAGCGCAATTTCCAAAAATGATTCATGTTCTCAGAAGACTCTTTAGCATGCCGTCTTGAGTAAGGGAGCATACATTTTTGAAAATGCTTCTAAAGTGCTTCCAAAACATGCTGTATATTTTTTATATAGTACTAGAATAGGAAAGACCCATTTGAATGAGCAGACAGAGAGTATTTAGCACTGGTAACCTCAGAGTATGGAGGAGGGGCATCTGGATATGGAGACACCTGAGGAGGGACTTGCATAGCAGGCGGGTAAACGGGTGCTGTGCTCTGCTGAGGGTAAACAGCTTGAGGATATGAACCTGCATGAACACCAATGGGGGGAAAAGAAGACAGACAGTTAAAGGTTTAAAATTAATATCACAACAGAATCTTAAATTGATTTACTGTAAAAATAGCCAGCAATATTTTGGTTTTGTACTAAAGATGATGACCAAGAAAAACCATTCAACGGTTTTCCTTAAACCAAAGTAAGTACACATGCTTGAAATGTGGATTAAATTGAAAAAATTAAATAAATTGGCTAAAGACTTAAAAAAGGACCCAGAAATGTTATTTAAAGGTTTTGTGATATTGACCGAAACAGATATGATTAACGACAAATGACTTACTATAAGAAATATGGATGCGGAAGCGTATGTATTACAATAAATAACATCAAGCCACACAAACAAACAAACGACACAAAAAGGCACGCTAAACAAGACCGCTAAATTACAATAGAAAATAAGACAAATTGTTCTTGAGTGGATACCAGAAAGTATATTGATGAAACACGTTTAAATAAGATTAATTAAATGATTTAACTGATGCTGTAAGCGTCTCGCTTTCTTAACGAGGTCACCTTTCTGGTCACGTCATCGCGCTGTAGCAGACTAGCTAGTCACCCTTTACCTGTTTTCAATCCAAAACATTGCCATGTCCGCTAAAATAAGACACTACCGGGTTAAATATAACAGTGTCCGTCGGGACACAGTCGATGGCAGATGTTTTTGGCACATAATCGATAAGAATTCAGTATGTAAAATCGTTTGTTATGTAAGTCAGTTATGCTGGCTAACTCCATTGGTAGTTGCTAGGAAGCGGCTAAGCAAAATAGCAGAAGAGAGGAGATGATCGCGTATTTACCTTTGTTGTTCATTGTTCTTCACTGTAGGTAAAATATTCTAGTGGATGAGAAATTCAACAGACCGAATTCGGCGTTTATTTGGCAATAAATATAAGGTTTAGTCAAAGTTCCTCGTCTTTTTTCCTCGTTACTTCCTTGTTTTCGTCGGGTTATGCTTTGAGTATATTTGTGTTGGGAGGAGCTACGTCACGCACGCATCAGTTTTTGGACGCCACTCCCTGTTAAAGAGAAACTCGTGACTCATTATCTACAAAACGAAAGTCTCTGTAAGCCCCACTTTATACTATAAAAATAAACGTTATGTTTACAGTATAAAACAACAGAATATATATTAAATTTTACATATTAATATGTAAAATATTTGCATTTACATGTAGGGAAGGTGTCACAGATGGAATGTCACAAAGTCCACCCCTTTCATAATAGAAAATGAGTTTGAGTCAAAAGTCCAGTTACACGATTGTGTGTTTTCTCAAAAAGTGGTTTTCATGTCCGTTTCAAAAGCCTAGTTCAAATGGATATTAAATCAAAATAAAATACTTGTGTAATCAACATTGGGTAAACAAGTGTGAATATAATAAAACTACATAGCATACATCCAGACAAGGTAGATTTTGACTAAAAGGTGCTTTTTCAAGAAAATCAGATGCATATTCTAATATGTGTTTTTAGAATAAGGGTCCTTTTGATAAATGTCAGACCAGGGCAAGTTTTTAAATGCTTTTTCATGGCCTGGTTTCACAGACATGCATTTTATTTGGGGACTAGGCTTAAGCCTTGTCTGTGAAACCAGGGCATATGTGATAATTGAATATGCCATTTATTAATTACAGTTCTCTGTAATGACAGGTTTCATTCTGACTTCTTACCCCATATATTATAGTGAGATAACATGCCCTGCTATTACTCAAGTGTCAACAATTAAGTATGTTGTTTATATGCTTAAGTATTTATTGTCTATCTGCCTAAAAATTTGATGTGAATATTTTTATACTTTACTTTGCCAATAACATTTTAATTGACATGAGCATGTAATATGAAATACTGTCTACTCATGGGGTTAGTTAGTATGAAACAATACTGCACACTTGAACCTAAATTAATATTGCATAATTAGACCCTGGGAAGTATGCCAAGCAGAGCAGATGTTTCATTAAGGTTGTTTAATTTAGTTGCAGAATCCAAGCCAATGTATTTTGTATCAGAATTTGAATAGGAATGATGATCCAAATTTTGTCTTGCACTTCTGTGACTAAATTAAATGTAGTTTATGAAATTTTATGGCTGGGCCCACAGGCTCTTTAGGTAGTATAAAGTTGCATTTAGTGTCGGCCCTGCATCTATACAAGTATAAAACAGAGCAGAGCTTTGTCAACTTAAATACTTGAATGAACTTTAATGAACACTTTTGTTTGCAATGTATATGTCTTTATATCAGATGTACATTAGTAAATTAGTTGGGGCCTGAATACTGGATGTGAACCTAATCACAGATTCATCTGTATTCAGCAATCCCAGTACTCCTTTGAGCTCCATGGCAATATGCTGCTAATGCATGCAAATAGAAGTGTTTGCCAGCTGGCTTGGCAACAGAGGAAAGACATAGAGTGTGTATAGAGACACTGTGTCTTTTTATAAGCCAGTTCGTTATAAAAAAATGGGAAGATGCCTTGTAAATCACATATGCATTTGCATCAGTATGCATCTGACTTTTCTTTACTTCATTTTGAATGCATTTAGTGGTGTGCTTAAAGCTTTCACAGAAAAAAAAAATTAGATCATCACACAATAGAGATTCACATAACAATGCATCAGATGCATCTGGCTGCAGTTCCCTAAAATGATCCTCTCTGGGGAAGAGTCAGAGGAAGAATTGTTCTTGAAGATTAAATAGATGGGCTGTAGCCAAACTTTTTTCTTTATGATTGCATTTCTTGATTTGCATTTAGTATTTCTCATTCAAGTGAGTGAGTGACATGACTGACCCATACTCAGAATTTGTGCTCTGCATTTAACCCATCCAAAGTGCACACACACAGCAGTGAACACACACCTGGAGCAGTGGGCAGCCATTTATGCCGATGTGCCCGGGGAGCAGTTGGGGGTTCAGTGCAGTCCGTGGTATTGCCGGCCCGAGACTCGAACCCACAACCCTAGGGAAAGGAGTCAAACACTAGGCCACGACTTCCCCAAGTGTAAATGTAAGTGTAAGTCACTTTGGGTAAAAGCATCTGCTAAAGTAATCCAGTATTGTTAGTGCTAAAGTGCCACATAGAACAAGTTGTAATAATTGCATTTAATATTTTAATTACCCCTTTTGTTTATTAATATTTTACATGGAACCATATAATATGACTGCATGTTTTTATTTGCTGCGGTGCCCAGGGAGCAGTTTTAGAGCCTTGCTCAAGGGCAACACAGTCAAGGTATTGCTGGCCCGAGACTCAAACTCACAACCCTTGGGTTTGGAGTCAAACTCTCTAACCACTAGGCCACGACTTGCCCAAGTGTAACAGTAAGTCACTTTGGGCAAAAGCATCTGCTAAAGGAATCCAGTATTGTTAGGGCTAAAATGCCAGGTAGAGCAAGTTGTAATAATTGCATTTAATATTTTAATTACCCCTTTTGTTTTGTTTATTAATATTTTACATGGAACTATATAATATGACTATGTTTTTTTATTTCATTTAGACTTTAAGAGGTACAAGGAAGACAGGTGGAAGGACATGGATGTCAATATATTAAATTCTTAGAAAATGTCCATTCACATTGCTATTCTGAAGAAACAGAGCAATAGTAATAATATTAATAGTAATAAAAATAATAGCAGTGCAAAAGGTCGCGGGTTAAATTCAGGGAACACACATGCTGGTAAATGCGTATATGTAAATAATATTTTTTATAAATATTATTAATACAAATAAATTTATCTCTTTATTAATATTAGTAATTTTATTATTAGAGAACAACTTCACTCTGTAGCAATATTACAGTTGGAATCAAGAGTTTGAATAGTGCAGTAACTGCAGTAACATTGTGTACTGTCTCTTTAAGACGGCCATCGCTCTCGTTCTGTCGACCCAGCGCCATTTTTTCAATACAAGACTCGGCCTGCATAAATTATGTTCATGACGTAGTGCAAAAGAGCAAAATTGTGTTAATTTTTCGGTACTTTTCTGCAGATAAGGTTTTACCTTGGCTATTAAGGCACACTTGCTTCACCAGCACGACAGTTAACGGAAAGACGTCATTAAATATTTAGTTATAAAGAGGACCAGCGCTTTCCCGAGCCTCCTTATCAATGCAAATAGCTCTTTTGTGTGCATTCGTAGCGCGCGTCGGAAGCTGTGAGATGAATTTTTAATTATGCATATTTAAAACAAACTGTGGCAAAGCTCGCCGAAGGAGGAGAAATAAAGGAAATACCCCAGCTTTCAGCGGGTAAGTCGTGAATATGATCACAGCTTGCACGTATTTTTGCACAACGCAATACGAACTCGCGGACTCGAAATGAGTTTTTGGTTAATATGCAATGGTCTTAATTAGCATAATTTATATATTTATGATAAAGAGAAAGGAAATACATCAAATGCCCTCCCGAGTCATGGCATATTGGCATGTGAGGAGTGTGATAAGTAGATGAAGTGTGTGTCCCGTGAGGGGAGTTTTTATTGCATTGTGATCGTGTTGGGAGGACTGCATTAGAAACGTTACCTCACAGGCCTGCTTGATGTGAAAATGCGCAAGGCTTACATAATGCTCTATTGTTTTCTTTTTTGGATAATTACATGAGCAAATTTATAATGCAAGACACACACCTTAAACTGCACTTGCACAGTTATGACATTCGAACATGCACGGAAATAATGTACCAAATCTTTAAGAACTGTGTTTACGTATTTCTGAGGTACCTGGGTTCAAGTATTTAAGTTGACAACCTTGAGAGCGGCTGTCATAGACTACGACATGATTATCTGGTTAATGCCTCGCATATATTTACTATGGTAATCATAATTCCCGCCAAAAGACCAGAGTATTTGCTATACTTAATGTTATTACTGTAAAACATAATGCATGTAATGTATAATGTTATTGAACGACATTGATGGCTATCACATAATTATTGCAGTAACAACTGCAGAAACAATGGTGTTCTAGCAGAAACTTTTTGGAAGGGTTAGCTGCTAGTCACCTTCATATTTTAAATGTAAAATATAAAAAAAGTAGGTATTCATATTGTGGGAAGTAACCTGGTAGTTTTAATGCCATTAACTGTGAAGGGCTCTATTGGAATGTTGTATGTTTTTTTTTTTTTTTTAAGAAAATTATGAAAGGTCCCTTTTCTAAATTTTTTGTTAGATTTAATTGCACTCAATCACATAGCAGTTTTTACCTTAATAACTTAACTCAAAATTTTCTTTCCATGTGAAGTATTTGTGATTGAAATTTGATGTTTGTCAGATTTAGTTGCACTTAATATATTGGTGCATATTTATTTACCTTTATAACCTAAAACCGATTTTTTGTTTCATATTATGTATTTTTATTAGAACTATTTGTCCGATTTCTTACATACTTTGAAGTATTTCTGATTAAAATGGGATTTTGTCAGAACTATTTGACCTTTATAACAATATTTAAAATAATGCTCTTACATATTGTAAAGCATTTCCAATTGAAATGGAGTATTCAGTGATTAAAATTGTGGCACAGGACTTCATTTTATCTAGGAATTCCCTGAATTGTGAAAAATTGTCTGTAGTAGGTGGTTGCAGGGAAGGGGCTGAAAATATAAAAGCTCTTGATGAAAAGTAAATGTTAAAGTTGTTTCGTAGGTAGATCAAGTTATTACATTTTGGAATTACATGCTCTGATTAGTCATTTGGAATAAGAGCAGGAATGTGTATTAAGGAGGTAAATGGGGTCAACTTTCATGTCATGGTGAGTTTATTCTTCGATTACTGGTATGTAGTGCTGACCAGCTTATTTTATTTTTTTGTCTCAGGTGGTACTGTGGAGCTGGTAACATCCCCTTCAACCACTATGCAGAATCAGTGATCTCCTCAGAGCCTAGACTTCATCATGGACACTGAGGATCTCCCTGCAAGCAATGCGCCTCTCACTGTCAATGAACAGGTACTCCTGAGTCAAGTCATAATTTCCATACGTTTCTCACTACTTACATGAAGTGTAACAGATTGCAGATACAACAAAACACGGATGTACCTTAACATTTCATCACATATCCAGCCTCATGCCCCACGTGTGTGAGTGTTCAGTCTACGTTCACAGCACAAGCAATTCTCTTCTGGTGGTGAGGTGTTGACCGAAAGCATCGCTTGTGCCAGTTTTTGGTCAGACGCTCTTGTTTGTTTGCTGTACTCATGTCACTTGTGTCCTTGTTTGGTTGGTTCTTTGTGTCCTAATGTGTGCTTGGCATCTCTGTTCTCTTTAGCCATTCACTGTCTGACTGCAGAAGTGTTTTCTCAGCTTTTAGGTTCCTGCACTTTGAAATTCCCAGCACAAGACGACCAGGTATGCACCTTTTCCTGCCTCTGTACTGCTCTCTGTGCTGCGCTGAGCTGAGCTTCCATCTCTGCCTGAGCCCTGCATTTGCACCTGTGATGCTTCTCTGATCTCGACTGAAACATGAAATGTTTTTAAAACAAAAGCTCATCGTTTCTGAAAAGCAAGGTGTACGCTGATTGGCCAGCTTTTCAGTGATTTGGGTTTGGAACTTTAGTCTTTGCAACTTTAGGATAACTTATCTATGCAATAACAGCCTGTAGCATTCCAAAGAGAAAGGAAAACTTGAAATTGCATCAAATGACCCCTTTAATCTCTGCAAAAGCTTTGAAATTGTGACATACAATAATACAATAGAGTTTAAAAGTTGATAATAAGATATTCCAAAAGAAACTTTTAAACCGTAGTGTCACAGTTGGACAGCAAAATTAGCTTGGATTTCAAAGGCTCATGTTGACAACAAAGTTGACATGTTCTTCATGGGAACCTATTAGCGTATTTGAGCATCTTCTGCTACTTGTTCTTACCTTATTGGCTTTTTTCAAATTACTGAGCCTCTTGTACAGCTGTTAAATGCAAGTATGGCTGGGTGATATCGCAAAAACGTATGTTTTACAACTTATGTATGTTAACTGTTATCTTTAACCTTTATTCAATAAATGAACCCAAGGAACAAGATATAAGGAATGAGATGTGTGTGTATGTGTATATATATATATATATATATATATATATATATATATATATGTGTGTGTGTGTGTGTGTGTGTGTGTGTGTGTGTGTGTGTGTGTGTGTGTGTGTGTGTGTGTGTGTGTGTGTGTGTGGTATATTGTATGCACTAGTATAATACTGGATAGTAAAGAAAAGCAATATTTACCTAACTACGTGTAATTTTTACTAAAACATTTTAATACTTAAAAATGTGTAAATTCATTGGATATATTCAATATTTCGCCCCGCCCCCCAGCAGTTCCATGCTCTTTTGCTCCGCAAACATCACTAATAATTAAATGTCTGAGAGATCAGAATATGCACACAGGTGTGTGAACTCATCCATAACAGACCATGATCCATTTTCATCTTGTCAACACTGCCCCTCATAACTCCGGACGGGAGAGCATTTATAACCTGTTAACCCCCTTCCCCCAGGTCATTGTCATGTCAGGACAGGAGACCATCCGTGTGTTGGAAGTGGAGGTGGATACAGCCTTGTCCTCTTCGGGGACTGATGGGAAGGGAGAGTCAGGGGGCGAGGAGGCTACTGTTCATATCCTAGATGTAGCTGAGGAGGCTCCATTGGACAGTCCAGTAACCACAAACACTACCACAGCTGGTGAGACTATTCAAATTGACTGATATAAATAGCCATATTAGTTTGGTATCATAGCAACCCAGTATTCAAAGCCACCACCATCAAAGAGGCATTTAGTGGCATATTAATGCATGGCTTAAAATAGACATCACCATTTGTTATGTTTGTCATGCTTGGAAATGTCCTGGATTTTCTTTTTTTTTTTTAAGGATTCATCTAATTTTTCTCTCTTTGCATGTAGTGTCTCTGGAGGTCTCAGCACCTGCAGTCCAGACCGTGGTCTCCAAAGCCCCCATCAGTGTGTCACTGGCCCAGCCTCAGTCCAGCTTACCCATCACTGTCCAGGCCTGCCCACAGGTGAGCTCCCCATGTAAAATATTAGTATGACTTTCAATGTCATTTTTGCCTCAAGCGCTTGATCATTCTCATATGACTCTGGTGGTCATATCTGAATGTACTCATGGATGTTCATGTTTCTAACTTTCTGAACAAACATTAACAAGTGATCTAATATGTATTATGTAGTGCAAAAATTGTATTTAACGACATGATAAAATGCATGCTTTACATAAGAAAATGTGTTTATATAAAATTGTGATGGGTGAGGGATGGCTCATTCTGTAAAGGCTTAAAACACCTGCTTTAAATTAAGTAATTTTAGTAACATCCCCAATTGAGCAAATCAGTGTTATTATTTTATTATTATTTGTATACCATTTATAATATTTATTCGTATTTAAAAATAGCTTTGTTTTTGAAGTATATATTGTTATTTTAGTTTTTTAGTGTTTATTTATTTTTGTTATGTTTAATGAATTTTTATTTAGCTTTAATTTGTTTTAGTTTTAGTTTTGGTAATTTTAGTTTTTAGTTACTTTGACTAATTTTAGTACTTGACCACATGACGTTTTTTTGCAAAAGGTTTTTTTTTTTTTTTTTTTAGTCTGGATGAGTTGTCACTAGTTGACAAAATTCAGCACTCTGTGGATTTGAGATGATTGATTTCCATCCCTTTATTTGAAATCTTTTATATTTTTTTAACCATTTACAAAGTTGGCTAGTGCATGATGCCTTGTTTTAAAATCGACAAACAGCCTGTTTATTTCATTGCCAAGGTGAAGATTAAATCAAAGTGTTTTCCATCTGATGCTTATTTTTAATATCATTTCAGCTTTTTCACATAACAAAACTGATTCACAATAGTTTTAGGTCACAGTAACAGCATTGGTGCAGAATGTGAGCAAAATACCTATGAACGTCAAAACATTTGAAAAACCTTTCTCATTAAATCTATATGCCATTACACCGCCAGGTCCTGACCCAGGATGGTTTGGCCTCTCTGATGACCAGCATGCTTGCACAGCAGGGTTCTCTGGGTCAGCCCCTGCTCATTCCTCTGAGTATGGCCGGGTCTGTAGGGGGTCAGGGGGGTCTGGCAGTGCTCACCTGGCCCACCGCCACTGTCGCCACCCTCCCTGGTCTTGCTGCAGCCAGCCCTGCCGGAGGACTGCTGAAGCTGCCATTTGCAGGACTGCAAGGTAGTATGCTCATTAGGCTTGCAGCGATAGACGGTGCTG
The DNA here is from genome assembly GCF_003368295.1 of Carassius auratus. NCBI lineage: Eukaryota > Metazoa > Chordata > Actinopteri > Cypriniformes > Cyprinidae > Carassius > Carassius auratus. The sequence continues at coordinate 4,450,898 of NC_039290.1, forward strand.
AAGGTGATACCGTAGAAAAGCCGTAACACAGGTTACATCACTTGCCCACCGTGGCACCCTACCCCCACAGTTGTTTTCATTTTTGTATCGTAATATATAATAATATATAGACAAGAAGAGTGAGACCTGCGTCTCAGGTGAGACAGATAAGACGATGGCAGATGATTTAGTTTCGAAGACGGAATGCAATAGTGTCTCTTTGGCAATATTTTAGATTTTGAAAAGCCTGTTGACTTGCCGTTCATCTAAGGTGATTTTGGAAGGTTTTTTTTAAACATTTGTTTCCTATTTAATTGGTCAAAGTGTATGCCGTGCCTCCAAGCTTTCTTATTCATCTTGCTAATAAACGTCCTGCGTTTCTTATTTATTTGGTTATATATTATACATGTTTACTTATTTCCAGTTTTGTATACTTATTTAAACTTTATGCAAGTTATTTATTTTATATTAGGCAAAGCCTAATAGCATGGTCTGTTTTTATTTGTTTTGTTAATAAAAGTTATATGTTTTATATATAGGCTAAAGGGAGTTTGACGTTGTATTTTGTTGTTTTGTTTTCAAGCAGTGGACGCCGAATTGCCACTAATTAAATTAATTAAGTGAAAGTAAAATGCGCACGGCGTTCTAAGATATTTAAAAGTGAAAGGAATTGAAGGAAAGTGAGCAAAAGAGCTAAAAACAAGCAATTGCTTTACGCTGAATTGCTGCAATTTGAAAGTGAAAGTAAAATGTGTATCCCACTTTTAAAAGCGAGGAAAAATGGGAAAATTTCTTCACTGTAACAACCCTGTTGCCATGGAATTCAATTTAAAATACATGGAGTAAGGGCAGCATTTGATGTTTACATGAAATGGTGACTTGTTTAGGCCAGTCAGTATTTCATAATAATACAATTTTAATGTTACAATGTGTTTTACTGAGGAAAGAAACTTCGATACAACAGCTTGTTTTTTTCTTTTCCAGCTGCTACTGTGTTGAACTCTGTCCAGACGCAGCTGCAGTCACCTGCGCAGGCGGTCCTACAGCCCCAGGTGTCTGCTCTGCAGCCAACCCAGACCACAACAGCCACCACTGCGTCTGTTGTTCAGAAAGTGTCAGAGCCCAGTGCCTCAGTCGCAACACTTCAGACTGCAGGCCTGTCCATCAACCCTGCTATTGTGAGTACGGAGCACTTCTGTTGTGGATACAAACATGTATTTGGGTTTAATTGTATCATATATGTGAGAAATTGCATTTTTAAGACATTTGAAATGGGAATGGCCAATATATTGCAACAATTTGGGGTACTAACTGATTTTAAAGGTTTTATTGTCTAGTATTCGATATTTGAGAGGTAATTTCTTGAATACAGCATTCATATCAACAATTCTTTTTAAAAAATATATTTAGATTTTAGCTTTTATTGTAAATTCTTTTGTAGACGAAATAATATAGATTTTATTTAGGCCTATATTTTAAAGTTTTAGTATTCCAGGGCTGATTACTAACGATTATGTTTGAATACTTCTGTTAAGAGTTGTATAGGAGACTGACTTTGTTTTATAAACCATAATAATAATATGAATAATGATAATCATTAATATGACTATTAACTATTGTTGCTCATTATTTATTCATTATTCATTTTTAGATTTTATATATATATATATATATATATATATATATATATATATATATAAGAAAAAAAATCATAAATCATATGCAAACTAGAAAAATTTGAAAATCTTAAAGCTAAGCTAATCTAAAACCTCTTTTGCTGTTTTACAAGAAATTGCATTTACTTTCAGGAAATGCATATAGTCTTGCATTACTAAAGATAACTGTTTAATGAATTTAGTCTAATCAAATTATTATTTTTATTTTTCAGATTAGTGCAGCTTCTCTGGGAGCTCAGCCTCAGTTCATCAGCTCTCTAACTACAACTCCTATCATCACCAGTGCTGTGTCTAATGTGACCGGTCAACTCATTACCAATGCACAGGGCCAGGTTAGTACACATTTAAATGTACTTTTTTGTAATTTACATTACATATTAATTTAATAGACAAATTTGCCCTTTACACTTTTTTTTTATACAAGTCTCATTATTTTTAAACCTGTGTTTCAGGTGATTGGAACACTTCCCCTGCTGTTCAACCCTGCGGCAGCTTCTGCGTTACCAGCTCAAGGCCTGCAGGTCCAGACCGTGTCTCCACAGCTGTTCTTCAACTCCCAGGGCCAGATCATTGCTACGATAGGAAACGGTCCAACAGCTGCTGCCCCCGCTGCCACCTCCGTCCTCCCCAAAGCCACTGTGCCCCTGACACTCACCAAGACCACCACACCGGTACTGCGGTGCCACCTGTGGCACTTCATTAGTCTGTAAACATACAGTTAACATTTAGTCATCTATGTGGCATTTCTGTACTTTCTAAGCATAAATATATCCTTTTTTATTCTTAAACATGTAAGAAACCAATCCGAATACACCAGCAACTGTTAAGCAACCATCTAGCTGAACACTGTAGCATCCATTTAAAAATGCCACATAGGCTCATTGGAAAAACGTGCCCCCAAAAATGTACCCATACTTACAATTAATTGCAGATTCCAGCTTAAATGACCACTAGTGGCATTAAAAAACTAACAGCTTTTAATCCTGTTCACTAAAATTCATAACATGGGCAGATTATTGATTAATAAAGGTTTTTTTCTTACAGAATCTTGCACAATACTATGTTATGTTCTGAATACTGTTTTATGAATTGTGCCGGTTTTGTACATATGCTCCAGAAAATGTAAAAAGCTTGTCATATTTATTGATGGACTGTGATTTGTTCTCTAGGGTCCCGTTGGGAGAGTGGCCCCTTCTAAAGTCATCATTGCTCCTCAGCCTCAAGTGGTTAAATCCGTGACATCCCTCACCTCTGCCGGTGCCATCGCCTGTGGAGACATGCCTACCGTGGGGCAGCTTGTCAGCAGTAGGTTTATGTTTCACTGGTACTTCACTGTTTATGTAATGTTTGCAATATTGCATTTACATCTTTCTTCTGTCACACGTTTGAATAGGAGCAATTCTGTAAGGTGTTTTCAGATCAGATTTGAGTTATGAAGATTGATGTTTCAGTGACTCGAGGGTAAATTACTGGTGTTGTTTATGATCTGGAGAGGATCCAGAAGTCCTGATTCAATTTTTGTTTTCATTAGAGCCGCAGTCTGCTGTGAACGAAGAAGAGGCCATAAATCTGGAGGAGATCCGAGAGTTTGCCAAGAATTTTAAGATTCGACGGCTCTCTCTGGGGTTGACACAGACTCAAGTGGGCCAGGCTCTCACCGCTACGGAGGGTCCTGCCTACAGTCAGTCAGCCATATGCAGGTTATTCTCTTTTCTAAATTTCCTTAGTAGTCTCTGTTTTTCTTTATTTGTCTTACATGACTAATTTGGACCACTCCCACTTAATTTAGATTGTGTAAATCGTGCCATTAAAGGAAGAAAAAGTAACCAGTGAAACACAAGGCTGTTCTTTGTATCCAACATTGAATCATAGATTATATATTAGGGGTGAAACGGTACACAAAAATGGACTGTTCAGTTCGTGTCTAGGTTTTTGTAATCCCCGTTCTGTACATTTTTTGGTACAGTGTGGCACGGGAAACATACATTTCTGAACAGTGAACATATTGTGGCTCTGTCTTCAAAAATAATTAGAATTATGTTTTATAATCAAATCAAATAATCAAATATAATTAGAATTAAATTTAATGATGTAAAAAATATTTCTTAGCTAATGTTGTAAACTATTTATGGAGCCCTATTACTTACACATTATGGTTAAAATTAACAGAGCCCAAACTATTACAGTAAACTGCCGTGTATTTATAGTTATGATGATCAACACTCAAAAAAATACAAATAAAATTGTAAGCATGTAAATTGCAGTTTTATTTACATGAACTTCTAAATCTAATTATGAAACATATAATCATTTACACGTTGTCTGTCATAACATTAAGACATTATTAACAGGTTAAGTAAGATATAATGAATACTTATATGCTAATGTAGTGCATATATTTAGTGAAATGCTCTTCTCTAGACTGGTGAACTAATGAGCTGTGGACATGGAATGACTCTGAGCAATAACATGAGACATGAAATGTCCGTTCATGTTTATTTTATGCTAATTACCAGGAAAGAGGAAGGGATGAACACGTTCACTCGTGCTCCACTGCCGTTTGAACTGAAGTCACACTACATAAAAGAGAGTCAAAATGGCATTAATGTTTGAATTTCCTGATAAAATTGACAGAATTTAAAATGTAAGACTATGTTTCTTATTAAAAGTAACAAAACACAAAGCTTATTGTAATTATAGGACAGGAGGTGCACTATTAAAATGTCTAGTCAGGTTTTATTCATGCATCAACTGAAACAGCGTATCTTAATAATAGCTATCTTGGGATTTAAGAATTTATATTTATTCATTAAAATGGTACACATCCCTTATATATCAACCATCAATATCCATTCAATGTCTCACATGCACATACTACACTTCATTATCTTGTCTCTCTCTCTCTTGTTTCAAGATTTGAGAAGCTTGACATCACTCCTAAAAGTGCCCAGAAGCTGAAACCCGTGCTGGAGCGCTGGCTGGTAGAGGCTGAGCTCTGGAATCAGAAAGGTCAGCAGAACCTGATGGATTTTGTGGGCGGAGAACCCTCCAAGAAGCGCAAACGGAGAACCAGCTTCACACCGCAGGCCATCGAGGTCCTCAACACTTACTTTGAGAAAAACTCCCTTCCGACCGGCCAAGAGATTACAGAGATCGCCAAGGAGCTGAATTACGACCGAGAGGTGGTTCGGGTCTGGTTTTGCAACCGTCGACAGACTCTGAAAAACACTAGCAAGATCAATGTGTTTCAGGCCCAGTAGGGTGTCGGTGTGTCTCTTAGATTCCAACAGAAGAACTTTTTGGACGTTGATGTATTGGTGCTAGTTGCAAAATGATTGATATGACTGACTAGCTGTTGTGATGAAGCCAGCGGCACTCAAACTGTGTGCAGTCATAGAATAGTCTCAAACAAACTCTTTCTGTTGGTTTTTTGTTTCCGTTATGCTGCATGCAGAGTGACTTTTTGCCGTGCCACCACAATTTTCAATGCTAAAATAGCTTTTGGAACAATTTAAAATATTGAAGAAGCTACGAAATCCTGTAGTTGCTGTTTTTATAGATGAAAAGACACTTCATTAACACACAGGAAAGAAAACGTCCAAAATATTCTCCATTATTTAGTGTTATTCCTGACCATTAAAATTTGTTTTTTCACTGTAGAAATTACAACTATTGCTTTTGACTACATGTAGTACATTCTTTTGAAGGTTTCATTTGACCATTTTTTTTTTCTTGTGTTCATATAGTTTTGCTGTAAACTTTAAGATATGTGGTTGTTCATTGCCTGAGACAACAAACTGGTATTTAGTCATTTTAAACTTCAAAAAGTCTGTCTAAGAGGGCGCATTCAGGTTTTTGCTTCAGTTTCTATGAGTACAGTGGTTCCCCTGTCTTTGTGATTTAATACTGTAGATGTGGTTTGGTTAACTGACAATCATAGTACTCTGAATCAGAAAGCATGCCCTGCTTTTATGTGGCTAAATCCAATTATTCCATTTTAGCTGTCATCGTGATTTAATATTCAGATTTGTATGATTTCAACTGTTGTGTCTATCTGTTGATCTAAATAGAAAACTGTAACTGTATCAAAGATTACAATGACCGACGTAGAATATGTCCTATGGATTTTACGGTTACTGTTTTTGCCATAACCTGTCTAGTTAAGCAGATCGTAATATCAGGAGATGCTATTAAAGAGAGACTTACATCTATATCTATATGGGGCACTTAAGAAACATGAACAGCTGAAAGTTTGTTTTAATGTTGACAAGTGTTAAAAGATATTACCACTATAAATGCAATTCATCATAATGAATTTGGTTTGTGCTCTCATTTGTACTCTGTCGCAGCTATATTCACAGGTCATATGAACCTTTCCCCATTTAGTAAAACTGTCCGGACAGAAATATGTTGTAACATGTTTCACATGTTTGTTCTAAGCTTAAAGCTATATTGTTCTTATGGACCTTCTGTATTTATCTACTGGATTTTTATCTTGATTGGTACAGTTCCATACATTTACATTTTAATGTTGTGAAGGAAGGAATGCTATTAGATATAGTGTTTTAACTAATGCTATACATAGACTAAACAAGGAAAAAACAGCATCTGTTCAACACTTTAATCTGCACAGAGCTTATGGATTTTAAAATGATGCATTTACATATAAACAGTTGTATGGTACTCCATTAACTATATTTATTTTGTATCAGTTTTAATGTTTGGCATTAACTTGTTATTTGAAATAAATTAACACTAAAAAGACTTGTTGTATTTGACTTGCCAGTCATGATTATATTCATCATACCCCGACTACTAAGTTCACAAATTAATTCTCAGAACACACAAAAAGTAACCCGAAGATATTAAAAGTATGTGGATCAAGTTAATTTTAAATACATGTGTTCAAAATGATATTTTTCCTAACAAATGGCCTAAATGAAAAGCATGATGGTACTGGGGGCAATCCAAGGTTTTAAGTTCAAGTTCAAGTTCATTTATTTATATAGCACATTTGTGAAAATTAATTCTCTCATCCTATAAATTTTCTTCACATTTTTTGTAGCGTCGACACTTTCTAGTGCGTTCAGTGAAAGAAAATAATCTCTTCTTTCGATCCAAGGTTTTAAATTTTCTTTATTTAAATTTTTATGGTTTCTGTGGCCTTAAAATAGCACTGATAACCTATTTTTACTATTCAAGAAATAAAATTGCCATTGCATTGCTATCTATATATATTTTTTTGCATTTATAGCCTTCCCTGAAATCAATAATCTGTCTTTATTTGGAATGCATCTATTGTTTTGTAATTTAATAGCATATAATTTAAATTGTTTATTTATTCATAAAACATACGTGTTATATTATTTCTTATTAAATTATTAAGAATTTTTATTTAAAGTATACTTTCTGTTTGTGTTAGTTATTTCTCAATAAGAAAATCCGCTTGTTATGGCTCACGCGTAGACATTATTTGGAGGGCCGCTGTTCCGTCTCTGGCTGTTTGATGTCATAGGTAAAAGGACAATGCGCCTCCAGAGCGATAGGGGCCGCTAGTACACTTGAGCCGTTCACTGTTCCAGCCTATAGTGAGGAAGACTACTGCGGATATTACGGCTATTTCTACAGAACAGATAAACAAACATGTGAATTTATAGAGACATTTACTTAAAGAAAATTAATTCGTCCCTCATCCTATAAATTTTCTTCAAATTTGTCGTAGCGTCGACACTTTCTAGTGCGTTCGGTGAAAGAAAATAATCTCTTCTTTCGAGCTAACGTTACACGAAGTTGTCTTGCCAAAAGAAGGACGATGGGCTTTACATCATTCTTCATCTGACTGCTGTCAGAGGTAATTTACACTCTTATTATGCAATATATGATAAAACTATATCTGTTAAGTATTTGCTTCCATTTGACTTATGTAGTCTAATAAATGTGTTTGTCACGTGTAAGTTAGATTGGTAATTTACGTACTTCTGAATTTAAAAGTCATTTGGCGATTTGTCTTCGTCTTTAATATTATATTTGAACTAGTAATAATACTTAAAATCTCTCTCTAACTGGAAAACTGAAAACGTAATTTCCATTTCAGAATGAATGTTGTATACCTTACAAATAAATAGATAATTGACCTAACGTTTATCCAAGGCTTCTGCCTCTTTCTGTAGACAGGTGTCTGTGTTCATCCCCAAAAGCCAAAGGGAGACTGTCAGGACTGTGATTCATTTCCTCCTAAGTTCTCTTGAATTGGACGTCTAAAGTCATGGCTTGGGCTCTGAAACTGCCCCTGGCCGATGAGGTGATTGAGTCTGGTCTGGTCCAGGACTTTGATGCCAGTCTGTCAGGGATCGGCCAAGAGCTCGGAGCTGGTGCTTACAGCATGAGGTGAGATTGTGCACTAACTTATTCCTTTTCAGGGATGTTTAGATTTCAAATGATTTCTGATGTGTACAGAGACATATGGGGCTTAACAGATGGCATTTTTCTTTTCAATTACAGCTCTTTAAAATACTGTATGTTCAGTTGATCTGTGTTTTTTATTTATTTTTACCTTGTTGAGAAGTGTTGTTTAATATGTTTTACATGAGGGCTATGTCTATGCCAACTTCTCCTGGGCTGTTGTTTAAAATATCAAGATCAATGTGTTTTGGCACATTTAGTGTCTGACCGTCCAGAGAGGCACACTCAGTATCTTGTATTCCCTTACATAACGGTTGTGCAGAAAATTAACCACTTAGAATAGTACAGGTCTATTTGTGCTGATATTGTCAAGTGTGGGGGTTCAGTGAAGTGTTTAATTCAATATGTTTGAAAATTTAAGTAATGACATGACCGCTGTCTGCGTGTTATATTTTATTCTGCTAGTTAATAAAACAAATATGGTTTTAAAGTAAAATGCATTCCCATGATGATATGCAGTCACTCTGTTTAGCCTCAGTAGTTGGTCTCCAGGTAACAAAGTCGTTGTCTGTTATAAACCATATCTTCCAGTCCTGCTTTGTCATCTTTGATGATTTGTTCCCAGATGTTTGAGTAGCTTTAGAAATGTGCCTTTTAAGCTTGTCTGAAATGTAGTTGTATTATAAAGAAAAACATTTTTTTTTCACTCTTTTCTTTCACGTGCTGTTTTGCAGTGATGTGCTAGCTCTCCCCATCTTTAAGCAGGAGGAATCTAATTTACCTCCGGAAAGTGACAATAAGATCCTTCCCTTCCAGTATGTACTGTGTGCCGCGACCTCCCCTGCCGTCAAATTACATGATGAGACACTCACCTACCTCAATCAAGGTCTGTTCAGCAACATTGGCTGAAGAACATCTCAACATCTTTCCTTAGCTTTATATTGAAAGTTCATTTAAGTCTATTAAACTAAAAGAAAACAATGATGTAGAGAGAATTTCCCCTTAGAAATTACTAGTAAATTTCACAAACAATTACAGAGAAACAGTAAGACACACTAAATTAAACATGGCATTTTGTATTAGACAAACTGAAATAATAAATTCTTGTAAAATGTGCTCCAATAATCTGTTTTATTTATGACTTCGAATACATTTTATAGTGCAATACACAGACATTATTGATGAGTTTATTAAAACAACAAATTAAGTTAAAAGAGTTTCTGAAGACTTGAAATTATAATACTATTTACGAGGTTAGGTCAGTATTTTTTTATGTAATTTTTCGGTGAAATTAATTATACAGCAAGGATGCATGACAGTGAAGACATTATAATGTTACAAAAGTAAAATGTTGTTAAAAAATTAAGTAGCACAACTGTTTTCAACCTTCATTATAACAAGAAAAGCATACAGCATACTCAATTAAATTCTACAGGATCATGATTATGCTTCGCAGTGAAATTAATATATTTAAAAATTTATCCAAATCAAATCTTTCATATTTTATATTAATCTTACCAGCATCTGTCCAAGTTCTCTTTTATTGTATGGGAAAGTCTGAATTATATATTTGATTTTATACATTCTCATTGATGCATGATAGGTAAGAGCTTCCAACTTTACATTATAATGGAATTTAACCGTAAACTGATCCATTCCACATTCTTTTACAGAGGGAAGCATAATAAGCAATATAATAAAAACAAACAGGTGTCAAAATGTTTTCACTGGTATTGCTCAAAAATAAATTTCCTATTGGCTGCAGGACAATCTTATGAGATTCGAATGCTGGACAATCGAAAAATGGAGGAGCTTCCTGAGATCAATGGGAAAATGGTGAAGGTGAGGATCTGTTCTTTCTCATCCCCTGAAATTCATGCTTCCCACATACAGGATTGTGCTTGCATCGAGGCTGAATCACTGTAGATGTTGAGTGTCCTTCTTAATCTATCTGAAGAGAGCTTGATGAATCATATCTCTACTGCTGTTTTTCTTGCGGTTACTCCCTGCAGAGCATCATCCGGGTTGTGTTTCATGATCGCCGTCTTCAGTACACTGAACACCAGCAGCTGGAGGGCTGGCGCTGGAACAGGCCCGGAGACAGGATCCTTGATTTAGGTAAATACTGTAACCCATTGCTAACAGAAAGTGAAAATCAGTAGTATAGTAATAAGATGATTGTTAATAATTGGCACTTAAAAATAAACCGTACCGATTAGGGGTGTACGATAATGATAAAATATCTCCTGATCTATGGAGAGAAAAAAAGTCATTCTTTATGTAATAGTAACTATAACAGATGATATAAATATAAAAAACGAATTTGGGGGAAATCTTAATGTTTTTTAATAGACTAAATCAGGCAGAGAAAGTTTATGCATGCACTCTCTGGGTGTTCGTTTGTTTTTCGCGATATACTCTAATGTCAAATCGTTTATCGTTTCGACAACAATTACGATATTATCGTAGACGATATCTATCGCACACCACAACAGTGTTGTGGAAATGCAGGACTTTATTAGAAGTAATAACATGCTTGCGCTGAAATCCTCAGATATCCCGATGTCAGTGGGGGTGGTCGATCCCAGGGCAAACCCTACACAACTCAACACAGTGGAGTTCCTCTGGGACCCCTCGACAAGGACCTCTGTGTTTATTCAGGTATCATAGAATGCTTTTTTGCTAACCTTTAGAACAACTTTCCCATACACTGTAATTGAAGCCTTAAAAATACCAACATGCGGTTTCATTTTTGAGTGTGTGTTTAATTTAACTCACCATTGACCACCTCATTAGGATCGATTTTGACTTCTTTTTTGAAGAGAGAGTTCAATATTTTGTCAGAATTCACTCACTCTCATGTTACAAACCTGCATGACTTTCTTTCTTTCTATTGAAAACACAAAAGAAGATATTTTGAGGAATGTTTCAACTGTTTTTGTCCGTACTTTCAAAGCCTGTAGGGTCTAAATCAACACTGAATTCCATTGACAAAGACAGTTTCTATGTTTTTTAATACAAGTCACTGTTACTTATTGTCCTTTTTGTTTAGGTCCACTGTATAAGCACAGAGTTCACCATGCGCAAGCATGGAGGTGAGAAGGGAGTGCCGTTCCGTATTCAAATTGACACTTTCAAGGAGAATGAGGCTGGGGAGTACACCGAGCATCTGCACTCCGCCAGCTGCCAAGTCAAGGTTTTTAAGGTGGGCTGAGGCCTTCTCTGATCAACATTTTCTGTATGACAATGAAAGTAGTTTTCATTAGTGCAGCATCATTTTTGTACAATCTAACAACCAAAACAAGATCTTAGAAAATTAGATTCTAATACAAGGTTTGTTTAGCCTAAAGGTGCGGACAGAAAGCAGAAAACGGACAGAGAAAAAATGGAGAAACGAGCACCGCAGGAAAAGGAGAAATACCAGCCTTCATATGAAACCACCATTCTCACTGAGGTGTGTATCTGCTTGATTGGAAAGCAAGGGTTTTGCCGTGGATAGTTCATATTTATGATTGAATCTGTAATTTAGACGTTTTTATAATGTTATAACATTTATATAAAATAATATTTATAACATTATTGTTGTGTTTGTATCTTTTATATTGATATTTGATATGTGATCATTTTTGGTGTGTGTTGTATTGATTCAGCTCTCTCTATTGTCCGGAAAGCCTGGATTTGATATTAATATTTACATTAAATTACGGAATTTGTCTTTAATAATAGTTAGAGACTTTAATTTATGTATATTTTTTATTATTATAATTAAGATTTAGAATTTTTTCCACTTTATTTGAATATATGATGATGACATTTGGTGTTTTGTATTTATCTAGTGCTCTCCATGGCCTGAGATTACATATGTCAACAATTCCCCATCACCAGGTTTCAACAGCTCCCAAAACAGCTTTCCTGTGATCGAAGGGTAGGACACATTCGTCAACGTTGTCGATGCTTTATAATGCTAAAGCGAAGTAGAATATTGAATAGGAAAATAATGCAATTTATTCTATTTTGATTAAATACTATGCAAACATTGGTCTTCTTTGGAATATCTTGCACTGATTTACTTTAATTTAATGGCTTATGGTTTTGTCTTGCAGAAATGGTTCACCCACTCTCCAGCCGGAGCCTGTGGCACAGTTAGCTGATGTGAGTGTGACTTTTTATCTTCTCTCATATTTACGATCCACTGCTCCCAGTAACATTCATTAAACATCTCTATTGACATTCCAGGATCAGCATCACTCTGTCCATACATATATATATATATACACACACACATTTGATAGGCAAACTACTTTGCAATTACACTGAGACATGGTCTTTGATAGATTAATTCCAATGTTCTCTGTGTTTCTTCTCTTACAACATTTACGCATTCTGCTTTTTCTCATTTGAACAATATATAATGTTTGTATAAGCAAACTTATCTGTGTTCCATTTGCATTTGAGTGGGATTTAGTTCATAACTGGTTTTAATATCTACGTACTAGTTAAGTAGTTGAGCTGTATTGGAAAAGGGGCAGTCAATAGCTGCTTTTCAGTATTGTGTGTGTGTGTGTGTGTGTAAGGCATGCTCCATGCTTCCCTGTACATTAATAATCTCAGGAAAACTCTACAGTAGTGCATCAACGACCCTTTGTTTCCATTCATATCATTGCAGGTGCTATTATAAAATAGCTGTAAAATGTTTTTTGCTGCTTCTGTATGTTCATTAGCACATTTCACATACACTATGTTGCCCTTTTTAGCTTATTTTTGTTAAATCTAATAGTTTATAATAGAACATCGAGATGGGGTGGACAGTTTATATTTGTTTAATATAAATGTAATTCAATATATTTAAATATAATTATTATATGTAAATAAATGTATAATATAATTTATTAAGTAGATTCAATAATTTATAATGCTAAGTATTTAATGTGATTTTATTATTTTCTGCAATTTTTAAAGCATGCTACAGAAATACTAAAACAACAAATATAATACTGCCCAGCCCTAATATATATTTGTTAAAAATAACATACACTACTGTTCAGGGTAAGGTTTGGGCTATGTTAAGTTTTCTTTTTTAAAGACATCAATAAATGTATTCAGCAATGATGCCTTTAATTGATCATAAGTGACTGTAAAGACTGTAAAGATATTTGTTATGTTACAAAAGATTTGCATTTCAAACAAAGGCTTTAAATACTGAAGAAGAAAAAAATTATATCAGTGACACTAAAGACTGGAGTAATGGCTGCTGAAAATTCAGCTTTGCCATCACAGGAATAAATGACATTTTCAAATATATTCAAATAGAAAACTGTTATTTTAAATATTAATTATATTCCAAAATATTTCCTGTTTTTACTCTATTTTTGTTCAAATAAATGAAGCTTTGGTGAGCTTGAGACTTTTTTCAAAAAATCTAAAATTCTTGCTGACCCCAAATATCGGAGCAGTAGTGTATAGAGACAGGGACCAAATTAAATGTAAAGCCTTAAATCAAAGTTTACAGGCTGATCTGCAATAATCGATTGCTTTGCCACTTTTTTTCTTTAACAAATCAATCTTGATTCCCTTATTTTTTTATGATTGTTTGCTGACCAACTGATGGATAAAACATTCTTTTTGCATTAGTTTATAGGCTGATGTTACACAAGGTTTTAGCTTTTTTTTTTTTTTTTTTTATTCGTAATGTATAAGCCCCGTTTGTCACCACATGCTTCCTCATAACAAGATGATTGAGACACTTGAGACAATCTGAGATTTTAAAACTGAGAGACGTTCTGCCTTACAGTTGTCGTCCCACCTATTTAGAAGAGAGAGTGAAAGCAATCAGGTACATGCATTTATTTGCTATTTGAATGTGTTGAAATGTTTATTTGCCAAAGGTAACTCTTGGTTGGTGTGCAAAGCTTTTTAAGTTGTATTAAATCTGTTAATAAAATCCGGATTCAGATTTGAAATGGGTTTAGTGAGTCCAGACAGTTTAAGGGGGAGTGTCTGACTTCAGTAGAGGAACTATACAATGGGAAAACAGACTGAATATGATCCGTGTGCTAAGGCCTATTTTGTCCTTTCTCTTTGCCCCCCGAACAAACAGAATCTGTTGCCCACAGCAACACCACAGGAAGCACAGCAGTGGCTCCATAGAAACCGTTTTTCACCATTCTGCCGTCTCTTCTCAAACTTCTCGGGTAAAGGGACGAGGCTTACATAAGTGTGCATCACATTCCATACAGCTCTCACATTAGGCTTCTGCTCACTCAGCAACCATACAGTGCCACACCGGTCCTTACATCACTCTCATTCAGATGACACATGCTCTCCAATCTCATTCTCTTATCACAATGTGTTCAGAAAAAATGTAATCTGCCTCTTTATTCAGTATCACCTTTTAGTGTAGTATAAAAGAATCCTCTTGTGAGTGTGTTAACTGTCCTTTGATGTTACCCAGGGGCCGATCTGCTAAAACTGACCCGAGAGGATGTCATCCAGATCTGTGGACCTGCTGATGGCATTCGGCTGTTTAATGCACTCAAAGGACGGTAAGAGTCTGTTACAGGAATATTCTAGTTAATTAAACTTAAAACCATAATACATTTTTGTTTCTTTAAATAAAACATTATTAGATGATTAGATATAGATGAAAATTACTAAAACGTTTAACTCAAATTAATTTCAAAAACAAAAATATAAAAATCTAACTCTGATGTAAAACTCATTCAATAAAAACAACTAACTGCTATTGCTAATGTATTGTAATTTAAAAATGTAATTTATTTTTTATGTTCCTGTGGCTCAAGTGGTAGAGCAGGGCTTTCTAATCTTGCTCTGGAGGGCCAATGCGGTGCAGAGTTTGGCTCCAACTCTAGTCAGACACACTTGAGCATGCTAATCAATATTTTTGGGATGATTAGAAAATCACAGGCAGGTGACTTTGATCAGGGTTGGAGCCAAACTCTGCACCGCATTGGCCCTCCAGGGCAAGATTTGAATAACCCTGTGGTAGAGCATTACCACCCTGTGGTAGAGCATTAGCAGCACAAGGTTGTGGGTTCGATTCCCAGGGAACACACGTTAGGTAAAAATGTTAGCCTGAATGCGCACTGGAAGTCGCTTTGGATAAAAGCGTCTGCTAAATGCATACATTTATTTAATTAATTTATTTCTGTGATAGCAAAGCTGAGTTTTCAGCAGCCATTGCAGCAAAACATTTGTGCTGCCTAGTATTTTGTGGAAACGGTGATTCGTCACATTTGTGCATTTAGAAAGATCCTTCTGTTTAGCATCCATGTTTCGCTTTTTCTTGGCTTTTGATGTTTACATCTTATGAATCAACATTAATGCTGTGTACGTTCTTGTATAGGGTGGTCCGTCCAAGGCTCACCATCTATGTGTGCCAGGAGTCCCAACAGACTCGTGAACAGCACCAGAAACATGAGAACGGAGACGGGTCTAGCAACACATTCTTCGGTGAATTTAACATCAGCTATATCAAGATCGCACTTGATTACATTTGTGCTTAAAGTATTTGTAGGAATGACGTGTTAGGCTGTGATATTATGTAATCAATTTTTGCGACCATTGGAACTAGATGTTATTTTGTGTTTTTCCTTTTTTTCTGCTATGTTTTGTTGGTTAATGTCTCATGTTTCTTTACCTTCATCTTAGTGTATCATGCCATCTATCTGGAGGAGTTAACAGCTGTGGAACTGACAGAAAAGTTGGCTCAGCTCTTCAGCATCTCTCCAAGCCAGATCAGTCAGATCTTCAAGCAGGGACCCACTGGTATCCATGTGTTAGTCAGTGATGAGGTGAGGACTTCTACAGGATTTCTTTTTCTTCAGTGTTTAGCCCATGTGGTTTGTGAAGCCATAGGGATTCATAAGTGAAGTGCAGGAGGTTCTTGAGTGAAAAGCTTATGTTTAAATGGAATGTTAAATTAAAATAAACAAATGAGACTGTACAATTAATTAAATAAAATATAAATAACAATATAGCTTATTTTTAGATTTAGTTAAGCATAGTCTTTTGCACTGTGTGCTTCAGAGATTTTTTTTTGTGCATTTTGTTTGTGTTTTTTGACCACTGTGTCCTCTTGCGTCGCTTTATTTACACATTTACATAATTTCCCAAATTTTTGTAAACAAGTTCACAGAATTTCACCAATATTCCCCAAAATATAAGCTTGAAATGTTAAAATCTTACTAAAAGGTTTTGGAAATGAAGTATTTAAAAGGATGGTTCACTCAGTAATGAAATTCTGTCATCATTTACTAATCCTAAAGTTCCAAACCTTCCTTTTTTTCTGTTAAACATAAAATATATTTTGAAGAATATGGGTTACCAAACAGTTTATGACTTCCATAGTATTAAAAAAAATAACAATATGGAAGTCGATGGGAACCATCAACCGTTGAAATTAATTCAGGTTTGGAACAACTTGATGGTGATTGATTTTTCATTTTATTAATTTTCAACAGAATTTTCATTTTTTTGCGACCTATCTATTTAAGACAAGACAATTTTATAATAATCAGATTTATTTTAATTTAACAGTACAACTGTAATTTACCACAGTATTATATGGATGTCTTTAATCATTTTAGTCTTTAATAAAGTTAAAATTAATAATAATAAAAAAAGTCCCTGATATGAGAGATTTTCATATGAGATGAAATCATATCACTGTTAAATACATGGCATACATGGCCAAATAATTGCAGTGTAAAAAACTTTTGCCATGTTGTGCAGCTGTATATGATTTAAATAAAAGTGATCAAAAAAAAAGTTTTACTGAAAAAAGATTAAATATTTTAATCCGTTTGGCTCATGTGATTTGACAGTTAACTAAGAGAGAACCCTGAATGTATTGTTAAATTATTGAAATAATAATTAATCTTAGGAGTTCGTTAAGTAAATGTATTTATATCCAAGTCTTATGGCTGATAAAATGTTTGGAAACCCCTGGTTTACACAATTTAATGTTTCTCACACTAACCTGTGCTCACTATGAAAACATTCCCTTCACTTTACAGGCCTGGCAAGGATCAGTTTACTGCTGAAATTAGCTTTCTTGAACTTAGAAATTCATCCTCAAACACCTAGTTTATTCAAGGACACAACAAAGAGGCATGCTAGTAATCCCAGGACTGTGACCCTCCATTTTCCCATGCAATTTTAACTTTATTGCTACTTAATATTGGGGTAGATTAAAGCTATTTTCACACTTTATGTCCTTGTGCATCGCTTTAGTTTCAAAATTAAATGTACAGTACTAAAGTACCGGGAAGATTTTGCGCAAACTATTTCCAAGTACCATTTAAAGGGTTGCATTTGCACTGACAGTATGTACTAGGATGTGGTGTAAGTCGGTCAACAGCGATGTCATTTGTGCGCGGCATAAAACAATGGAAACAAAGAAGAACATACGTAAAGCGATTGAAAGAATGGAAATGAGGACTAAGAATCTCCAACAACAACTGCCAGTACTACATTTGCTACAAGTGCCTGCACTACAGCATCCGTCCATCTATTGCTGTTCATCATACTTGCGAAATAGTTGACCATCCTACAAAAAATGTTTTCCCTTTTTTTCTAAATTCGATAATGTGATTTCACATTGCAGAAGAAAAGATCTGGGGCTACTTCCGTTTTATCGCGACTTAAGTAATATCACTTATTCTCTATTTTTCTGACGTAATCTTTCTGTTCTCATTCAAACAGATGATTCAGAACTTTCAAGATGAGATGTGTTTTGTCCTGGACACAATGAAAGGTATGAGCAAGCCAGTTTTTTTTTTTTTTCAAAGTATTGACAAGTTTAAACTCACATTTCCTTGTTTCTAGGGAACCTCTGTTTTATAACTTGCACTCTTTCGATTAAATTTGCAGCTGAAACAAACGATGGCTATCACATCATTTTGAAGTGAAAACAAAGGATGTGGGGGAGTGAACAGGCTCCTTGTTTTTCTTAAGATTCAACCCAGAGCCCTTTCCGTGCACCCTTTCCCGGACGTTACCGAAGATCGCTTGGGTTGGAATAATAATGGAGGCGATCATGGGAAAGGATAAAAGGCACCTTATGCATTTTAAAACCTTTACTGTTTTATCCGTGGAGTGTGTGCTGCCTTGTTCCACCCCTTCCCATTTACACTTGCAAAACAAGTTACAGAATATCTATTTTACTAACTTTGCATTTATTTGCTTTATTGCTGTTTTTAAAGGCATAAAAATATGTTTATTATGTGCTACGGCCTTACTGGCTTAAACGGAGAGAACTGGCTGGCATACATTATTATTTGGTGTTGTCTGCCTGTATGTCACCCCCCGAGAGTATTTTAGCTGCTCATGCTACAGTCCCAAGTTAAGTGCAGTCTACAGGGCTCAATGAATACATGCTTTATACACAACAGAAGTGGAACATGCTTTATAAACAACAAAAGTGGAAGTTTATGTCGATGTGTCACCCCAATTTTTACAGAAATGGTTTAGCGAATTATCTGGATATGATCACAGATGTTGTGAGGGAAAGGATGTATGAAATTCCCTTTATATTCAAGATTTTGTGGCAGATTCACAACGAGCAGCTTGACTAAAGCATTGCGTGAATTATGCTTTTCATAAGTTAATTGTTGATTTCTTAAGCCTTGTGGATGAGAGTGTGATCGTTGGACATGATATTAGGTTCAGTAGCTTTGATCCCTGCTGATTTTTCAGGTGTTGCTGCAAATGCACTTCATTTTAGAGTCAGGTGATGAACAGCAGCAGTGGGCATTATATATGTGTGTCTTTTTTTTTTTTACATCGTGCTTAACACCTTCTCCCTGTTTTTTCATCATTGCATATACTAGAATAATTTTTACAAATGTCCGGCTTGCGAGAGTACTATTTTATGGTATAAGAGAGATCATGATTTATTTTCTTTTTGTTTTATTTTTTTGATATGACCACTTATGTACTATCTTTTCAGGTCAGGTAAAGGGGAGAAACATTGCACTGCATGAGATATGGTAACCGTGGTTAGTGCTAGACACAAACCAGACCAAGATGGTAAAGACGTGAGGTATTATCTGTTGTGACCCTTTACCATGTCATTGCAATTATTAAAATTACTTGCCTTGAAACAAGCTGTTTTTATTAATTTATTTTTTTGTATGTTGCATTAACTTTTTTCTCACACAACCCTGTGGCTAAAACAATTTTAAGCACTTAACAATTTTAATGGGCATTTATAACGTGAAAACACTTTGGTTACCTGGGTTAATTTCACAAAAAAATGTACCTGTGTAACATTTCACGTCAATCAAGAAATACATTTTGAATAAAGAAAATGATAAACATGATTTTTTTTATGACAGTTAAAAATAAAATGATAAAATTACTAAAATAAAGGGCTATGTTTGTATATAAATCTGCAGTATAACACTGTTCTGTGATGTTCAGATTGAGTTTAAAGACGAATGTGTCCCTAGCATGTTCTTAACATCCTTTGTGAGATTTTCATAGCTATATTGTTATACTTTTAATTATTTTTTCATTATCACTCTCTTGATAATAGTGTTTGACTACAGTTTAAAGACGACCCACTTAGTTTCCATGGAAACCGAGCTGTAAAAAACAAAACTAAAGAAACCAAAGCGAGGACTACAAATGGGCCCAGCTAGCCTAGCATAAATGGCACAAATGGGACGTTTGTTTGCGATACAGTTGCCCTTTATTGTTACACACACCTTGTTCCCAAATATAACCACTTAGAAAAACAGTATCCGTTTTCCTGTCGAACAAGACAGCGTACCTTCCCATGCTAACAAAAGGCACTCTAGAACTACATTTCCCGGCAGGCTTTAAGCCGGCACGTCCCTGACGTCACAATAAGTATATATGTGTCCCGTGTGGCATTCCTTCCTCTATTGTTACGTTGTAACAAACCGGGGCAGAAGAGAGGCCCGTAGGGTCCTCGGGCCGACAGATACTACACATCATTTTTTTTCTTTCTTCTTTCCTTCGGGGTGGAAATATAACGTTGCGATTTGGCTAAACGTAGCGCAGAACACAACCACTTATCCGGAGTGGAAAAACCCCGAAGTCTCGGCTCTATTTGGTCTATTTGGTTTTAAGGATCACTTAAATATTTTATCTGCATTTATTTGATGCATCTGCGCCGGGATTAGTAAATTTTTTTTAATGAAAATTGTCATTGTCTGCCTTCGTCTGCCCCGTTTTTAATTTTTACAGAGCTTGACTGCAACGTTGAATGCCCGCATAGCCTTCTTGATACACAAAACCCCCATTTATAGTCTATGGCAAGACTAAAATCTATTGTTTACGATGCTTAAATGTTCGGACACCACTATATCTTCGTGAAGAAACTGCTATTTCTCTATTGTTCTGTCCATTTCGATGGGCTGAAGTCGTTTTTGTCTGTCATCTTGTAACCTTGTGGAAGTCTAAAGCTGAAATAGGCTCAAAATCCCCAAAGAAAAAAAAAAAGGTCTAAATTAAGGAAGCACTGATCGAGCGACAGCTTCGCCGGTTTAAAGGCTCTCTGTTTCTGCCTAAGGTAAGCCTATGAGAAAGGTTTTGTGTTTCACTTCTGCCTGTCTTTCTCATACAGCCCAGCCTACGAGGAAAAAAACTAGTAAAAATTGGTTGATCATTAGACCGGTTGCAACACAGCATTTTCTGCTCTGTCATAAGACCCTCTGTCTGCTTTTTATAGTAAAGAATACAAAATCATGGGATAGATCATATGTGATGTGTCATCCAAATCATAGCGGGATGCATTATGGCAAGCCTTTTCAACATTTAGTCATATTCCTTTAAAAGAACCAGTGTCTTATGTTTCACTAGCACTTCCTATTGCTTATTTTACTAGTAGTGTTTCATTGCACACTCTTTCTTTGCTAATAGCTATTAATCTAGTACTGGTAACCGTTTTTGGAATAGCGTTCTATAGAAATATGAGCTTTAACTTATTATTTTACTGGATTTGTTGCTAGTACTATATTAGTTACTTCTTAATCACCAGTATTTGTACCAGAATCACTAGTACTTAATTGTTATTTTAATTAACACACAGAACTGTAGATCTCTTCAGAATTAACTGACAAATATTTGCAATTTGTTTCTTTACTAATATTTCTTAAACACTATTAAAATAAAATTATATACTAGTTAGTTTAAAGGAATAAATTATACCAGTGCAGTGTATGATGCAGTGATGTTTTAAAACAGTGTGCATATTGTATGAAGTACATGTTTTGTAAATGTGATACAATATTGTATTAAATACTCCACTCCTTTTTTTTGCTTTTGCTAAACCTCTTTAAATAACATCTTCAGATTGTGCATAGAAGTGGTGCATGGATGCGTCCATGGAATGGGAATAATGTTTGCATTTCCAGAAACTGCAATGTCACCGGTGCAGATTTAGTGATGTTTATGTGTCATATGTCTAGGACAAGCTATTTCAGTGCAGACCAGTCAAACAAGCTGATGTGTAGTCAGTACTGTAAGGTAATTATTCACACTTCGCCTCAAATAGGCCACTGAATGTGTGTCAGGAGGTATGCAAACATATTTCAGCTTCGCAGTTGCTTCTCTGCTTTTAAATGACCTTTGCTGCATTCAGAAACGAGTTAGTTTGTCTCCATTTCCTTCATATATCCTTGTGGATATTACATTTAGCAGACACTTTTATCCAAAGTGACTTTGAGTGCATTCAGGATATACATTATTTTATTTATTTATTTATTTATTAATTATTTTTTAAACCAGTATGTGTGTTCCCTGGGAACTGAACCCACAACCTTTTGCAGTGCTAAGGCAATGCTCTACCACCAAGCCACAGGACATCTTTGGAATATGCAAACATTTTCTTATCCTAAATACACAATCTAATAATTTTCATTTGAAAAGTATTCAGTGTTATTAGTGGTTGACAGATTGTTTTTTGACAGCCAATGCCAATATCTTGTAAAGCAGGGGCCCGATATAAAGCAGATATTTTTTTTGTTTTATTATAATTAATATTTAAGAAAGTTTAAATCTTTTGACAATGGGTTAAAAAATAAATGTGTGAAAGAAACATACTTTAGATGACAGTATTTTTCACAAATAAATATTTAATAAAAATATAATTAAAAAGAAAGTTAACACTGTAACCAACAGGGCACTCAGTATTCTGGGAAGTTTGTGTGCATTGGGAATTGTATTTTTCAAATAAAGCCAGGGTAACCCTCATCTTACATACAGCACACACAGAAAATGACATGAATATGACAGCGGGCAAAAGCATAAAGCACAGAATAGTTTGAAATCATGACTTCAAAGTTTAAAGCATTCAAGTTGTACTGACCATCACGAATGAAATTAAATGTTCATTAGTCATTTAAAGATTTGTTTAAATTGTGTAAGTGCTTCATGCTGACTTCAAACAAGAAAGTATAATGTTTGCTTTCTTTTACTACTAGAACTAATATAAAAACAATCGTTATAATACCGTTCTGATTATTAGACAGACTTCTATCCGTATTAGACAGAACTGTTAACGATGACGACGAAGGAGAGAGAGTGTGAGAGCACTGTGTGCGCTCAGGCGCTGCCGCTCCCAGTGCTGTCAAAATAAAGGTCTCACCTCGAACACATCGGCCAAGCAGAAAAACGAATGGGCCAATGCCGATATTTGAAAAAGGCCAAAATATGGCTGATATATCGGCCTTGGTGAAATATCGGTCGACCACTAATTGTTATACCAAACTTGCTCAGCTGTTTTATTTATTTAGGTTTTATATACATGTGATCTACCTAAACCTCTCCACCATTTTGGGTTGGGATGAGATGTTTATTAATAACCTTTGCAGATCTTTTGGTTTGGTACCATTGCAAAGCTTTCTTTTGTCATTGCTTGCATATAAGTGTATTGCTTTAGCATATGCATATGTATGTTAGACCATACGCTTTTAAGACACTGTGAGTGCACATGATGGTGACCAGTAGTGACATGATTTAAGTTTGGCTTTGAGTCCGAGGAGAAATCTTGGCACGCTTCACTGAATGCACAGTAATTGCCATACTGTATTACACTGTGCTAGTGGCTTACTTGTACATCACCACATAATTTCTGTGTATTTTACTGCATCACCACGGTAGCATTAATTATAAAAGGTACACATGAAAGCGAGGTCAGTTTCACAGCGGGCAAAAATGGACTTATTTCTTAGCATTTCTAGTTTCTAGAGCATCGCCTTGTGTGTCAGACAATGATGTGTACAGCAGTGGATACTCAATTGGGCAGCTTTCATTTCATCATCCTGATGTTTGTTGCAGCTGTTTTTGATGCTTCAAAGTTGTAATTAATTCTTTGCCAGCGATCAGTAATTGGCATGAATGTGCATGGAATTCAAGACTACCAGGCCAGATTATTGAATGAATGAAAAATGTATAAATAAGACATTCATATGCCCAAGCTGGGTCAGGCTAATGCTATTTCCATAAAACAAATCCATTTATTATGGATTTCACAAATCTGTGGGACTAAATCCATTATGCTTTGAGTTTAATTGTCAGTCATAATTCACAAGTCATCTTTTTTCTCCTTGACATGGAAAAAGTTGATTTTTCCTCAAAGCCACTGCCAAACTGTTCTCATTTAAACCAGCAAAATGCCACTGACTGTTTAAAAATAGTGTTTAATCATGAAATAAATCAGGCATGGAGCTGTTTAAAGAAGTTGTATTACACCGCTCCCTCGGGCTAAGGAGGTGGTCTGATCAAACATCCCGACTCGGCCTTGAGTGACCTCTCTGGTTTGACTGAACCGGTCTTGTCATCGGCTTGCAAAGGCTTGTTGTTTGTAAGGCTCCAACGGTTTTAATGGAGGTGAAAGAGACCCAAAATGTGGAAGCAGTTTTTCCATGGCTGTTGCTTTAAACCAGTTACCATGGTGACGTTTGCGGGCTTCATGATTTTTAAGCAGGACTTTCATGCTGGATGGAGAAAGTGAATGTCAAGGATTAGGTAGCAAAATAGGTAATGTTGCCTAAGCTTCCAGATTGTTGAATGTGGCCTTTTTTTGATTGCATGTTATATTTGGTCACTTTGACCTCCCAGAATGAGGTATTTTTATTTAGCACTGCAGGCGTTGATTGATTAATCTCTGTTACTTGCCAAGTTTCACTTGTTTTTCCTTGTCATAGTGTTAATCAATTAATTTTTAATTTATTTATTTTGTAAAACTTAAAATCATAAATCTAACACTATTTGAAAAATTACAGTTTAGTTTTAAAAAGGTAATAGTTATTAATGTTAAAGTAAAAAACAATATATAGAATACTTATAATATTACAATATAAGCAATTAAGATCCGCACCAAATTGATTTACAAAAAATTATATATATTCCAGTATATATATATATATATATATAAAATACGTACAGTATTTTTGGTTGTTTATTATATAAATTGTATAAGAATGTGCATTTAGAAGCGTTCAAGTAAAACTGCCACTCTTGGACATACATATCCTACTGGCTATGCAAACTCTTAAATCATGATCGTTTATGTTTTTACATTTTGCCAGTAATATTCTTTCAGTCTGTCAGACAAAGCTTTTACCTAATCTATAATGCCTCCAGACGCAGGGTTTCCATGGAGACAGTGTCATCTCGTGGCCTGAAGCGCAGATTCGAGGAGGTGGACAGTGGCTCGCCGTGTTCCACACCCAAAGATTCGGATGATGACATCTCTTGCAGTGACAGCGCTGATAGCTGCGACAGTCTCAATGCTCCCTCCAGCTCTCTCACACGTAAGAGCACACCACAAGTTAGCCTTATAATTTCATTATTATAACAACGTCTTGGACGTAAGTTATGAAGGAGCGTTTTTTTGTTCCTAGCCCCTGAGCTAATTACACATATAACAATTCCACTATTGCAGCAATTGCAAATCATAACATTTCAGCGCCAAGTGCAATAGCTTCTTAATAAGCTTATTTACTTAGTTTTACATTAATACGAGCATCCCTAACTGGCATATAAAAATAATATACAAAATTAATTAATTTTAAGCCACACAAAGTCAACATGTTGGTATTTCTTGCTCTGAATCTGCCATAAAATAAAAGTTTATTGATCTTTGAAAAGATGTACCTGCGTTATTATGCCATTACCATTATATTAGTTGAAACTAGTCTTAGAACGACAATATTATTGTTTATTGCGATAATTTCTTGGACAATTTATCGTCCAGCAAAATTTGTTATCGTGACAGCCCTACCCTCATCCATAGATGTTTCTGGACCAACATTGTTGTCAGAATGGAGCAACAATGCTTTTAAACAATCAGATTTAGGTGTAGGTTTAAGGGTAGGGTTAGTCTTGCACTGTAGCTATGGAAAAATATATACTTATCAATTAATTATTTCCCACAGATGTTAGTCAAAGGTTATGAATAGGGGTCAGAGTAAGGTTTAGTTTTCCTTTATAGAAATGCTTTTCAAGGACCAACGAACATGTCTTACTTGGTCATTGTGGCTAATGCAGCAAACCTTGAGATGAAAAACTCTTAAACACCATTTTGGGATAAAGTGAGAGGTGTAGGTTGAGTACTAAAGCAATAGACCAAAACATTATTGTTTACATGATCTCTTTATCTTGTTTCTATAGCCCACTCCATTCTCAGAAGACACAAAGCATCTTTTGGTCGTAAGCAGGTACGCTTTGATGCAGTGACAGTCTATTACTTCTCCAGAAGGCAGGGCTTTACCAGTGTGCCCAGTCAGGGTGGCAGCTCCCTGGGCATGGCACGCCATCACTGTACTATACGACATTACACCCTTGGCGAGTTTGCACGAGAACAAGAGAGCAGCCACAAGCATGTGCTGCGTCAACATCTACGGCAAGAAAAACTCAATGCTCGCAAGTTAAAGGTTAGTTGTTTGTCATTGTTCTGTTCTAGCTTCTTTTGTTCTGTTCTAGCTTCTGTTGTTCCTACATGATTCTGTTCTTGCTGTAGGGTAGCCATTTTGTTTTGATTTTAAGATCTCTTTTACCTGACTTTTCCCAGCTGACACGGAATGGAACTGTGGATTGCCCCGAAGCTGAGTTGCTTACCCTGGATGACATATCCGATGAGGATCTGGACGTTGAGCGTGTAGAGGTAGACGATTGCTTCTTCCTGCAGCCTCTTCCAACCAAGAGGCGTCGGGCACTACTGAGGGCCTCAGGAATTGCCCGTATAGATGCCAGAGAAAAGGCTGAGCTGCGTTCCATACGTTTGTCCCGGGAGGAATGTGGTTGTGACTGCCGCTTCTACTGCGACCCTCGGCACTGCAGATGCAGCCAAGCTGGAATTAAGTGCCAGGTACGGCACTTGGTAGTCTCAGAAGTTAGACATTTTACTATCAAGCTGTCTCCAGTTCACCCAGGGGTGTACCATCCTACTCCTTGAGGGCCACCATCCTGTAGAGTTAGCTTGAGCACACCTGCCTGAATATTTCTAGTGATCCTTAGGAACTTGAGTTGCTGATTCAGGTGTGTTTAATTGGGACTGGAGCTATGCTGGAAGGTGGTCCTCCAGAAGCAGGAACAGACACCCCTAGATTTGGTCTATTTGCCTATTCAAATAAAAGGACGTGCTCTTTATCTTGTACCTTTTTCCAAAGGTGGATCGGATGTCCTTTCCATGTGGCTGCACCCACGACGGTTGTGGTAATACAGCTGGCCGCGTTGAGTTCAACCCTCTTCGTGTGCGTACCCACTATCTTCACACTATCATGAAACTTGACCTGGAAAAGAGAAGCCTGTTGGGTGTTAGGTCTGGAGGGGATTGTGGGGAAGAGATCGAGTTAGTCTCCTCGCCATCTCTGTCTCTTTCTCCCTTGGACTCCGATGTGGAGGTGGAAAGCCAAGGTGTTCAGGAGCTGCAAGATGAGCAGTGCGACAGCCTGGAGCGAGAGAATGAAACCGCTGTGCTTCATCTACAGAGTGCGGAGGAATGGGAAAGGAGACTGGAACAAGAAGAGCATCAGGTCGAGGAGGCGCACACCTCTGAGCCAACCCTTTGCCTCCTGCAGGGCGCCCTTAACAGCCAAGCTGGGATAGAGGGCATGGAAGGTGTTGAGGGAGTCCTTCTAGAAGGGCCTTTTCCTGAAGGTGCCACCCTGCTGTGTATTACAGAGAACCATGCAGATGAACAGACCGAGCAGAGGCTGCTCAAAGATCCTGCTTCTGTCCTCTATTATCAGGTAGGTCATGTAGAGACCGCAACCTTTGAGACACTTCCTGCGCAAGTAGAGGAGGTGGTGAGCGAAGGTGGGGATCCAGATATGGAGAGTGAACGGCAAAAACAAGAAACCTGCAGGCAGGATTCGGCCAAGAGCTTGTCTGTTGAAGTACCTCCACCTCTCGAGAATGGGGACGAAGAACAACTTTGTCCTGAACAGGCCTCAAATGAAAAGGAAAGCGCTGAGAAGTGCCTGTCACTGGAGGAAAAGGCAGTACAACTTCCTCCAGAAGTGTAGAGCCCATCACCTCTGCAGATGTTTTGCACAAGTTAGTCATTAAATTCATAGAGAGCCTACTCCAAACAGTGCGATATGTTACATGACTGCATAATGTTATTACACGTTAAAGAAACAAGTTACCTTCATGGGTTTGTATCCAATTTAGCTGGAGTTGAGCATGTACTGTGTTTGAAGTAGGTTGTCCATGGTAAAATAAGTTATTAAAAAAATGAAAAATAGAATAATTTATAAAAAAAAAATGAAAAAAAAAACTCAAGAAAAGCAGAGATCCTGACAGCAAGTATTTGTCTTTCTAATATGGTATCCGTTTATTACTTGATGCTAGTGGGGAAAAAGTGGCCTTTATGTCGAGGAACAAGCATTTTCAGGATTATCCAGCGCCTTTGTATGGATTTTCCAGTTTGTAGAGTTTACGATACTGCACTCCAACAACTAAATGGCACCGTCAGGAATGGTACATACTGAAGCTTTGCTCATGTGTTCAAATTACCACAGTTATGAGATGAAAACTCTCAGCTGTTCATACGGTTTCTGTAACGATGCTCATAACGCCAAAATTTATTCACGCACAGCTTTGTTGCTTATAACAACAACAACAAAAAAAATCACTACATTAACCTTGGAATGGACCTTTTATAAAATTAATAGGTTCAAGAGTTGTAATTGCTAAATATTCCAAAGGCTTTGAATAGTTTTTAATACTTGGAATCCTATAATAGTGGGAATTCTTCCAGGACGTGAATACAACATTAGTAATAAGCATATGGATAATGCTAACTAAAGGGGTTGCTAATTTTAGAAGAGGGTGTTGTTTGTAGCATCCTTCCTGTGAATAGACCCAAGAATCCAGGAAATACTTGGTTTTCATGTACTGTACAAGTGCTTTGCTAAGAGCTAGCATGAAGATGAGTGAAAAAGCTACTTGTTCTCTGTATGCACGTTGAAAACTTGATTTGTTTGAAGTTGCTGAGAGGGGATCGGGAAGATTAATAAATGTGCAATCCATCTGCACAGTAGTTCTTTACTGATTTATCATAGTCTTGACCTGACACCATTTGAAGCTATAGCCTAACGTCCCAATTCATGGACATTTATTTATTTACCACCGCTTTGTATTGTTAGGGCGAGGACAAGGAGTATTGTCATCTACAATCATTTTTACAACAATAACAACAGAAATAAGAACGTTGGGTGAAAATCTGTTTAATTTACAATGACACAATGCAAACATTTACTTTAGATTTTTAAAATGTAATTGCTTATTTTGTGCAAAAATTATGCACTGTGTTGTTCTTAACATATTTTGTGAGATTGTCCCATATAATTTTAACATTTAAACCCAGTACTTAAAATCCAAGGTGATCTTATACATCATGTAGGCATTTATGTGCTGTATGGCAAGTCAAAGAAGATCTTGAGGAGACTATATATTGTAATTTTGATTTACTCATTAGCCTTTTTAGTTCATCTCACTACTAGGGCCACAGTTTTTAGTTTTAAGTTAGGCTGATTATAATTTTGTAAACATTGCACCTCATTTTAAATGTCCAAACCCACATTTAAACTATGTGAAGGCCATCTATCGCACCTCTTTATCCTTCCTCTTCTTTTCTGTTGTATTTTTATAGTCCATTCCTCTCTCATCCCTTGTTTTAGAATATGGATAATGTTAAGTTTGTAAAACAATTACTTAAGATACTTTCTGTTAAAGTTGTTTCTGTTCAATTCGGTTTAATTTTAAAGACAAAGTAGTCATATGATTGGTTACATAAAAAATGATGTCTTCAATAGTATGAGTTTTGTGATGTTGATAAATTATTTAAATGTAAGGAACCCAAGAAAATTGTCCTTTTGCAGTATGTATGAGTGTTTGTATGTGTGCCAGAAAGATTCATGCTGATTTGTGAGATGAACCTGTTTTTAAGTGCAGTATGAGGTCATCATATTTCAAACCGTGCTCTTATTTTAGTTTTTGCATATTAATATTAACACTATATGTAGAATATATGTAGAGAGAGAGAAAAAAGAGACGTTAAAAATCCACACAGTTGGTTGTAAATGCAAATGTTGCTGTTATCGCACTGCTTCAAGTTTACTCATCCTTACAACACCCTTAATTCATGAGTAAAGGAGATGCTTCATTATGTGATCATATTAGCTAAAATAGAGCATTTGAGGTTAATCATGAATTTGTTAGCATGATTGCATCCTCATATGACCTAACATTGTAAAGCATTAAGGTTGATTCAAATCTAAATCTGCAATAATTTTGCAAATGACCAATCAAACGAGAAGTATTTTTTTTCTTTTATAGTTTTTCTTAATTCGTTTTTGCCTCATTGTATGTTATCATGTCTCTTTGTTTCAGTTTACTGAATTATCTTAATGTATAGGCTATGTGTGTTTTATTTCTGTTTTTATGTTGAACATAAGAAAAATACGCCACCTGCACTCAAATTAGTTTGTAGCAGTGTCTGAGCTAGAAATGGACTTGTCCTTAAAAATGGTGGTCGAAGGGCCTGATTTTGACCAAACTGAGACTCTTGTTTGTTGTTCATATTTTTGACATAATTATGAACATCCACCCGTCCATTGGTCTAAAACCCAATGCCTTTAAAAGGAGGCTTGAATGTTGCACGTGCTAACGTAGCTGTAATGCTAAATATCTTTTTAGTCAGATGTATTTTTTTGTTTTCCATATCACCTCATTTTTAAGAACTCAGATTTGAGACCACTACAGTAACTGAACTTACATTATGGCAGTATGTGATTATTTGTTGTGTGTGTGTGTGTGTGTGTGTTAGAGGTGCTGTACAGCATCTAATAAGGCTGAATGGACGTGAATTGTACGCTGTAAGAGTGACTTATGCTAACTGTTGCCTACAGAGGAGATAAAACATACAAAGTTTTATATGAAAATGTGAGTGAAATAAAATCTAAAATAAAGAAAACAACTGTGTCCATCTTCAATGTGAGCTTGTTAAGTTGCATCAAATTATATATCCGCAGCATTCATGAGTTAATCAAAGTTACCTTACAGCACAGGAATGGCCCGGATTCAATACGAACTAAACCGAGAGAAAATAACTGAATCGTACGTAACTTACCTTAAAAAAAAAAAATAAAAAAAATAACTTACCTCAAAATAATAATAATAATTATATATATATATACACACACACACACACACACACACATATTTTCTCTAGTATCAATTCACGTGCGGTAAAATAATATTAAATCTTGTACCGTTGTCGCCTGTTAAATACACTCCCAGCTCATCCGTAATTTATTTACCTACAAAATGTTATGATTTTTAGTAACTTAGTTTGAGGTAATTCAATTGAAAATATTAATTATTAATCACATTTTTATAGAAAATCGAGTAAATCTTTTTAAAACGACCACATTCTTGGAACTTGACACGTTTTGAGAGCAAATGGTTTGAGGGAAGGAACAAGTCACGTGAAAAATTCCACTTTGCATTTAGCACAAAGCGCACCGTTCCACTAGAGGGCGAAACTCTCCCATGAGTGAAGCAGATCTAAGCATCTTCTCTTCTACCTTGTTCACTGTATGTCCTTGTTCTTTGGTGTTGAACCAAAATTAATCCATGGCAGATCCAGGAAATGTAGTTGTAGATGAACTCCAGAACTATATGTCTTTGTATTTAATGATGTCAAATATGAGGCCTACCAAGCCTTCGGAAGATTCTCAACACATCACTGTTTGTAGTAATCTTCTGTTTATTCACACCCCAGATGACCACTGTAAAACCAGCAGAAACCAGCCAGTTTTTCAGCTCAGCTTTCTCACCTTCAGTCATTTATCATTTTGATGTTTGCAAAAAGAGTTTTGGTTAAAGAATGTGAGTAATGATGATAGCATCACCAACGTGTTGTGAAACCATACAGGGCTTTCAATAAACACATGAACGTCTCTAATGTTCCACACAGTTATTCAGAATGAAAGAGGAAGGAATGGCCTGAAGAAAGTTGCTGACATTCTGGTGAAGAATTTCATCTTAGGGAAAGACCAGGCTTATTTCAATGTTCATTATGCCTTCTTGTGCACGTTTAATTATAGGAAATGGTAGAGGACGGCATTAAGCCTTTGACCGTTAAACATGCCAACTTAAGTTAAGTCTGTAGTGTATCTGTTTTGTCGCTCAGTAATAAAACTGGCGACTATCTTTTCAACATCACTTAATGTCTTGCCTGGAGAACAATGACATTTTCCTGTATACCCTGAATGGGAGGAAACAGCTTGGTGGGTACAGTGACCAAGTGACTCTTTGTCTCAGGGGTGTCTGTATTCTCTTCCTGTATGCATTAGCAGTGGAAAACATTGCCACACACAGCCTAAATATTGCTAAAATGTTGTGTTGTCCTTTAAGGATGTCCCCAGCCACTGCAATTTGCTATTCACTTATTCATTTTGATGGGTATTGTAAAACATCTACATTTGAAAGACACACATCTATGTAAAACATTGACTTACTTTAATTCTGAAGGAATACAAACCAGCACTTCTTTCATATTTTTGCTGCATGCATGGCACTAATATATCACCATTCCAGGATCTGAGCATTATAAGAAGTGGTAAGGAAGATTTGTCAGTCATCCATCACTTCCTTTCTCGGCTTCACCATTGTGCCGTGCTTCCAAAAGCCGGAAGAGCTGAAGGAATGCAGATAGTGGTAGAACAAATGACTGTACAATACAATGCAATGGTAAGGAAATGCCAAAGTGTTAACGTGGTTTTGCTGAATAACTAAACAGAATGATGTGAATAAGAACACTTGAACATTCAGTAGCAGCTTTGCGTAGATAACCTGAAGAATTTTGTCAGGAACACACATAATGCTTTCAGATAACAACAACATCCTTTAATATGACGTGGCAAAAGCAGAGTTATGGGTGAAAAATGATTCAGAGCACCAGTCTTAAAATTGATCACATTTACAGGAAAAAATATTTTTTTACCCCTTGTTACTGAAAAAGACTTTATTACCCTTGAGTTCGTGTCTTTTGCTTTTTAGTCAATTTTTTATTTACAATATTTTTTTTTTGTATTATAATTATAATCATTATACGGTTTTGTTGACTAACATTACTATTTGTCTTTTTCCAGCTTTTCAATGTGAGTCGTTTTATTTGACTAATCTGATTACTAAGCAAGCAACTAATTTTTTTATTAAAATACTACATTTACATACAAAATATACATTAACAAAGACTCATTTAAGGTGGAGGGCCGGATCGGAGAAAATTTCCCCTTGTGCAGGCTGAATTACCTTTTGTTAAACTGTAGTTTGCTCACAATTACATTAATATTAACCATACAAACTACAATACAATTTAGAAAAAAATATAGGAAAACTTTTTTTAAAGATGAGGTTATTTTAAGGGAGTGCAATATTTACACCAAATGTCTTTTATATACACATATGGCAATTAGGCTCCACAGAGAAGCTCGAGCTGCTTTCACGGGCAGTGTGACTGTGAATGATGTTATTATGGGCACAGAAAATGTTTTAGTGCTGCTCTTGTATGAGGTATGAAACAGGCCTCATTTAAGCATTATCCTATTAGAGTGACTTGACTAAAAATGAATTATAGATCAGTGGCCACCAAAGCACTATGCTATTAAAGGGAATCATCGGTCTGTATATCTAAAAAAACATTTAATTAAAAAACAACAGTCTCTGACCACATCAAGCTCACCATCTTTAGAGCTTCACAAAGTCTGATGAGCCACACTGTTTTCCTTCATAATCGCAGCCTGAGGGAATTCTGTGATTCTTACAAAGGGAATCCGAATTAGCTTTATTCAGAAGAATGATACAACAGTCTCCCATTGACACATCTGCACTCCAGCATCCACACTCAGAATAGATTTAACACCTCCCTGTGGAACACATTGAATGGAGGACAACTTAACGTGGGGAGAGAAGTAAAGCTGTAAAAATGTGACTCAGGAATGATGGAAAGGTACTTTTTGTCATTTTATGCACTTGTAAATTGCACGTGCAAGTTAAGAACTTGGGAAAAAGAGACTGGTTGACAATTGGGAAATATGTTTCTTGCAGAAAAAACTTAATAGTATGCTGAATGTCAATGTTGATGATTTTTCTGTTTAGTTTTAAACTTTTCTAGTGTTTTGTTCTTTTCTAGACAATATGACATTGGCGGTATACTCACTAGAGCCAGTGTTATTTTTATTCATATATTTTATTTATTTAACCTTTAACCAGACAATAGTAACTATCCAAAACCCTAGTGACCACAAAGTGACATGTTAGCAACAGAATACCTTACAAAATACATACAATCTCCTAAAACAACACCTTAGCTGTGAGTTTTGCACAGACATTATCACATTTTCCTCAAACATTATACAAATTTAATTTTGCTTTGTCATGATTTTTGTTTGTAGTAATACCATGCGCCCTCTTATGTTACGATTATTATTGTTATTATTTTTACCTGAAGATAGAACAATAAACAGTAATCAAGCCTCAAGATTATTTTGGCTGCATAAATCAGTAAGGTACATGTACATGTCTTATTCCATTCCATGTTTTCTTGTGGAACTTAGAAAGTTTCCTTCACAGGTAACGGAAAAAAACTTCATGTTCTTGTTCCAGTGAGGGAAGAAAAAACACAAAGGCTGCCATAACAGCTGAAGAAACATGGTGAGTGGAGACATTTCTGTTGTACATACTGTGCACTGAACTGTGCTAGTGACTCATTTTGAACGAGTAAACACTTTAGCTTCTAACAACCATTTGTTGCTTTGTTTGTTTTATTGTTACTTGTGGTTATAGCAACATTTATTGTTGTAAAAGCACTTTACATCCAATTAAAAATTGCTTAATGACTTTTAGAACATTCAGTTCCTCTCAGCTTCATAAATAGAATCTAATTATGTCATACATTGTGGCAAACCAAATCCTGAGTGAATATTTGCAAAGAAATATTCCCTTAGCAAGCTAAGGTAGCTGTGAAAGGAAGTTGTGGTAAGTGACATTTCCTTTTCAAAAGAAGATTCAGTTCTATGGGAGCAGAAGAGGTGCTAGTAGCAGATATTGTTGTGATGTACTTCCTCATTTTGCATGCAGAGGGAAATCTGTGAGACACACCCCACATGGAAAGAACCTATATGTGGATATATGCGCATATATGAAACCTATATGCGGTGTATATGCACATATATGCTGCATATATGCACATATATGATAATATATGCTGCATATATGCCATATATATACTGCATATACTGCATATATGCTGCATATATGTGTATATACGCCACATATAGGCAAAATTGAGGTGCATTATGTGCATATACAGGAAATATAGGTCTCCTGTATTGCTTCTTCATATCCACGTATAAGCCCTATACATACAAGATATGTCTTCTATATAGCTAATGGCAGGATCTGGTCATTTTGTAGCTCATATCCCATTTTTTACTGTCATACATGATGCCTAGCTCATATTTCTATTAACAAGGCAAAAACTAAGAATTAACGAAAAAAAATATGCAAGAACTTATTTATGTGCGAACATGTTAAATTGGTATCACATGTAATAGGCATGTTATGGAATTTAACTATGGCAATATATTAACATGACATACAGAGCTGGACAGCAGGTAACGGAGTACATTTACTTGAGTACAGTACTTAAGTACAGTTTTGAGGGATCTGTACTTTACTCGAGTATCATTTTTGGGGAGTACTCATGACTTTACTCAACTACATTTGAGAGGCAAATATTGTACTCTTTACTCCGCTACATTTCTATCCATAACCGTAAGGACCCGTTACTTCTTCGGCCCCATCCACACGGAGACGGACCCCCGATCTTTTTTTCCCTCGTCTCAAGAAATATCCTCGTCCACACAAAACCGATGTAGTTTACATGCCAGA
The DNA here is from genome assembly GCF_003368295.1 of Carassius auratus. Classification (NCBI taxonomy): domain Eukaryota; kingdom Metazoa; phylum Chordata; class Actinopteri; order Cypriniformes; family Cyprinidae; genus Carassius; species Carassius auratus. Next base: position 4,486,414 of record NC_039290.1, read on the forward strand.
CCAGCATGTGGCGCTGTAATTCTGACACAGAGATACACTTAAAATGGAGAAGAAGACATGGATATGCTGTTCGTGGTACACAAACAAACATGGAACAATACATTTATTAATCCTTGTTAATGTTAGCATTCAGTGTTTGTTCATGTTTTTGTTTCTGTTACGTGATGTAGTGGTGTTTGACTAGGGGCGAGACGTGGGCTAATGACGCCATATTTTCAGAAAATGTACGGATTCGCCGTCGAGACAAAAGGAGGAGGAGGAGGAGGCGCGTCATTAGAGACCTTCAAAGAAAAATAAAGATAATTTTTTTTTCTGTTCAGTTTTTTGTCTTATTTTTGTTCTTGTACTATTTGATTGTTCTTGTAAATACATAATGTACAATTCTATATTTTGGACTTTTATTTATGTTGCCTAGCAGGTTTTTTGTCTTATTTTTGTTCTTGTATTATATTTTTTGTTTTGTACTATTTGATTGATCTTGAGTAAATAAATAATATACATTTCTACATTTTGGACTTTTATTTATGTTGCCTAGCAGCTATGGATTTTAATTTTACATATAGGTACATATATACATGCATATATGTACCTATATAGGTATGTGTATGCACATATATATGTGTACATATATGTGTAAATATATGCGTGCTTATATGTACATATATGTACATATAATATAGGAAATTGGCCAATTTTATATATCGCACATATATTGAAAATCTATATCAAAACCTATATTGAAACATATATGTTTATATAGGTTTTTTTCCATGTGGGACAGTTTAAATTATGGTTGACCTGGACCCTCAGATGTCACAACAGGAGTTCCTGTCACATTATTGACAAAAATATGCACATCAAATCCTAACATACAATTGATTATGTTACAGTACACACTTTAAAATCGTCTTTGCCCTATGAGATTTGACCGTTTGACCGTTGCAGCAGAGGCACTACTGAACCATACGGCAAGAACCATACAAAATCAGTTATGTCATATATTTGCAGGCGCACGGCCATTGTGTAGGAAATTAAGAGAGGAACTTGACAAAAGCAGAACATGGCAGAATATTCAAGCTGTTCCAAGAGGACCCCCCCAAAAAACAGCTGTACATCAGCTGAAGAAACATTTCTAAAAAGAAAAATGGGTTTATAGGAAAAGAGTTTAAGTCAAAGGATGAATCATCTGTGACCTTGTTTTCAGCAGAAACATTGTGTCATGAGCATTACATCTGTTGCATCTTCAGCATACACATCAAATTAGCTCAACACTCTTCTGTTTGAGGACCTGAGTGCATCCGGGTGCTCAGGGGCCTCGTCTGACATGAATTGTGCATGGTGATGTCAACAGAAAACCGTGGTGTTCCTGAACAGAGTTTTGTGTGTGTGTGTGTGTGTCTGGGGGAATGAAGTGACATCATCTCATTTTGGCCATGAAATCATTCCAGTGCATTAAGAGCATTGCCTCATGGTATGAAAGTATGAGGGCAGATTTTTAGTTTCCGAGGGTTTCTTTCACACCATCATGGTGAGTGTTGTCAGTTTGGGTGTAAAGGGTAGATGATTTCTGATTTTCATGTCTGACCACATGAGCGAGTTTATCTCACATGTGATACACTCTTGATTAGAAGGAGGATTTTCAATATCTCAAGGGTTGCTAGACAGTGCTATTGAGTGATTTAAAATGGTTAAGGGTTTCAAATCAACAACTAAGAGAGGTAAAGATGGACAGACAAAGATACAGGCAGGGCAAGAGGTCACCACCGAGTCACACAGGGGCTGTTCAGTGAGGAGAGATAATATATTCTCTTAAATGATAACACATGCCAATGCATTCAATACCCAAATGCTTCCTTTAAACTAGATAGCAGATCAGAGAGCGAGAGAGAGAGAGAGAGAGAGAGAAACTTTTCAGATTAAAACAAAAGAGTATACTTGGAATGAATGTAAAAACCTTTTATTTATTCATTTTTGGCTTTCGTTTACTTTATCATCATGCACTACGCTGATGTAGTAACTGATCACCCACACAAAATCAAATCTGGTGAAATCCGTCCACATTCAGGTCACCAGTCTGACCCCTGTGATCAGATTATCTGAGACGGATGTTATTACCCGGGCTAAAATGGCAACAGTATGTTGTAGAGATATAGAATGAGAGCATAACAGCAAGAGAGAGTTTGGAAGAGAGATGGAGAATCATTTATTACTAAATAACCCCACAAAAGGCCCATTCACTCAAGTCACATGAAATCATTGGAAACACAAAGAAGGATCATGCTGAGGGATGGGATATATAGAGGGGTGATTCAGGGTGAAGGGACTGTTTCCTGTGTGCCTCAGAGGGAGAAATCAAGCCCTCTGGGTGAAGAGAAACAAGAGGCTCAAATAAGAGAAAGAAAACACTTGTCTTTTGGGGGTTAATACGGAAGTGGTTTCTGTATAATTGGAGATACAGAGGATGCACTTTTCCTCTCTGTTGCAGTACATTTCTTTTTATGGTAACTGTTTCCTGGAATAAAAGAAAACCCAAAAAAATATTTTATGTATGTCCAATTATTTGGATATAATTGGAAATATTTGTTCTCTTTGCTAAGAATTAATGCATAAAGTAAGAGCACAGGTTAATTTCTGTGTTGAATCCAGGGCCATTGCGCTCTTTAGGGCACTTTTTGTTTTACATTCTCGAAGAGATGCTTGTAAATTTGGCACCCTGGGTTGTGATAACAGGTCTTGGTTTATTTTCCCATAAGAACACCTGTTGTGTTTAGTTTGGCAGTGTTATCCAGGACTGCTGGTTTTCCTTTGGAGTTCCTGTTTTGGAGTAAATGGAATGAGAGGAGGGAGTCAGAGCTTTATTGCCAGAGGGTGGGTTTTGATTATAATATTGCTAAAGAATAAGTATAGTAATATTTCTAAAAGATATTTTGTGAATTGTTTGCATAGTACCATAAAACTTTATATAATTTAATAAAAAAAAAAAAATATATATATATATATATATATATAATTAAATATTTACATCATTTAAATAATATTTATGTCTAAATATTAAAGTAAATATAAATATATAAATAAAAAATTATGAAAATAAATACTACAATAACACACACACACACACACACACACACACACACATATATATATATATATATATATATATATATATATATATATATATATATATATAATTTGTATATTTTTTATTATTTATTATTGAAATGAAATTTCCGAACAACTCATAGCTGTTAAAAATTATTACGCAAGTTATACAGTGTGATGCAAATAATCTCAGAACAGAAATAGGTGCACCGATCATAAGACCAGCATGCTTTCGAAGTTGATGTATCTTTAATTGAACCCAGAGTGGAGGAAGTGTAGTGTTAAACACATTCAGATGTGAACGGATTTACTGCTAAAGTCTGTATAACAGTCAGAGGGGGTTAAAAAAGACACCAGCAGGACAGCCACTGTTTCCGGTCTCTAATGTGTTGATTTGTCCAGCACTTCTCTGGTTCCACAGTGACCATTACATCCCAGCAGGAGACACTAACCAGGTTATCGGAGGGAAAACAAGCTCAACATGGACTTGATAGGTGACGGTGGGTCCCGAAGGACGACTGGGTGTCATAATACATTCTCCTGTAGGGATCCCCTGCCTGTAATTAATTATCATTTGCAATGAGCTCATGATGATATTTATCAGGTCTCCCCAGGACAGGGGGCTTGCAGGGGGGGATCATGTGATCATGTTATGCTCTTTGAGAATAAAAGACATCTGGGCTATATGCTTTGAGAGTGTGCTGTCAATCATAATTTTATCACAACTATGATGAATGTTTGTAGTCATGGGAATGGAAATGGGCTCTATTCCGAGCCGAAGCGCATATATAAACTGTATGTTTGTGTGAGAGCACATCCTTGGCTAACATTTATAAACCAATGAGGCCATCCTTCCTTCAGTTCATCCTGTAAATAACATTCCTCAAATCCTCTAAAATTAAAACGCTCCGGTAATTACCGAAGAATCCACTGCCTTTTATGATCGTGGATAACCTCCCTTCATCGCTGAGCATAAATCAGCGGACAGAAGTCCCCATATCAGCAAATGTTCTGCATAAGTGTGTCCTCATCAGGATTGGTTCTTAATTTCATCACTCTTATTTGCTTGTAATGCTGTCCTGGTGAAGCCGAAAACTGTAGACGGGTAAAGGGTGGGGGATTCCGACAGGCACGGCTGGAATTTAGGGTCAATGCACCACTGCTGACCGTGTCCATGATTTGATCCCATTTTTGAAGGGGGGATTTAAGATAAAGCACCACCAGCCGCCTAATCTCTTTCCTCTTTTTTGCATTGCATCGCCCGTCACCTGTGCCCCTCGACCCAAATACCTCTAAGGGAGATGTATCTCTCCCTGCGCTTCCTCTCAACAGTGGGATTTCATGGTGCTAGGCTGCTCAGGGTACTCATTTATCTCGCTCTCCCAAAAACGAATTCCTGAGGACTTCAGAGGAAAAGCGCGAATCGCTGCAGATTTACGCTATACTCCCATGCTGGCCGGCTTCCAGAAAACTGATAAAACAATTTCAATGGCAACCCGATCTCGCCTACACAGGATCCAGCTCAGAGGGAGGGTCAAGAACGGCTTTTAGCCACCATAAATTCTCAGGCGGTAATTCGAGCTGGCTTGAGATGTTAGGGTTTGTTCCTGATTAGTTAGTGGCCTTCCACAGAGTCTGTATATTACACATCCACACCATCTAAAGCACATGTTCTTCTCTTCTCTGTCTAAATACAGGAAACTCAACTCCACAGGAAAGAGGTGGATTCTTGGCGTGCATCATTGGCATGCATCACAGAAATACCATTAAAGGTGTGAGGCTTGGCATGGCTGGTCTTTAACTGGAAAGGAAAGATAACATGCATATCAAATTAATTTTTTACACCGATTCCATTTTTTTAGTGGTGCTTAACCATGCAAAAGTCATTACCATGATGTTAGGCTTTTGCTACGCAGCTGCTAAGGTGTTTTGATCTTATTTTTAGGCCAGCTGCTAGGGTGTACTTGTGGTTTCTAGGTGGTTGCTTACTAGCTTACTAGATTTGTGACATGGATGTCGTTAGTATAAAAGACATAAGAAGCAAAAGTGAATGTTGTTTAAAAGCATCTCCAAAATCCTGTTCACTACACATAGATTATTCAAAGAATTTAAAACTCAGAAAAGTTGCATTAAATTGTTCAATTTTATTCAGCAGAGTTGCATTAAACTGTTCAATGGTGTCAGTAAATAATTTTACATGGATACATTTTTTAAATATTTTTTTAAAAAAATTGTGAAATAAATGCAGACTTGGTGAACAAAAACTTTTTTTCACAAACAAAAAATTGGACCCAAACTTTTGAACAGTAATGTAAGTTACCGAATGTAATCTCTTAAAACTAATTTTGGCTTTAAATCATTCATTCATATTTATTGCATACCTCACTCAGCAGCTAATGTAATCATAAAATTCACCATTATACTATAATATCAAATATTAAAGCATGATATAAATTTCCCATATGTAATTGACACTGAAAAACAGGAACAACTAATCAAAACAGATGTTTCACACTAAAGGAAGAACCGTGTTGTGTGTTATGGCTGGGAAAATAAATGATAATTCTCATTTCTTTCTCATCCATCAACAGCTGAGGTGGCACAAAGGCTGAATAGTCCACACTTAAGTTTTAATATGAGGAGTGCTGTTCTCACACAGCAGGTGGAACCTGTTGTCACTGAAAATGTGTCAAATTAATTTTCAGGATAAATTTATAAGACTGAAATGAGCGGGTAAGTTGTAAAGAAAACAGTTGGCAATGTTTAGTCTTCACGAAGGATCCCGTCTCATGATATTTGCCATGGTCTAAACTGTTTAACATAATTGGTTATGGACATAGTGGATGAAATGAAATGCTAGAAGACATGCAGTATAATTCTGTGTAAGATGAGCACAGCACATTTAAACACTGACCAAAAAATATGCCCTCTAAATCTGTCTTCTTGCAGGACTTGAGTCGATGCATTCATGGTTCATTTAATTAATCATTCCCTTGTTGTTTCCCTCCAGTGTGTTCGTCCTCTCCTCAAGAGCTCTAGTCCTTTGTGATGATGGATGTCTTGGGGAGGGAGAGGTCATGAGTTTCTCTTTAATGTATAGTCACACTCTTACCTGTTAGGTAAATCAAAAATCTTCTTTGTAAATGGGACTGAAATCCGTCTTTGGTGAAAAAATTAAAAATAAAATTCTAACAAAAACAACAAAATACAACTTAATAGAACTGCTAAATTTTAGGAAGGCTCAATAATTAACCAGTTCAATAATTAACCAGTTTGCTCAAGGCAAAAATGCCACTTAAAGTAACAAAAATGCACCAGACAAGGGGACAAAAATCGCTCCTTAATAAAAAAATAATTTCTGACCTGGTTTTAGACCAAGGACCTTGGTTCAAAAATAACAATTCAGGTGACTCGCGTTTCCATTTGTTGTCCCAGTCTTCAAGGACTTTTCTTCCTGTAACATCTTTTTTTTTTTAAAGAAAGGCAAAAAAACGGGCACTGATTTTAATGGCTTCTAAAACTCATGCTGGGATAATGAAGGTGGATTTGCTCACTGTGTCTACCCAGCATGAATGCTCTCTGGGTGGACTAGATGTGTGGAAATAACTGGTGCTGGAGGAGCCTTTCCCTAAAACAAGAAGCTGAGGAATTTCAGTAATGAAAAGTAATTAAATAGAAATTCTAAACAGCCACAAGAAAAGACTTTAAAGCCCACTGTGTCATTTGAGGAATCTTGATTGAAATGTTCACAGCATTAAATTCATTCAAACAGCTGGAAATAACAAAAGCAGATTTTGAATGCATTTTCTGGTATTTAAGTGAAACTGTTGAGTGCTTTTACACAGTAAGCAACCTGTCCAGTCTAGATAAAGTGAAAATAAATTTGAAGCATTATTTTAAATATCAAATGTGTGAGCAGTAAAACAGTCCCTTTTGCATGTGTTCATTTCCTCTCAATGAGAAATGAATCACCATTCAATATGCCAGAATAAACTTCAGGGGAAATCTAACACTCTATGACTATTAAAAAAAAAAAAAAAAAAATCCAAGAGCATTTCTTGGAAAAAATTGAGGACTTTAAGAATTTCTGTTGTTGTCAGCATATTTTCCCCCTATCTACACCTAACATCATTGTTTGCATCAAGAAGAGTAAAAAAAAAAAAAAGGATTATTTTTATTGAAATGGAAGCAGAACTTCCCTTCTGAGCTCCAGTGACTGCGAAGTTTCAATTGTGTAACTTTGGTCACTCAGACGTGTCGAATGACCCTTCAGGATAAGATAAGACTAAAAATGCTTGTGTTTGGACGTTTTATTTTTGGCAAGTGTCAGCTACGTCGACTACATGTCCACTTCACTTAATCTAGCATTCCTCAAACTGTGATATGGTCCTCCTGAGGTCACCAGGCTTATGAACTCCTCACTAGGGTCAGAACAGGTCAAAATATCCTGCTTTACCACAGGACGTCCTGCTCCTTATTTAAGTCTTGATTTGAGGACACATTACACCATACCAGGTTGACAACTGATGCTCAGAGTTCACCTTTTCTGTAGGGATGGATGATACCACTTATATCAATGATACTTGAAATTATGTTTTTGTGATTTCTGACAATAAAATTAGCAACAATTATGACTTATATATACTGCCAGCCAAAAGTATGGAATAAATAAAATTCTCTAATGTTGACCAAGGCTGTAATCAGTATTATGAATTTTTTTTATTTGATTAAAAATACTGTGAATTTCTGGAAACAGAAATATTATGACCATTTTAAATAACTGTTTTCTTTTTTAATATATTTTAAAATCTCATTTATTCCTAAAGTTTTAGCATCCATTACTCCAGGCATATAGTGCTCTGATGATTTAAAACATGAATGAAGTTTAGACTTTGTAATGGGATGTTAATTTGCAAAAGCAATAAGGACGAGGACAGATACATAACAGAATAACGCTGTTACTCTCTACCATGCAGTACCTATGTTTATTCTATAGTTTTTTCCCCAAAACATTCCAATATGACTCCAGACATTAGAGAGAAAACAGAAAGGAAAGGAGGGGATGATGAGAACAACATAAGAGAGAACATAATTCCTCTTCCCCTTCCTGTACTTTTTCATTCATAGTGCATGTCAGATTGCATGTTTTGCATGAGAGCACAGATATATGCATTTGTGATCTGCTCAAACATGTGACCTTTCCAGAGCAGAGATGCAGATAACATCTAGGGCCTATTCTTTGACCTTGCGCTGTCTTCAGCAATCAAACACGGTGTGGTGCACCATGACCTAATCACATATACACAAAAGGAAGAAGGATATACACAAAAGGAAGGGGGTGGGGGGGGGACTAGGGAGGTGAACTTATTGCTTTTTAGGCATAAACTTTGTCATAAAATGTAAGTTTTCCAAGGCACAGCCATGACTGAAGGGAATTTCCCAAAGATGTAATTCTCACTGCACAGAAATGCAAGCTAGGCCTCATTATATTAGACCTGGACATCCTCCAGTAGATGTGAACATTTAAGCTGACGCTCACACCCTCCCAGAAGTTGTGAAAGGGACTAAACATTCGCAAACTTTCTCGTAAGAAAACTTTGCCTTTTCATTTACACAGATTGATTTGGTCAGTGCTTCCTCATTATCATGTGACCTTAGGAGAAATACTCAGACAGACAGCAAGCAGATCCTATCTCTCGTAGACACATACACACTTTGTCTCATTTTCCTCCACACTCATCCTCACAGTCATTGCTGTAAGTATCTTCTTCATGCACTTGTGGGCACAGCATTATTCTGAGCATGTGTGTGTAAATAACTAACCAGTGTCATTCATCAATAGGAGTCTGTTTTGGCTCCAGCAGGGGAGGTGGTGATGGCTTGGGCGGTAGGGTTGTAGCGTCACTCACCACAAAGACTGTGGGAACTATTCTTTTCTGTTTTCCTTCAGTTAAGTTGGCCATTGTAGGGCAAGCCAAACTAGGTCTCGTGCCGACTCCCCAGGTAAGGGTCTAATCAGCTCAGCTGGAGACTATGGAAATAAAATGACTCAGCTCAGGTTTACACAATGGAAAAGAGACAGGTCATGGTTACGGCCCCTCCCCAAAGGATTAGTGAAACAGTGGTTCTGCTTACAACATCCTCTTGGTCAAGGCATAGCAGTGAGACAGAGCTTTAACAACTTAATGGCATGCAGGGACTTCTAATAGTGTAATTTAGGGATAATAAGGCAATCTTACTATTTCAACCATGGAGCCCCTGTTCATCTATCCTTATGCCACCCCTCCTTAATTCATATTTTTAAAAAAATGTGGTTAGGACACACCTGGAGAACAGTAGGGCTTAGATAAAGCACACCTGTGGAATTCAACATCTTCACCTGCTGGGAGAGATTTGGGATTAGCTACCTGCCAATTCCCTTTCCATCAATCTTTATCGATACAAAAGAAGCAGGGTTCCTTTTTTTAATCTCAAACTCAATGTGCTTTATATGTAGACTTATTTATGAGACAGAGCATTTGCTGGTGGTGTGGGTGGAAATAATTTGGGTTTAAGGCCTTGTAATTATGCAATCTTCTCCATAGCGATGGACCTAACTACACCAGAAGTAAAGGACTCCATGCGATTCAACTTAGAATGCCGAGCGCTTCTTATCAAAAGAGTAGGAGATTTTGACATCTGAGAGTGCAATGTGATTTCAATTGAAAGCAAGTTGTTGTAGTGGAAGTTAGAATATATTGCCATCTTGCATATAGTTTTTGTTCAGATTTGCCTCACATTGCATTTCTCAGATCTGTTGTTTTGAATATTTTGGGATTCTACATACCATTTGTTCATCTTTATTACATTTACATTTACTCATTTAGCTTATGCTTTTATCCAAAGCGACTTACAATTGCTAGGATCCAATGCAAATAAAAATAAATCATAACTAGGTGATCTAATCTTCCTATCCCCTTCTCTTAGCCCTCCCTGCATTAATTCTGTAGCAGATAGCGTCGAATGCACCACAACTGAGAGAGATGGAAGCAATTAAGGCTATAGGAAAGCAAGGGAACATTTCAAAAGACAGAGCTCTCAGCGGTGGGATCAAAGCAACCCTGTCTTGGTGCCTGCCAAACCACTGATCAACTGTTTGAGACTCTGTGACACATGTGAGATGGGAGGTGATATGAACTCGAGCATGGATGAGAGGATAGATGGCTTTACTGTGGTGTGATCGGCTGTTTTGGTGGGGAACTATAAATGACAGATGATATTACAGTTAATGGAAGAGCCCAAAGACCTGATGTAGATGTTATTGAGGGACAAACTCTACACTGAGCTGAACAGGACAAAGGCGTACCTAGCTCTAGTGGTTGCCTGGAATGACATCAGTAAACCTGGCTGTCCGCCAAGTTTATAAACTCCCTCATTCAGATTTCCCTAAGTCCCCGAGTTCATCATGCATCATATATCTCTCTCTCTCAAATTCTTGCCTGTGTTGTCTACATGTTTTACATTCTCCAATAATGCTGATATCAAAATTGAATACTCTGGACCTTCCCCCAAATCCCCAGCCTTAGCACAGGGTCTACAGCGAGAACATGACAGGATGGGTTAGCCATGAGTGTGTATGCGCTCCTCACAGATTCCAGCTTAGGAACCAGCTTGCTTACACACCAAAATTCTAGCTCACGCACACGTTTCGAGCTCTGGCCAAGAGTCTAAATATTCTGCTGGGAAAAAGGGAGGGTGGTGTGTGTGACTGTAGGAGGCTGGGAGGCTTCGATTGGTGGATGGCACTAAGACAGGCGGGGGTCTGAGCAATGATGGCTCTCGTGGCTGTGTGAACCGCCCCAAGGGTAGCTATGCCAAATTGATAATGTAAGCCAGACCTCTGGCAAATGGAGGAGCAGGACTTTTCACAGCAGAGGAAAAGAAATGAGAGATATACATAGAGGAGAGGAGAATAGTAATACGGGGTTCCTCTTGTTTGCTCTTTGCCATGGCTATGTGGAAATCACAAACAAAAGTTAATGTGACGTGAGATCTCTTCCTTAAAGTTTATTTCTTTACATCCTCCAGATATTCTCCAGACAACGTCACTCTCTCTAGGCTTACCTACTGTGTCATGGCCGGGACATCTGGAAAGTTGACCTTTTGTAAGGGAAATAAGAGGTTGATGGGATGTAGACCGATAACATTGCAGCCAAGTCCAATCTCTCATGAAGTGAGACGTTACATGATGTTCTGCTGTCAGGCTAAGACCCTGGCTAGTACTTTCTGGATCCCCAGTTTGAGAGCTATTTATATCCTATCTGCCAATGTGCAGAGCTGACTGTCTGGAAGTTAAAAAGAAGGGAAGTGTGTCCACAGGACTGCCCAAAATGACTCATATTCGGAGGGCAAGGAACGGAAAGATGTTAGAGACAAGCAGTGGTGTGTGAATATTACAAGGTATAAATCATTGTTTGTGACTCATATTTCCCAAGAACTTTCAGGGGATAATAACCCCCAACCCCCCGAACTATTATGTAGTCAGCTGCCATGATAGATATAAAGCACAACATTCAACTTCTGAACAGCTTCATGTGATCCTGTCAGAATGACTCCACTTACCCTGGCCTCTTATCAGCAGATCTGGGATCATTTTCCCTTTCCACTATTGAAATCATGTCGGAACAGACTCTGTATCATTTCATCTGGGAACCTTTGTATTAGCTTTTTTAGTGGGGGTGTGATGATATAGATAAGCTGAGAACTGTGTCTGTGTTCTGTTTTGAACCTCTCACTCATCACAGACATCATTACATGAATCAGCAGTCTAATAGTCTAAGGCCTCTGGAGAATATTCAGCTCAATCTTTTTGAAAATGCTGATGGCCGTACAGGGTGGTGGCTTGGTTAGTTTAGTGTAAACAGTTGGATGTTAGTGTGTTTCCTTGATGAAGGATGATGAGCTGATTCACATAGATGCCTCACATCCTGTAGTCACAAACGAAAATCTGTTTGCATGAGACCTTTCATTTAAAGGTTATGTTTGGCAATAAAAATATACTGTGGTGATCCACATAAACGTGGCTTACACACACACAGCATGCAGTAAGTTTACAATAATTAAAAAACAAACACTCACAAAATGTAACATGTAAACAGTCATACAACATAAAAACCTTTTTTATAGTCTCTCAATGCTTACATGCTAAAGAAGAATGCAATATCAAATACAATATCAGTTCTCTCACCTAAGCAAATCATCTGAAGATTTTTTTACTGCTTTAAAAACTGTTCTAGTTCTTGGTTAGTTTGGATTAGCCGCTAATGGAAACCCTGTTCCCACTGTTGGCCTAAAAGTATTTAGGAAGCCTGTCTCTTGTTTTTATTTTATTTTTTTAAATTTTTTTAGTGGCTTGTACTGTTAAGTTTCCATACAAGGAAAGAATTAAAGGAATAGTTCACTCAAAAAGGAAAATTACCCCATGATTTACTAACCCTCAAGCCATCCTAGGTGTATAGGAGTTTCTTTTTTTTGGATGAATACAATTGGAATTATATAAAAAAAAATATCCTTGTTCTTCCAAACGTTATAATGGTAGTGAACGGGGGTTAAGATTTTGAAGTTCAAAAAACTGCGACCATCCATCATAAAAAAGTACTCCACATGGCTTTGCATTTATGTAAGAAACATACCGTATTTTCCGGACTATAAGTCGCACTTTTTTTCATAGTTTGGCTGGTCCTGGGACTTTAAAATCAGGTGCGACTTATTTATCAAAATTAATTTGACATGAACCGAGAGAAATGAACCAAGAGAAAACATTACAGTCTACAGCCGCGAGAGAGCGCTCTATGCTGCTCAGTGCTCCTGTAGTCTACACTAAGCAGCATAGAGCGCCCTCTCGCGGCTGTAGACGGTAATTTTTTTCTTGGTTCTAAATAAATGCGACTTACAGTCCAGTGCGACTTATATATGTTTTTTTCCTCATCATGACGTATTTTTGGACTGATGCGACTTACACTCAGGTGCAACTTATAGTCCGAAAAATACGGTATTGATATTTAAAATTTTATAAACTGGAATCCTTAGCTTCCTCTAAATGTCATACATGCGTTCATGAGAGAGACGCTTTTCAGTGGATGATGTAGGATGTAGGCGGAGCGTAAGCTCCGGTGAGAATATGCTGGTGAACTATCCCTTTAAGGTTCAAAGATTTGAGAAGGCATAATCTCTTCTGCGTTTGGTGTTTCTGTCTCCTTATTGTTTTGTGTATTGGTGGGTGTCTTCAGGTTTATCTGTCTTATAGTGAGGTGTCATTTTCTTTAAAATACCTGTGATGGATTCTCACTGGCCACCAGCTGGTCTTGTTTATTTCAACTCTCTGATGTCAAATAAACTTAAAGGGAGCATTCAACGTGACCTGGTGCTCTGTGAAAGCCCTGACGATTTCAACAGATTTAGTATTTACCAGGGGTTTGCAAACTGGGCTCTGCGAAAAATTTAAGACAAAAAAATAAAATAAAAATAATAATAATAATAAAACAATCATATCAAAGGGACATGTATACTATATATTGTTACATAATATTACACAAAATAAGTATATGAATGAATATAATTGTATTTGATAATTATATGGTAATTTTAATTAATATAATAAACTGATTATGGATTATGTACAAATATAAATGTAAACTAATAAATGTATGCATTTTATAAATAAATATTTTCTAATAATTAAAAAAAAAGTATAAAAAATGTAACTCTTGCAATTTCCTGTGGTGCATTTGGATGATTTGTGCTGAACGTTGAATTAAAATGGCACACCATAAAGTTTACCTGTGTAGATCTTTTTTGGTTAGCCCCATTCTTCTTGGGTGTTCCAGTGTAGCAGAAAACACTAAAAGACAAAATTGGTAGAGTAGAGCAGCACATGCCACAGTGTTAAAGAAACATCACACATTAAGTCCACCAGAGTCTGTCTCTCAGCAGGAAACACAACTGTCTCATCATTCTCTAGCTGCCTCTCAGTTGCTAAACACATTTTTAATAATGTTGTTTTGTTTTTAAGTTGCATACCATTCATTTTCTCTATCCATTCTGCCACAAACAATACAGTCTGAATCCCAGACCTTCTTCTTGGAGGGATGAGAATGAGCAGATGAGACTCTCACAGTAGCAGATGTTTGCATGCATCTTATAATCCTGTGCGGTGTCAGACTCCCTGAGGCAATCCTCTGAGCTGTAAACCAAAGCCGTGTGTCATGAAAAATGGTCAAAAAACATTTTGAAATGGAAATATGAGGCTGATATTGTAGTAGCATTTAAACAGACTGAAGCACATTCTTTTATGAACAGGCAGTCATAAACAAGCTTCACCCCATGCAGTTCAAAACTGTACATCATGTAATGCACCATATTTTTCAACAAAACACCAATATGGAAGAGCTGCCATGCATCAGACTCACCAAACAAAGCAAAAACAGAGCAACATTCCTTCACACAATAGCAGGAAGTGATGGATTGTTCCTGTATCAACATAGGAAAAATACATCACTTCCTTATTGAAACAGGGAATTGACTCAATTAACACCAGTGAAGTATGGAGTGCCGCAAGGAATTGTCTTAGGCCCTCTGCTATTTTCAATGTACATGTTGCCCCTTAGTAATATTATTAGAAAATACAGGATTAGTTTCCATTGTTTTGTGGATGATACTCAACTATATATTTCAACAATACCAGATGAAGCTTCTAAATTATCTAAGGTAACAGGATGTTATAAAAATGTAAAAGATTGGATAGCAAATATTTTTCTCCTATTCAATTTGGACAAGACAAGAGATAATTAGATATTACTTATTATACCAAAAAACAATTTGCATCTAGACGGATGTACTGTTACATCCTCTACAATTCATTCGAAAAATTAGTTCATGAAAGGGTTAGTTCACTCTAAAATTTAAATTAGCTTGTGTTTTACTCACCCTCAAGGCATCATAGGCGTACATGATTTTCTTCTTTCACACGAATCCAATCCGAGTTATATAAAAAATTGTTCTGGCTATTCCAAGCTCTATCATTGCAGTCTGCAGGTTTTGCAGTTCTACAGTCCACAAGTCGTCAAATAAAGCTTGTGCATTCATAATATATGTGCCTCTTAATGCTCTGGGTGATCACTTCCATTATCTGCCATACGTGGAAGCCGTCCCAGCACTGTTTCTGAGAGGAGTAACTTTTCTCCACTTGCTCCTCACGCTGACTGTCATCTGAAGTGAGCCATAAAGGCACTTCTGACCACACGTGATTGATGAATCTGATGAATGACAGAATTTATGTATTTACGTAAACATAATCTGTTTTGTCTTAAGTGAATGTTCAGGGAACTGTTGGGGAAAAACATCTGATGTGTAAAATGATAGCCTTTCCGATAATGTTTGGGATTCAGACACACTCTCTTAACTGCAATATGGACATCACCTTGACATAATCTACTCATAAATATAATGTAGAAACTTACATATTTCATGATTTTTTTTTATTTTTTATGATTTGTATTGTGAAAAGTGCTATACAAATAAACGTGAATTGATTTAACTGAATATAGTCTGGATTTAACACCATAAATGGTGTGTACACAAAGTGTCCTCACCAGGAGACTTAATCAGCTACACGTCCTTGGTGACATCAGAGGAATGAGGCACACTACTAAATTATTTCAGCCAGGATATGGAATAATGATTCGCTATATATGTATATAATATAAAATGGAAATAAATCATATAAATGTATCAGCTTTGCCATCACAGAAATAAAATACATTTTAAAATATATTTGTAAATATTAAAATATATTAAATTGAAATAAAATTTCACAACATTACAGTTTTAGATAAAAGCAGACTTGTTCAACATACAAATAGTAATTTTTGACTGGTAATGTATACACACGCACACACACGCGCACACACACAATATCTATTATTTAGTCCTTGATATATACATTATGCATTTTGATTATACAGTACATCATCTATTTTAAACATTACAGACTGTTGACAATTATCTAATAAATTACATGAGTATAGGGAAGTTGGGTCATCCCAACAGGCGGAGTTGCCTTCACAAATGGAAAATGAACTGGCATTATTTAGGGTCGACATATCTCAAGTTACTCACGCAACTCCAATTGTCAGCATGCCTTGGACTTCGCCATTAAAAGAAACATCTCACCCCTTGACCCAAGTTTGTTTGTGAAGACAACTGTGGTTTATTTTCACAGAAACACGACCCTGCAAAAGAAAAGAAGTGTAAACCACGCTTCATCAGCCCTTCCCTGAGTGTTTTAAAAGATCCAGTGCCTCTTTGAGATGCACCCTAAATGGTTTCATATTCCAAACAACTGCTCTTAGAAGGTGGAGGATGACCTACAAGCAACTGAGTTTAACTGTCTAACAG
The DNA here is from genome assembly GCF_003368295.1 of Carassius auratus. Lineage (NCBI taxonomy): Eukaryota > Metazoa > Chordata > Actinopteri > Cypriniformes > Cyprinidae > Carassius > Carassius auratus. The sequence goes on from NC_039290.1 coordinate 4,502,950, forward strand.
AATAAATGGTCCTATTCACCACACAGATATGCAATATTGTAATCATAACTTTTTTTGCCAACTATATAAGGTACTCTGCTGTATGTCACCCTGTTTTGTTGTGAGCATGGTCTTATAAGGAAGATTCTGTCATATTCTGAGAGTCAGAGTTACAAGGCGGTTAGAAAATGCTGTGAGTCACTCCAGAGAACACCGTGTTTCATTGCAGTTGGGCTACTACGATGCTCTTAGACTATGGTGACATTTTAATGTGAGTGCCAACAATCTTGCTCACCAAAAATGGCAGAACCATGTCTGCACAGGATCCAAGGAACAGAGCATTAAATAATGCTTCAGAGCCAAACACAACACACAGAAGCAGTGACCTATCAGCGGGCTTCGTTTTGAATAGTTTTCAGTTTAAGACTGAAATATCACAGGATTGTATTGTTTTACTCTTGTCCCTGACCGGAGTATTCAGTCATGAACTATGAATATAAACATTTCATATATCAAAATATGAATTATAAAATTATTATTATGCCAAATTTGAACATATTCCTTAATATCCACTGTGTTCATATGCTTAAAATGCCATTTCTGCAGTTTTAAAATGCAACAGTTGCATTATCAATTTGAGGACTCTGAATGGGAATTATTTGATTGTGAAAGGATTTATGGTCTACAGCTCACCATTCTTTTGAGCATAATACTTTTAACTTTAGAAGCCCATGGATGTGGAATGACTGCAGTGGTGATTTGTGTTTATTTATGTGTGCATGAGTATGTGTGTTGGGGGTTTAAGACAAAGGGAACAGCGTTCCCCTGTGGTATCCCCTAAAAGACACACATACTCACCCATACAAACACACTTACCCACACTCCATCTTTTTTTCCCCAGTGGGCCTCATGCCTGCCTTCTAACTTGATTTAACCCAATGAGAAAACACAGAAGGGCATTGCTGGTGCAGTCCATGAGGGGAAGCTGTTCAATTGTTGAATTGCAAATCTTATAAAACAAAGAATTATTAGAATACAGTCAAGTATGTTTATTTTGTTCCAAACCCATTCAAAATAAGAATTTGAAAAATGGCAACTATGTCATTAAGTGTTTGACTCAATTGTACAAATTCAAAGGAGCTCATTAGCAAGTGACCAGAGATCGTTATGAGATTAACAGAGATTTTGTCTCGTATGTTCTCCGTTTTCACTTAAAGAGAAGAGCAAACACTAAGATGAACCTTGAGTCTCAAAAAACAAAAGCTCTGGTCCAAAACCTACTGAACTGCATTTCAGGAGACTCAACAACTCAAAAGTGATTCAAACTGAGTTTTCCAGAAGCATGTTGTAAGCTAACTACACACAACTCATTAAGCATTAAAACTTACAGGGACAAATACTGAATAAAAAGTCTATTTTAATTACATGTAACTATTATTATTATTATTATTATTATTATTATTATTTGCATATTTCAGAATTTAATAAAATATTTAATAATATAAAATAAGAATAAAATAAGGACTGGGATCGGTAAGATTTATTTATTTTTTTTATGTAAAGGCTCTATGCTCACCAAGGCTGGATTTAAAACACTTCAACTTAATTTTTTTCTGTTTTAACATATTTCAGAATGTTATTTATTTCTGTGTTGGCAAAACTGATTATTCAGCAGCCATTACTCCAATATATTTAAAAACAGTTTTATTTTTTTGATGCTGCTCAGTTATTTTATGATTAGAAACTTCAAAAGAACAGCATTTGTTTTAAATAGAAATCACTTGCAACATAATTAATGTTTTAATCTTTATCAGTTTAATGTATCCCTTCAAAATAAAAGCATTCGTTTGTTTAAAAAAAATATATATTTCATTCACTTCGTAATCCACCTTGAATTGCACTGTTGTGCAGTACATTTTGGGATTGCCTTTATTATAATCTATGATACACTGTTTTAAATCAGCATGTATATTTCACAATAATCTCAAATACATTGTGCAATGTATTGTGCAAGCTAAGCGAACTTGCCCTTTGAAAACACAGGGAGCGCACCCATGATGCGGTTTATGTAGGCAGTTTTTTAGGATTGGGGACAGAGCTCAAGACACGTTAGTTTATGTAAAAACTGACGTTAACTTAAATGTTTGCTCTAAACGTGCTCACCCTCTCACCTCTGCTGGATTTTAGGTGACCCTGAAGGCCTTCATATAGACCTTTTACACTCTATGTCAACATATCCGCTCTGCTGCTGACTCTGACCAATGTTCTATTCCTCTTCTGTGAAATGATGTCACACATTTTATGTGATTCCTAAACAAACGTGTAAAAGTGGGCGATCTTCTCAAAATAATGGCAAAATCTTAATTCTACTTCAGTGGAAAAAGCTGTAAATGAAGCTGTCTCTAAATTTTTGACATTTCCATCTAATAAATTGAAATAAATCATAAACAGCATTTGTATAGATGACAACTGATCCTATGCTAATGCAACATATGTGTGTTGTAAATGACATGGTGGGGTGTTTGTGTGGCTTATTGGTTGTCTGTCGAACTCTGCACTTGGGTTCAGTGCAGAATACTACACCTCATGTTTCAGTGTGGGATCCTAGAGGATGTGCATTAAACACAAGCACACGTCGTGAACCATTTTGTGGCTCTTTAAAGAAGTTTTTGAAACAATACACGCTTTAATATAATTTTAAAGCGGTTTCCTGTGGTGCCACCGTTACAGCATATGTTTGGCAATGAAAATAGTGCAGTGAAACTTTAGACACAACAGATGAGAGTCAGAGTGCTTTAAGACACGGTCAAACTTAAGTAACACTGCATTTTCTATTTTCTAAATTTACACCATCTGAACTTGACCCCAACTCCTGGGACAAACGTCACCACAGGGACTTTATTTTTCTCTGAATGATGAATATTCTCTTGTTTCCCATCGAATAAACCTGGGTGATGTGAACTGAATGAATCTGAGCTCATTTAAAAGTTATGTTTACTATAATATGCAATGAAAATAACTATAACTGTTATTGACTGTTCAGTAGAGGTCATCGAGTTTTCTCAATATGAATATGGTTCCCAGCTGGTGGGTGGCAGACAACAGCGAAAAACCAAAGCTAAATGCAAATTTTATTTTATTCTGCTAAATCTTTTTGAAAATGCTGATGGCCGTACAGGGTGGTGGCTTGGTTGGTTAAGTGTAAACAGTTGGATGTTAGTGTGTTTCCTTGATGAAGGATGATGAGCTGATTCAAATGAGAATAGATGCCTCACATCCTGTAGTCACAAACGAAAATCATTTTGCTAAATGCAAATTTTACTCAGAGAATCTGAAGGAGGTCCAAGCAACACAAACTAAACATAAAAAAACTATTCAGTGCACCGTCTGCCTCATACGCTAAACTTTATCACAGTATGATATTCACATTTATAAAACTGCGGCAATTTTGATATGTTCTGAAGAAGAAAGGTGGTTTCCAGGTGGTTGCTTACTAGCCCAAGTCAAAAGAGGCATCCAACAAAATCCCTAAATGTATTAATGCTAGTCTATAGGGTCTTTTTAAAAGCCAATTTATTATCTGCCAGGCTCTACATTTGATCACTTTGATTAATAGCACTTGAGATATAAATTATGTACAGATGATTAATGCTATAAAGTTTAGTAATCCTGTTTTGGGGGGGTTGTTAAAATATTTACTCTTGTCACAATATTATCTGTAGAATTATAAAGATCAAGTAAATTTTTGCTCTGCTTCTCAAGTAAAATGGAAAGCCCAACTCTCCCACTAGCCAAAACCCCTTTCCTTAAACTTACATCAGTCTGCTAACTCACATGAGTAGTCTGAAGCTATCAGCAACATCAGCTTCCCAAACTTCCTCCCTTTCAAAGTTTTAAACATTAACATTATTTAAAATAAATATCACAGTCTTTACTATAAAGGCAATAAGTGGAAGTAGCAGGAAGTGAAGGCAGGTCTTTATGTCAGAGGCATTTCCTGTCAGAGTGATGCATGGCAGTTTTTTGAAGTTAGGTGAAGGGATGTGTGACAGAGAGGGAGAATGAAAAAGAAAGCACTCTTGTTTGTGCATTTGGAGCTTGATAAGAGATTGAGAGATTAAGGCATACCTTCAACACAAATATGAACATAACTTCACTCACTTTAAAATCAAATAACTACCACATGAGTCTAGTCGAGTATGTAAGTAAAGGTAAAAAAAAGTGTTCTTGTTCTTGCTTTTGAAGTTCAAACATCTGAGAACATGGCATTTCCTGCCTTTTTCACATTTTTTTTGTTCTTTAAAAAAAAAATTGTTTAGTAAAACTCTAATAAAGAATCAAACGATACATTTATGGAATGTTTCATACAAGTCATGAGGAAGATGTCAATAATCAGAAAATATTTGACGTACCATTTTGTAAATATATTATGTCTTCACAATGTTATTTGAACTTGGTAGCAATTCTGCACTCAGGCTTTGAACTGAAGGACATGTACAGTATTTGGTATCATGTGAATATAGCACCTGTGCATATACAGTATCTTCAAATCCACATGAATATGAGTATGTATAATTTTAACAGTATATGCTCTTAATACAGCTCACCAGCTTTTTGAAGTACAGCATGAGCAGAGCCACTCACACTATTTTTGTTGTGCTCACTATTTATTGCCATGGCAGCATTGTGAAGTCACAATTATGAAAGTCCCTCACCAACAAATTTGTCCAAGTAAAAGTTTAACCAAACATACAAGCCACATTGTAAAATAGTACTCTATAGGAAACATGTATGTTTCTGAAGTGGACTCAATTTGGCTTTTTTTCTGTTTAAAACCTCAAAAGTAATATTAAACTAATGCTTATGGTTTTGCAATAGAAATGTTTACAGAAAGCTTCTTTGTGGGGCAACAATTCAGAGCTCAGTGTGTGATATCCTGTAACCGAGAAGTGTTTTTTTTTCAGTAGTGTGACAAACCTCAAGACATGTTCTGAGAGAGACAGATGAAAGACTCATGTAGAGTCTAAGATGCCTTGAGTATTCTCTAGACTCCAGTCATCCATGATAAACCTCTTGACTCAGAGTGGAACAACCAAGTACTGCTAATTTCACTTGCCTACCAAATAGTGAGCTATCACTTTCTGTATATACCTACACCCTTTATGTACACTGAAAACGTAAAAGCAGTTCACTCAAAAATGACAATTCTGTCATTATTTGCATTCATGTCATTCAAAACTTTTTCTTCTTCTAAGGAACACTGTATCTTCTATGCAATGAAATTGAATGGGGAAGCTTTGTGTGAAGAAAAGTCTGAAATTTAAATTTAGGATAGTTTCAGTATATCCTGCATGACAGGCTTGTGGTTACCATTAATTTTTGTATTGAACAGGGATATTTTGCTATAAAAACCTCATTTTTTCAAACCTGTATGAGTTTCTTTCTTTTGTTGAACACAAAATAAGTTATTTTGAAAAATTAGTAGCCTATATATTAACAGTTGATCATCAGTTGATCAACATCGTCAGTTCATTCCGGAAGTGAACTCCTTTAAGTAATCAAAACCTGTGACAAAAGATCGTCAAAGTATTTATGTTCTCACACATTTGTAGCTACCTGTGCTGGATGGCTTTGAAAAAAGCGGCATTCCAACCTTGCAGCACTGCTAGTTAAGACATTTTTTTTGGCTACCGCCTCCACTTGTTAATGCCCCTTCATGTATGACAACATCTAGGTAATATCCTACAGACATAACACCCCTTTTCAGTCCCCATGAAATTAAAAACTGACCCAGATGCAGCCCCATTACCTAATATTTTCCTGTTACTCCAACTCAACATTAAGTACCACCAGATCTGGACAAAGGCCTCTCATGCCTTGGATTTAAAATGAGAAATGTACACCATTCATTCTCTTCAAGGTGCCAGAAGCTGAGTTGCACAGCAGATGTATCTTGGAGCTTCAAAAATAATTAACATGATTGCCCACGTGTTAACAAGACTATTCCTAACCGGTCCCATCCAGTCACATAAAGACTAGGCCTACAACTATCAATAGAGTTTGAGTTTACTTGATGATGGTGATACCCCAACTTATATTATTAACTAAATAACAAAATGTAAATTCAGCACTAAAGCATTTGTTATATATTTAGACATTTAAATGATAAATATGAACTATAATTAGGCTATTGCTAAACTTTTCTCTGTTATATGGGCCTTCTAGTTTGCACAAAGTTTGGGACTCTTTTTTTATTTTATTTTTTATTTTTTTCCGCGATCACAAACACGTAATGGACTCGGTCCGGTTTTTTTTTTCGAACGGTATCATTTCAAACAAACGATTCCGTGGTTCTTTACGCTTGATTCGATTATGTTACCACGTGTTTCCACTCTAAATATTTAAGTACATCGATATTTAATGAAACGATGCAAAAACGCGTGGCTTACGGTAATCTAAAATCTTGTTTATTGAAACCATGTCTGTTTTTAATGTGTGTGTTTTGTGCCTAATTTGATAGGGTCGAACAATATTTTTAGGTCATTCAGTGAGTTGACTCCAGCATCGCGGTCGTGAATGAATCGTTAAGATTAACTTTGTAAAATCGTTCATATCTGATTCAAAGGTGCTTCTCATGGCGAGTTCCCTGTAGCCATAGGCTAAAGCCAAATTTGGCTCCCCATTTCAATCCCTTGAGCAGAGGTTGAATCAACTAAAACAACACAATCTAATTCCAGTCTGTGGAGTGGCTTTCAAAGCTCAGCTCTATAAATGGAGATTGCTTATAGTGTATCATAAACAACATTTCTCCAAATTAAAACTGACTCATAGTCTACTTAACACGCGGAATTTGTAGTATTGCAGTAAATACTTAAGCGATGGCTTTCCTGACAAGCTTTATTAGCGTCTAGTCTCGATCCTGATAAGGTACACTTTGAAGGCAACAAGTTTAGAGATCTTTTTTTGGAGGATAACGGACTTCAAAAACAGATATTTCACTGTTTAAAGGGTTAATCATTCATTCAGCTATCTTTGACAACTACAAAGAGTCCTTCAAGTGGACAGATAAACTGTTGAATAGGTCACAAATGTTATTTGTTTATTTTTTATTTTTTACTGTAGCCTACATTATATTTTATAAGTAGGCTAGGTCTAATTATCGATGATGCGTCCCCAAATATTGAATTGTAAATGTTATTATATGTATTATATATGTATTATTATATGTATTATATACATATGTATTATGTATTAGCGTACTGCGTCTGTATAGATCACTCTGTCTCTTAGTTGTATGTTTTATCTCGTTCGTTTATTCAATGCATTTCTTCTTATTTGATTAATGAAGTATCTAACTCAATCTTGTACTGCATCTTTTTCCTTACTTTGTGAATTGCGCTCTTTGCTCCACCTCTATGGGAGTTTTCACGAGTGGAAGAACAGAACCTCCTCCTAATTCTCCTTCAATTAAACTGGAGGGAGGACGCAGAAAGGAGAGAAGGGGACAGATAGAGACGGAGGCGCGGAACCAGAGCGCTTGGAGAAATAACGATCAGACGGATACCCTTCACAAAAGCATGAGATTTGCGTAAGGCAGCATCTTCAGGAGGATTCTGTTCAAGTAACACATTTTGTTCTGAGAGAAGTTTAATAAAGAGGTGGATTGTAACATATCGATTACTATGGGCTCCAAAAAGCACTGTTCAAAGACTCCAGCGTCTTCGCACAACGCGCGCTGCTCTCCAATGGGACTTTCACTGTTGATTCTTCTACCTTTGTCTGTTGCCTTCAACTTGGATATGGAGAACCCAGCGGTGTACACCGGACCAAACGGTAGTTACTTCGGGTACTCGGTGGACTTTTACATGACTGGCTCAAGGTAGGTTTCCTTCTTTGATTTTTAAGTATTGAAAGTAAAGAGAATTGGCGTGCATTCAAAGAAATGTAAAACTAGACCAAGTTCACTAATCATTACCAACGCAGAGTTGTTTAATTTTACCATATGTAAACAATTTAAATGCTGTTTAATAACCTTTAAATGCCACATATTAGTGTTTTGTCCACCCTGCTATTGCTGTCCATCCTGTTTTGACTGTATGGCTGTAATTTTTGCTCATATGCACTTTTGTCCTACAATATTTAGAAATTATAATGTACTGACACACCTCTGTGGCCTCAGAATAGGGTGTTGTACCACAGTATGATGTACAATGCAATAGTATGAAGGGTTATTCTCATTCAAATCCATGAAAGGTACTATTTCATTTATCATTGTGATGAACCAAGCGTCTCTGAATGTACTCCACAGGGAATGGTTATAGATGGATGGTTTTTAACTTTTTTTTTTTTTTTTTTTTACTTTGTATCCCTATATATGTTTTTTTTATATTGGAAAAATGAAACTTTTTCCAATGCTCAGGGGATCCCTGAGTTCATCAAGAGTCTGGGTTGGTGTTCTTTAAAGGCTGAAAGCCAAACTTGTTTAACCTAGTTCATTCATTGATGTGTTTGCCTTTCGTTCAGATAGACTTGTTGTGTTCTAAAGTCTACTAGAGCTCAGCTTTAGCTCACACTTTCCAGTACAGGGGGCAGTGAAACCAGGGATATCACCCAACTGTCGTTTACAATCCCAATCCAGTCTGTGCACTGGCGTTTAGATCAAAGTGCATCACCACAGTTGGGGAGTGACAGTCCTAAAAGTGTGGTTTAGTGTTTGTTTTGTACAAGCCTGAAGTGTGAGTGCATGTTTAGATGTGAGCGGATGGCAATGGCAATCAGTGGCATAGCTGGTGTTTTTTATATAAATAGGACTTGACTAGGGGAATGTAGATTGCCCCCATAATTTCCCCTGATTTCATGTGATATGGTCACTTAAACCTTCTACATAATCTAACAGGAGAATCACCAACCATTCTAAAATGACCTTTGCTAGATTATGAGCCACCCTTGGGGAAAAAGCCAAAAGTTAGGCATCTCAGATATTGTGTATATCCAATTTGTGTTTGTTTTTACCTGAGGCCGAGACAACATTGGATCCTGTTGCAATGTAGGGACAAAAAAACACAGAGACGGTTTTTTAGGAATAATTTCTTTTGTTATCCAAAAAGGAAATAAAGACATGTAGGTTTGAAACTCTGTGTGTAAATTATGACAGAATTCTGAATTAACTATCCATTTAAGTACTTAATGAAGGTTACCCCAAGAGCCAATATATATGTACAACTGCTTTTTTAATATGAAGACCAAATACTTGTAGTCTGCCTTCGGAAACAGCTCTGAATGGAGAATGTTACAGAATGAAGCAGCAGTTATCATACATGTAATATAGCTTTGATTGCAAGTCCACATGATCACCTTTCACCTGTGGATATGATCTTTGTTGCCATATGAGGTGATAAATCCAAGGGGAAATCACAGAGTATGAGGCATTCCATTCAATCACAATGCTGATCTGTTGGGTTTCCCTGCACTTTGGCTGCTTCACTCTCTATTCAAGCTGCAGACAGCTGTGCGTGCAGCACTGTTTGATTGCAGTAATAATTAACTCACGCATGCCCTGACTAGAAAATGTCTAATACTCTAGACTGTACCCACCCCCCGACTCCTACAATGTATCTTGGCCTCATTCTTATGAACGGTGAAGTCATGGCAAGAGGCAGCACTCTCAGTGATGACTTCATTTGAACTTTTCACTCCTGAGATGACGTTGTGGAGGAGGATGAATGGGCCTCAAACTGGAGGCTGAGTGATGGGGTGAAAGAATGTATGATATCAAGAGTTTTCTTCCCAGGCATTTGATAGAATGTGTATCTCTTAGTTTTCTGGTGCTGAAGGTTGACCAACAGCTGTCTATCGACTACTGAAATTGACTAACTGATCTTTATTTTTTATGGATTTATTATTTTTTATATATATAGGAAACTAACATAAAATGATTCCTTATTTTTTTCTATTAACCTTTAAGTACCTTTGGTAAAAAAAAAAAAAAAAAAAAAAAAAATATATATATATATATATATATATTATAAAGTACCAGTCCTATGAAAACACTTTTGTCTTTTGTAACACATTCCCTTAAAGTCATCTATTAAATATAAAGTTATTTATTGTATTACATTTGAACTATTTACTATATTTATTTGGTACATTTCTGACAGTTACCCTATTGAATGGCTGTGAATGTATTTTATGGAAAACCCTTTAGAACCAGGTCTGGGCTGTGTTTCCCAAAAGCAAAGGGGTCTCCAAACTCGATCCTGGAGGGTCTGTGTCTTGCCTCAACACACCTGCCTGGAAGTTTCTAGTAGCCTACAACCTTAAATTGCTGGTTCATGTGTGTTTAATTAGGGTTGGAGCTAAACTCTGCAGGACACTGGCCCTCCAGGACCAAGTTTGGAGACCCCTTCCCAAAAGTGTTGTGAGCCTAATTAGGTTGTAGATACTACTGGTGCCAGTGTTTTCTACCATTGACTTGGCTTATGATGCTTTTAAGATTTAAGATTTAGTAGCCAGCTGTCTAAAGACTGTTCTTTTTCTTAAAATGAAGAATCTGGTGTCAGGTATAATCTCTATCCTGCATGTTTCTCTCATTCTTTCGCTCTCTAAATCTTCCTTTTATACAAAACATTCTGGCCTCGTCCACTTCTTGATAGTCTGTTCCCAAAGGGGCACATAGGTCTGAGGAGAACAGTACTCTTTGGCACGCATTGATAAAATTAGCTAGTGTGCAGACCACCACAGAGAACTGCCCGAGGACAGAGTTCATGATCTTGGTGTCAGGGGGCTTTACAGCTGTATACATGGAAGACAAATTTATGGTTCATGAATGTTGAGAGAAGAACAGTGCATTTCCTATGTAGGGGCCTTATCCGGATGGTCTGGTATATAAACCGAATTAGTCCTAAAAAACTCTGGTTGGATGTCCTACTTGCTAACTTAACTTGTGTAGATTCTCCAGTCTTTTGGGTAATTTTCAACAAGTGTCTCCTTGTATGTTCTCATCAGATACCCAAAACCTATTCTGCTTCAAAAAAGGGTGATGTGTACCACATTCTACACACTCTTTCTCTTTACCTTTGGTAAGAAGACGAAAGGGCATTGGTTGAGGTCTGGATGTAGGGTTGAATGTCAGAAAATGAAATGGCTTAATTATAATAAAGTTTGGATTGCAAAAACAATGGAAACTAAACACCATCAACTGTTGTTTTCAGAGAATAATGTATTCCTATGTATACATTTATTTTGTGCTTATAATGTTCAAAAATATTTTCTTTGGTGTTTGATGATTGTTGGCGACCATTTGAAGCTTGTGGTTGAATCTGAGGAGCTGGACTGTCTGCATTAGTGGCCATTAGCGGGGATGCACTGTCTGCATTAGCAGGAAGTCGTGGCCTAGCGGTTAGAGAGTATGACAATGAAGGTTGTGGGTTCGAGTCTTGCACCGGCAATACCACGACTGAGGTGCCCTTGACCAAGGCACTGAACCCCCAACTGCAGTATAAATGGCTGCCCACTGCTCCGGGTGTGTGTCCACAGTGTGTATGTGTTCACTGCTGTGTGTGTGCACTTTGGATAAGTTAAATGTAGAGCACGAATTTGGTGTATGGGTCACCATACTTGGCTGTATGTCATGTCACTTTAACTTTGTCACTTTCAAGTCACTTTCACACTTCACTTTCAAAAGCAACACATTTACAGCCACAATGAGGAATATTAAAGTAAGAACAGAAAAAAAAATCTTTCTCACCTCCCTCCGTCTGTTTTATTACAAAAAGATTTGCAAAGTTGAGGTTTACCAAGTTGCGTTGGCTGTCAAACCCTTATGCACTCTTCGTATAATGACCTCCTGTGGCTAGATTCACAAAAATCTTTAGAAATTTATTTTACTCTTTAGATAATAAAAAAATATTTTTGTCTGTCCATTAATCTCTAAGTAGCAAGCACCTCATGATAATTTTTTTACATTTTGTAGTAGTATCTTTCTGGGTTTAAGATAAGTTGGAGGTTATCCGAACTTTAGGAAGTTATTTAGAATGATTTTAAGGAAATTCCTTTCAAGAAGGGAAGAAAGATAAGAACATTCTTGAATTTTTTTGGGGGGAATACAAACTTGTAGTTAGAGAATAATAAAGTTGTTGAATAATTTTGTTCCAAAGAACATTTCAAGTATCGTTTCCCTGGACTTATTTCATGTATTTGTACGGAGCAGTTGATAAAGTATTCAGTAGGTCTTCCTCAGCTGTGTTCATCATTCTCAAAGTTTACTCTCTCTAAGAAGGTCATTGCTAGATCAAAATTGGCCTTGGTCCTTGAGCTCAGGTTTTCTTTGCTGAATAAATAGACCTGCTTTAGCACTACCAGGGTTTCGTTTGCTATTTTATCATTTTCAATCTTCTTTTATGGATTAGGCTGTCTGTCTGTAGTCTTGCATCCTGCTGGAGATGGGTGTCTATACGTTGACTGCCACGCTATTCTTCACCCAGGTTCTCCCTGCGACGACTAGTATTTTCCATGGAGTCTGTACAATAGAAGCGTTTGTGTGTCGGTAGAAAGGTCTGCTGTTTTCAGTAGCGAAACATTTCCATGTGACTTAAATCTCTATTTATTTATTCAAGATTTTGGCTCTTTTGCTTCTTGATAAAACCTTGTTTAGATATTTTGGCCCAATGACATTTGGCTCTAATGGTGGTGTCAATCAGATTGGCCTGTTGTAAAATTACAGTCCACTATTTGGGTGCAACCTTAGCTGATTGGGACTGTGGGTTAGATTATCTTTACCATTGACAAGTTGTCTTCTTTTTATGACCTCGTTGGACCTGGCAATCTCGCATAATAGGCTATTGTGTGCAAGGGTGTACATGTGCCCTAGTGGAAAAACAGGCATGTGTTCATTCAACTTTGCAGACGCTTTGCCCTTGGACTTCACAATGGCTTTGGGTTGATGCATGGATTATCTCTGATCTGCATTGTTTCTGATGTACATCTTGGGAAGATCCTTATCATTTGGATCTGTTCTGTTTTGGCTGGGCTGGCAATGACCGTGAATGTCCAATCAGCCAGAATTTAGATGGCCTGATTATTGCCTGCAGGATTACAAACAAAGGACGCAAGGCATAGCATGCAGAGGTGAGTGATAATAGTTTGCATCTGATGGTCCCTCTTAGTCTTTTCAAGTGTGAAGATCGGACTCCATGCTGAGAAAGCTCCCTCAGAGGTGTCGATGGCCAACAGTTGCAACTCACACTGGGATGTTTTCTGGTCTCTGTGAATGTGTGAATTATAGCTCTTTGGGGGCTGGGGTTTCAGTTTGGTATCAAGAAATTAAAGAGGTAAAACCACATTCTGTGTTCATGAAAATGTCCTGGGTGGTTTAAATTGGTGTCCTGTCACATACGAATATGTGGCTTGCAGTCGAATAACATGCCTTGTACTTTCTTAGATGCGTTTTGACTTAGAAGACAATTGTCACCTACAAAATGTTGTTTGCTTTTTTGAAGTAATGTAGGGATATCATATTCTTACCTAAAATCAGCATATTGGCTGCATCTGAAATGGCATACTTCACTGCTATGTATTTGGTGAAAGTCAGTATTTCAGAGAAGTAGCATGTCTGAATTCACAATATTCATTAAACTGTAGGCGAAAAGTACCCAGATGACTTACTACTTCCAGACACTTTGCTATCCCATGAGGCCATGGGTGAGGATTTGTGAATGAAGTGACCCAACTGATGCTGTAGGTGACAATGACAACATGACGAAAGTAGTATGCCTGGATGAAATTCATACTAAACACATATGCTATAGAACATAAATTTTCAACAGTCTCAAAGTAATTACTTATAAAAGGAAGTAGTTTTGGACACAGCCATTGTCTGATTTGCAACAAGTTGATGTTTTATTTTTCTAGTGGATACAACAGTAGTTTCAAACTTAATACTGACACCTAGTGGCATGGATGTATTATCAAATGCAATGGTAATGTTTTTTGCTTTCAAATATGGTTTCTGAAAGCCCGATTTGTACGAATATTGGCACTTATTCGATAAGAACATACTGGGTTTACTGAGATAAAGAGATAAAGAGAATATTAATTTGCCAGCCTTGTGATCTCAACATAGCATAACCATATGGGCAGAACTGGTGTTTGAATGCCAATTGATCATGGATGAACATGATTTTACACTTATGTCAAGTGTATTTTTGTTTACATTTATGCATAATTAAGTGGAAAAAGTGCTCTTTAAATTGCATTGAGAGTAACAATTCACACACAACACTCACTTTTTACTCCTTTCAAATGCACCTTTAAGCATGTTGTTCTTATTTTTCCACTTTAACTTCCCTCTGGTTTGATAGTTAGTAGATTAATTGGCCTAGCAGGTAGTGCAGAGCTTACATTTTGCACATCAAGCCAAGTGCTTCAGTTCTGGTGACCTCTCAGACTCTGGTGTAGTGATGGTAATTTGAACCATAACCTTTGAGAGGAAATGTTTTTTGTGGTGACATTTAAAATGTTACTGTGTAAAATGGGGTGGGGAAGTTTATCAGATCAACAGTTGAGTGCATATGTGCAGTTTTAACAGTTATTCCAGACCAGCACAACACTGGAGCAGACATTGCACAAGACATTTTTTTATTTAATATTTTTTACAAGGCCTTTTTACATATCACTGTTGGAACTAGAGGTAGTTGTTGCATCTTGCAACATTTCGCTGCATTTTGCAAACTTGATCAGTTTGAATTTGAGATTACATTTTTTATGTTGCATCATGCAAAGTTTCATTTTTGATATTAATAAAAGGAGATATAGTGACTGCTTTTTCAGCTTCCTCCATTACTATGCAGCTCTCCTCAGGGCTCTTAGCACACCAGCTGTTAGAGTGAGCTGTCGTCCCCCAGTGCCAGCTGACCCAGCGGTCACTGCTTTACTCATCATCTTTGGGCTGCAACTCCCAGACAGCAGAACAGAGCACGTGCGTTTCAGGTCTAGTGAGTAGACTGGGGCCCACATACAGAGCATCTTTGGCTTTACTTTTATTCATCTCTTTATTAGCTGCTTCCATCATAAATGCTTATTGATGCAGAGAAAGACTGGCATCCGAGTTAATGCTCGCTGGCATCACCCAAAGTAAACACCCCAAAAGTGAACTGTCTGGGCCTTTGGCTTTTCTTAGCTTTGAAAATTTTAGCTACCGAGATCATTGGATTTTTCTTGGTGCCAGAGATTTGCTACAGTGTACACTTTGTGTTGGATCCACTCCACATTTTCTGGGAGGATGTTTGAGATATCACTGTAACCGTTTTTGTTAATAACAACATTAAGATTCTGCTTGCCTCTGGATAGCTTAATAATTGTTCAACTTTGTTTGTACAGTTTCAGAAATTTTCCTAAGGCCAGTAATCAGTTTTAAGCATTCCAATCATGTTAATATGTCTGGTGGGCATTGGGAAAACTGGAATAATCAGAAATAACTAAAGTTGCTTACAGAAGTGACTGATGGTAATGAATTGTTCTTGGCGTGCATATTGAAATCCAGTTAGCATGATTGATTTTGTTGTTGTTTTCACACAAAGATAGGAAAAACACTTCTATTTAAAAGTTTAGGCACTGTTTCCATGTTTTTAAAACAAGTTTCTTATGCTTACCAAGGCTGAATTTGTTTGATTAAAATATAAGTAAGTAATATTGTGAAATATTCTATTTTAATGTATTTTAAAATTGTATTTATTCCTGTGATGGCAAAGCTGAATTTTCGGCAGCCATTAGGCTATTTTTTTTTTTTAAATAAGAAAGATTTTTGTGAAAACTGTGAAGCATTTTTTCAATATTCTTTGAATAGGCTAGAAAGTATCAATTTAAAAGTCTTTAGTGAACTTTTGATTCATTTAATTTATCCTTCCTGAATGAAAGTATCCATTTATAATATAATATCTCTCTTTTTTCTTTCTTTTAAACATCTTTTAACAGTAATGAATCAATAAGTTCTAATATTGTATACAAAGCTTCCCAGAAAATTCCCTGCTCCTTTTTTTTTTTGTTCATGCAGTTTTCTGTGCCATTTAAAATGCCATGTAAAGGCTGCAGGTTGAGGTTTTGTGTTTTGTCTGATTGTGATTTTTTTTTTTTTTGCACCTTCATTAATAACCAGTGTGGTTCGTTCAAGTGACACAAGTTAAACAGCTGGACGATAATGAAGTGTGGAGTGGGTGTGAGAATGTTTTAAGCTGAAGGTAGTGGAAATTAAGGGATCTGCCATCTGACGGCCTTTAACTATTAGTGGCATTAGTTCTGATCTATCAGCGTCTTTCACGCAAAGTTTTCTCACCACAACTTAAGTAGATGATATAAGTGGTGCACCAACTCATTTTTATAACTTTAATTCTGGTCTGACCAAATCTCACAAGCAATGGGCTAACTGTTAAGATGTCCTTTGTCTCAGTGGTGAGTATCTAGCAAGTTTAGCATTTGTGGTAATGTGGTAATTTATTCAAGCTGGATTTTCAGGCTAACTCAATTAGCTTAATTAGAGCCACATCGAAAATTATGTTTGCATCTTGGTTGGAGTTGGTGGTTGTCACTCTTTGAAATACCACAAGAGGTGTTGATGGCGTTTTTCCTCCTTAAAGTAAAATTGAATACACAGTGCATTGCAGTTTGTTGCTTATGGGGCTGCATTGGATGACCTTGTGCGTGACTTTCCTGGGGAACAGATGGCATCAGGATACACTGAGTGAAGTGAAGTGACATTCAGCCAAATATGGTGACCCATACTCAGAATTCGTGCACTGCATTTAACCCATCCAAAGTGCACACACACAGAGCAGTAAACACACGCACGCACACACGCACGCGCACAGACGCGCACACAAACACACACACACAGCAGTGGGAAAGCCATTTTTGCTGTGGCGCCCAGGGAGCAGTTGGGGGTTCGATGCCTTGCTCAAGAAGTTGTGGTATTGTCGGCCCGAGCATCTGTGGGATGTGCTGAACAAACAAGTCCCATCCATGGAGGCCCCACATCGCAACTTACAGGACTTAAAGGATCTGTTGCTATCATCTTGGATACAGGGGTCTAGTGAAGTCCATGTCTCAACGGGTCAGGGCTATTTTGGCATCAAAATGGGGACCAACACGATATTAGGAAGGTGGTCATAATGATGATGTGGTGTATATTCCTGGTTTTATTGTGAACGATTCTTTGGTGCTTCGTGTCTGATATGATTCTAAAGAATGGTTTGGTTGTTTTTTTTTATACAATGAAAGTGAATGGGGTCCAAAACTACGGAGCCTCGCACATGAAATGCAAGAAAAATAAATAAATTGTGTGCACCATTTACTAATTCGTTCCCTCAATGTACTAAAATGTGCACATGATTACTATGTTTTCCCTCGATTAACTTTTGCGTTCAGTCGATTTGCTTAATTGTGCACACGATTTAGCAGACAGAGAGAATGAATTAGTAAAGTGTCTGCACAAAATTATAAATCGAGTGAACAAAATCATAAATCGAGGGAACGCAATAGTAATTAGCACGTTTTGGTACATTGAGGGAACGAATAAGATTTAGCCTACTATTTTTTTTCCTGCATGTCATGTGAGGGGCTCCGTACAAAACAAAACCAGACTGTTGATTTTCATTGTATGGACAAAAAGCAAACTGAAAAGGTTCAAAATATATATTTATTGTCTTCCGCAGAAGGAAGTCAGTCATACAGATTTAGGAAGACATGACCGTAAACAAATGAAGGCCCACTGTTGAAAACTCAATCCTCCAATGGCAATGACCTCTGACTTTTGCAATAATTCTGATCACCAACTTCTTACAAATGCTAATTACAGTTAAATCAAAATTTGTCCTCCATACAGCAGAATTGAAATTATATTCTGTTGTTCTCTTACAAAGCCAGACTGTTTTAATTAAAGCGAGCTTCACTTTGGCATTCCCTCTGCTGGAAGGCCTCCTGAAGTCTTTCTCATTTTATGTAGAGCCATTACAAAAGCTAGCGTCTAAGCCAAGAGCAATCTGGCTCTTATCATTTTGCTAATATTAGCCCAACATTTAAACATTTAGTGGAGAAAAGGAGGACATTTAAGAGCGATGAGATCCCCCCTCCTTAAAAAGATAAATCCTCCCATTATATGCTAATTGTTTCTTAGTTACAGTTCTTCGATATCATTATCAAAACGGCATGATTTAGATTGTTGAGTGTTAAGGCGGTCGCACACCGGACGAGAAGCGCCGCGTCGCGTCGCGCCACATGTAGGACAACTCAAGGTATCGCACACTGGACGCGCACATTCTATATGCGTGAGCGCAATTTCGCAGCAAGATGGGAGTTTTAACTTCATCTATTATTATTATTTTAAATATATGATTTTAATTGATAAAAGCTGAGTTTTGAACGTTAATTAATGAAAAGAATCTGTGTTATTATAATAAGTCTGTTATTGTTTTGTTGTATCTGTTGTCTAGGCAACTGTGCAGCTGAAAACGTAACCAAACACTTTTTGTAATGTTTTATTTGAATGAAACAAGTGTACTGTACTTTAATTTCAGTTTCAGTTTATAACATCTGGGTTTTTTAATATAAAACTATGCGGATGGCGCTCTGTGGCGCGGCAGAAATTTGAACAGCGTTCTGAGTCGTAGCTGGGCGCCGCGGACAGACGCCGAATGGCGCCGCCGGTGTGTGTACTCACATTGAGAATAATGTGTTCGAATTTTAAAGACGTGGCGCGACGCGACGCGGCGCTGCGCTTCTCGTCCGGTGTGCGACCCCCTTTAGGCAGACTTGCGGCACATTTGAATGTAATTTTTGTTTTATTTGAATGAATGAATATTTAAAACAATATGTAATGAGACTGAAGTAGTGTGATTTTATCATAACAGAAGTGCAATGATTGTAGCTGCACTGTAATTGTACACTTGTGAGCAGTCAGCCAAAACAGTAGTGTAAGTGTACAGCATTCCAAGAACTCGAGCAGAAGAGTGAAAGTGCTTGGGGAAAGCTAGAGAATTTGCAGCTGTTAGACGCATTTCACAAGCATCATAGCAACATAACATTTCATCAGACTCGTGCACTTGGGTTCATTTATAGTGTGCTGGGGTTCAAATGAGGTGGACCAGCCTGTTCACTTTTTAGTGTCAGACATTATCTGTAGGTTATCGCTGAGTGGGAATTCTGTAAGACGCACAAATTCCCAGGAGAAAGCCATCAAGGGAATCTGGGATTGACATTACACCTCAGCTGGGGTTCTGTAACACCTCAGGGACACTCCCTCTGTCCATACATTCATATGGTGGAAAAATGGGATACTCTGTCCAAGCTGGAAAAAGCCCCCCCCCCCCCCCCCCCCCCGACCCCATCCCAATCAAAACAAATGGAGCGTCTGCTCACATACATACATATATATATTTATTTATTTTGTCTGTGTGTGTGGTTTGTGCTTCACATGTTGTGGCCTTTAAATATGGTGAACCCAAAAAAACATTTCCATGCTTAATGTCCTCCCTATTCATCCATTGAGCTCTTGTTCAGGCCTTTGCCTTTTTGTCTGGCTTTCCTCCCAGTGTAGGATATGGAAACTTATTCAATGCCTTTACTGTCATTGTACAACAAAATGTGTTGAGTGAATTCCACGGCATAGTCAAAACTTGGCAAAGACAGAACCCCCCCCCCCAATAAAAAACCCCCAATGAAAGTCAGTTTCTGTTAATTTTAATTTCAGTTTTAGTTGTTTACATTAGTATTTTAACTTAAAGGAAATATTCAACTCAAGTGGTCATCTGTTCCTACCTATAGGACTCTTATCTCTGCAGTCCATCGAAAGTGTGCTTGAGTTTCTGACAGAAGCGTTCGCTGAATAAAGCCTTTGTAAAGAAGCCCTCTGTTAAGCGTCACTGAGACCAGCCCAGGGGGCAGGAAAGGATGTTCTCTTCCTGTACCTTGACCCCCTCCCAAGATGCCCTCAGTGCCCTCTTACAACCACCTCTACAGCCCCATCTCTCAATGGACCAGCCTTAATGACAGGAAAGACGATAGTAAGTTTACAGACAATGAGGTCATGGCGGCACTGCACCAATCCATGCCGCCTCTTGGAAAATTAGACAGATTAGAAGAGCAGGGACTGTGGGAGTGGCCGTCTAACTGTTGGGTATTTTTCATGTCAAATCTCAAGAAACAATGTGCTATTACCTTGAGAAAGATGATAAAACAGGAAAAAAAATCTTTTAGATTTGCACTAAAGTTCAAAAATTTAGGGTCGGTAAGATTTTTAAGAATCTTATCTAACAATTACAACTTATTTTTTCTCAGTATTGCAAGATTGCCACCCAATTCTGACTTTAATATGTCACAGTTGCGAGTTTACATCTCACAGTTCTAGGAAAAAAGTAAGAATTGTGAGTTAAAAAGTGGCAATTAACTTTTTATATATTTTATTTAGTCAGGGAGACAAAACTAATATAATGAAATATGATTAACATTTTAAATAAATGTTTTTATGTCAGTGAAATATCACATGATGCTACAGAAATCCATCCAACATGCTCATTTGGTGCTGAAGAAACGTAAACTTTTTTTATTATCAAAGATGAAAACAGTCGTGCTTAATATGTTTTGTGGAATCCATAATAAATTCTTTAGAATTCTTTGAATAATGTTCAAAAGAACAGCATTTATTTGAAATAGTAACGACATATATAATTTAACACAAGATCTCGGTCTCGTTTTGATTAAGTAAATGTGTCCTTGATTAATAAAAGTAATTTCATAGAAATAAAAATAAAAATCTTACTGTCCCCAGACATTTGACTGTGTACATAAAAAGAGGTAATCAAGCCATATTTAGAGACCCAGAATATCATACAGACAGTTTTGACTTGAGCCTGTAAGAAGCCACCTAGCAACCACATAGCGACATGCTAAACACCAATCAGAGCACCTTAGAAACCACATAGCCATGTTCTGGCACTCACTTTTTTCTTCAGAGAATGTGAAATTGCGGTTTTAAACAGCTGTTCCTGCTTCTTTCTCTCATCCTGTCCAAATACAATTGTTTAGTCATCTCTGTTGAGAAGTTTGTTTGGTTTGTGAAGGTTTGACATGTGACTACTTGGAGATCATGCTTTTAAATATGTGGCTTTGTTTGTTTGTATGTGTTTAAATATTTGGATGTGTTGTTTGTGATAACCCAGGGGGAAGAATAGCTGTAGAAGGAGCTAGCTTGACTTCAGCAGTCTCGGCTCTTGTTTTCTCATTGACTTATTACCCAGTGGGCCTGGTGTGTGTGTGGTTGTGTGCTGGCATTCAAATGTTACCAACCAAGTTACTAACCATTGCACATGGCCACACTGTTACATAATTCAGCCCTGTATGGTTGATCATGAGACAGTCCATTTCCTCTGGACTGATCATAAGTTGTCTGCTGGTCTTTATTTTAGGCTAAAATCAAGCTTTTGAATTCTAGGAAAATGAAACAAAATGTAACTGGCTTCCCAACACTGGTGTTTTCATCTGCCGTCATTAACATAGAAGGATAGATGTTGCTTTGCAGCTCTGATGTTCAAATCCAACTCTTTAACAAAGCTTCCAGTAGACTTTTTGTGAATCGGAACACTGTTGTACTTGTCCTGCTCTCTTAAATATTCCTCATAGTCTTATTAGTATGCTAACAGCTTCCTTCATCTTTTTTTTCTCTTTGAACAGTGTCAGTATTATAGTTGGAGCACCCAAAGCCAACACCAGCCAGCCCAACATCAGAGAAGGAGGATCGGTCTTCTACTGTCCATGGAGCCTCAGCCAATCACAATGCAGCAGCATCGAGTTTGATGGACAGGGTAAGTCTCACTGACCAGTTGATGTGGGTGGTCACAAAAAAGATTAAACTCAAAAAGCTGTTCAAGGTGTCGCATTCTCCGGTCTGGTATTTTGTCAATATTTTAAATAAAATGTTATTTTTATATTTTGTTTTCATTTTAATTTATGTGTTTTTGTCACTTTATTTAGTTTTAGTTTTTTTGTGAATATGTCTGTATACTATTTAAGTGAATAAGAATGTACTTGGCTGATTGTGTACCAGCACTTAAATTGGAACCAGTATTTTGACTTCCAGTAGTTTCTACATCCTCCCCAAAACAATCCTAGTATTGATGGATGTCTGCTCCTTCCATTATGTGGCTTCCTCAAGCTAGCACCTTTTGGTTGCCTTTCATTGTGTAGATTTTGCTGTGAGAGGTTGAAGGAAAATGGGATTTAGGTGAAGTGAAGGCAGGCAAGTGCTCAAGCAGACTTCCTGATACACATGCAGGCTCTGATTTTCTTAAATTAGATGTGTTTCTCAGCAGGAAAGGCAGAACTTGATAGCTAGCAACTGCTAAACTATGGCCGAAATGGGTAGATAGAGATGGTTTTATGTAGATTATTTTATTTTTATTTTTTATTTAACAATCTTAAAAGATCATATCTTATTGGTCAGCCGAGAAAAGAATCAACCTACAGGTACAAAAAAAACTTCACTGGAAGAATTTCAAGTGGTGTTCACAACAGATATTCAATCGTGAGATCAACAGAGAGACTGTGTAGCTTTTTGGCTGTCTTGTTAGTTCCTGCATGTTAACATTGCTAGCATTGTTGATCGTTGATCTACCTGCCATGCCAGAATAATTTCTGTTGTGGTGGTGATGTAAAACATAAAATATGCATTTCATTAGGATTCAGATTTCTATGCACTACAACTAGGGGGGAAAAAAATTTGAGACCGCAATGTATGCTCTATCAATTGTGTATTGTCTCTTTTCTTGAAGCAGACTGAGTCTTAAAAACTGTTCCAAGTTGCTGAGTATGTAGAACACATGTCAGGAGACAATGAAGTGTTCACAGTCTCACTGAGAAACTGTTGGCTTCCTTCCTGCGGAATCAAAGTATCCTCTGAAAGTCCAAGCTGTGATTTACTGACTCAAACACAGGGAGATATCTTCCACCAAAACGGTCACAAAAACTTTTAAAGATCTATTTTTTTTCAACTCATCATGCACAGCTGCATGTTCTAGAAAACATAGCTCACAGATTTAGCTACGTAGAGCTTTTTTTAGCAAACATATTGTGTGCTTATGAGTCATGTAAATGTCAAGCTCTTCTTTTTATTACGTTTGACTTCAATTAAAACATAATTTTATTTTGGTTTAACTCAATAGCCAAGCAGAAGATTATAACTGAATTAAGCTAATACCCCGTGACGTGTGATGCATTACAGAGGCTGGTTTAACCTCAGAGGTTAATGCTTATCCAATGATCATTCAATTAGATGTCAATATATCCTGACAGAAGTGTTTTTTTGGCTTTTACTTCAATTTCAATTAGCGTCAGCAGTTTAGGTCATAACCAAAAATAAAGGCACAATAATAACCACCTTTTTAGCACAGTTGGTTCTTCTCTTATTTATTTGGTTTATTTGGAAGCACATATCATCTCAGAAAACAGGAGATGACCTGAAACAGCACAACATGAAATTCTACTGTTTAGACATTATTGGTTCAAACTATTTAATGTATTATGTTATCATTAAAAATCTGTTTCTCTGAAAATGTGAATTATATAACATTGCACATCAGTCTTATGTTGCCTCCATGTCCATTTTACATTGTGCCTCAGCAAATATTTCAAATAAAGACCTCACCACTTAAATCTGGACTTGACCCTGCGGCCACTGATGTACCATTGGTTCTCAAGTGGGCCGCAAGAGGGTCACGTAGTACTTCCTCCTGCCTAACATCACTCAGTCAGAGAGAGCATTAGCTAATCGTGTCTGTAGATCTGACCTCTTTCCTCTTTCTCTCTGATAAGAAAATAACCGCGAATGATGAGAGTGGGCGGGATTTAGAGGAGAGAGAGCATTGTCTCTTGTCTATTCTCATTTCCCTGTCTCCCGGTGTCTCCCTGGGGATGCTTGATGTGATGACTGAATTTAGCCTTGTGGCTTGTGCCTTCCGCTTCCCCTTCCTTTCTCTTACACAGATCAAGATACTCCACTAATGGGGCTCTTCTCTCATCACTGAAAGAGAGAGGTGTGTGTGTGACCTCCTCACCTCCACAGTCCCATGAGATTGTACGCAGGTCGCCTTGGCCTGACTCCAGGAACTGAGAGCAATTGAATGATTAGCAATAATAGAGAGAATTTTGATTAAAATGAATGAATGATGCATATATAAACCACTTTATTGTGTATCGTTGTACATCTAAAGCACTTTACACTCATTTGGGGTGTCTCTCCTCAACCACCACCAAAATGGCTGTACGTCACAGCAGAGGTGTCTCTTAAAAGGTGCATTAATTTTTTTGAATACTGCTTCTTAAATTCTGTCTGTAGGTGACATCAGTATTAGGCCCCGTCCACACAGAGACGCGTTTCTGTGAATACGCACAAATTTTTATCGGATAGGCGTTTCGTCCACACGCATCCGGCGTTTTCATAAGGTGAAACCGCTATTTATGGAAGCCAGGTCCCAGAGTGGATACATTTGAAAACGCCGTCTTTGCGTTTTCGTCTGGACAGCTAATCCGTATATTTTCTGAAACGATGATGTCATCAGCCCACGTCTCCCCTCTAGTCAGACACCTCTACATCACGTAACAGCAACAAAAACATGAACAAACACTGAATGATTGTCTTTTTATTAACTAACATTAACACTGATTAATAAATGTATTGTTCAATGTTTGTTTGTGTACCACGCGCAAGGTTTATGAGCATAGTCCAAGTCTTCTTCTCTGTTTTTAGTTTATCTCTGAGTCAGAATTACAGCGCCACATACTGGTCTGGCATGTATACTACATCATTTTGCGGCTTCGTGTGGACGCGGATATTTCTTGAGACGAGGAAAAAAAGATCGGATTGGGGTAAACTCCGTATCCGTGTGGACGGGGCCTTAGTCTCACATTAAGGTTCCGGTCTACATTACAGCTTACTCCGGCCAAGAACATTTAGACATTTGGATTGGATGATGTAATTTGTTTGCAACAAACAAAACTCTTGAATAGCTTTCAAAGATTCAGTTAAATTTTCCACGAACCATGACTCAAATCCAGTGACTGATTCTTCCACGGAAGTGCTCATTGCTGCCTGGAAACTAAATCTGTTTCCAGTTGGACTGATTAAAAAAAAAAAAAAAGAAAACTGTGCACCCAGATTTTTTACTTATTTATTTGTAGATTGTGTTTTCAATTTGTGTTTCAGTTTTAGTTTTTATTTAATATAAAATAGTTAATAGTTATATCAGTCATATATTTCATTAATGTAGTTATATGAAATACTTTTTATTTTATATACAATATAAAAGTGCTACACTTCTCAGAAATTTCTTTTTTTTGTAGTGGCATCTTTTGCTTTATGGAGGCAGGTTGTTTAAAGTTCTTAAATGTAGTATTTATATCAATAAAAAATTATTTGTGGCCTTTTTATAATTAATTTTAGTTAATTAGTAATAATTAATTTATGTGTAGTTTCAGTTTTATTTCAGTTAAGTTAGTTTTTATTTGAGTTAATGGATTCTTTCTTTTTTTTTAAATCATCATTAAGAGCTCATGTTAGGTCTTTCTAGATTTTTTATCATTAAAAGTTTGTAAGTTTATGGAGAAAGTGAATAAATATGCTGTATTTACATTTTAAATTTTGTCAGCAAATATTTCAAATAAAGCTCACCATTTAAATCTGAAAAGTAATGTTTCTGTTAAGGATAATAAAACTGTTTAGAAGTTGTGTTTAGCCATCCATTCAGATTAGAGCTTGTCATTGTGTTAAATGTGTAAATAAATGCACAGATTCAATATCCAACCAGTTATAACTCAGCCTTATTTTGCATCTCAGTTTTAAACAGTCATGACTGTTGTTCTGACACAAAGGGAAGTCTCATCCAGTTTTGGGTAGCTCTCCCTTAACCGTAGCCAAACAACACCATTTTCCCCACCTTCCCCGCTGAGCTTTATCTTCCCAGCTGTACACTTCACCCGTGATGTGGAAAGTGAGATAATTGTTAGTTTTAACGCCCCACCTCCAGCGACGTTGACTGATTGCCCCCCCCCCACCCCCCGACCGTGTACTAGTTTTACATTAGCCTGCGTCTTCCATGAAATGAGTCTTACACACACTTCAATTGAGTTTTCTCCAATCCAGGGCTGCTGGTTTTCTTGAGTGACTCTTTAGGCCTCTTTACTTTGGCAGCGAGCAAGGGAAAGACGAGGAGGAAGAGAAAGAGATAACCATCACCCTGGAGGTGACCATAAGGCATTTATCCTCTAATGTTGTTAGAGGGCCCTGATCTCCACTGCTTTCCTACTGGGGTACCAAACATCCTTGAGAGAAGGAAACAAAAGACGTCTGCGGAAAAGGAAGTGTGTGTATCTGTCTGTGTTAAGGGGTGGTTTGGAAAAGAATAGGACAATTATAAAGAGATGCCAAGTTGAGGGAGATAAAGAAGCCATACAAGATAGTAAAGGAATGAGTGGGAGATGGTGACTTAAACCGAGAAAATAATGAAGTGGAATTCCTATAAAGGGATGACAGACTTGACAGGGAAGAGGAAGGTGAAGGGTGCTGTGAGCTGAAGACGGAGAGCAAGAGAGAGTGTGTTTGTATCAGTAGGAGTGTGTCTGACAGATAACTCGAGCTCCTGTTTTGCTTGGATGAAGGTTCCTGTTACCTCATTCAGAATGAGATAAAACGAAGAAATGTTAGGGTTATATTTCACCCTAAAATCGAAAATGTTGCATAAAGATTTTACATGTTACATGTTAATACTGTTTCAAGACCACGATTTTTTAAATATTGTGACAATAATGTATTATGTCCATAATTATGTATTATGCACATTTATTATGACAGTTATGCACATTTCTGCATATAATTTCCATTTCAGTGAAATTCCTTTAATTTTTTTCAATGAAAAAAAGGTATGTAAAAAGAAAGAAAGAAAGAAATACTTCATTTTCATTTTTTTTTGCACTACAGTAGGCTTTTGGCAGTTGGGTGAAGGGGTTTGAATAAAGGTGCTTAATAATATTTTACCCGATTTAATTGTAGACTTGGTTTTCATTATGCAAAATATAATTTCCTATATTTCTTCTTTTGATTTGGGGCTGCAATATGACCCAGACATTTCTTGACAGTTTTGGTAATATTAACCCACATAACTTGAGCTCCTGCTTTGTTTGGATGAAGCTCCCTGGCACAGTTTCATCATTCCGGATGAGACCAGGCCCTCTTAGAGCCAGCTGAGAATTGTTACCCCCAGTTGGACCTTTCACTCATTTCTCCTCTTCCTCAGTCTCTCTTTCCCCCTTCTCCTCCATCACACCACAGAACCCTGTTGCATCACATTTGTAATTATGGTGCAACTGGAGAAATATCTGTGGCAAAGTTCAGTTTGGCAGTCAGAAAAAGGAGCATATTGGACATTTTCTGGCCTAGTGACTTCTCTGGCAGCTGAACCTGATCTCTGATGGTTTTGGTCTGGTGGACTAGTTGTTGATTTCCAACCTCACTCAATGGCCAGCAACAGCATGTCACGTTTGTTTTGATTATGAATCCAGTTTCAGCCCATATGTGACCATCTGTTTTTTCCCTTCTTGTGCTGACACTTCATGATTATGGCCTTTAACCTCAGTGGACACCTGAGCCTGTGTTGTACAGTCTGTTCTTTTTTCCACCTTGGTCTTTTCATTTGATCAGGGGTCTAAATGTGCTCAAAATCACATTTGACTAATGTGAGGTTACATTTCTGAGTGTTACAGAATATTCACTCGGAAATCATGTTCAGCATGATGTGATTTTGGGTTGTGAAATGCACTGATAATTATTGTTAATTTTGTTTACTGTGTCCACACTTTGAAAAATGTTTGAAAAAGTCTATGTCTGTCTGTCTGTAATTATAAAATTTTTTAGGCTTTACATTCTAGCCTAATGTTGTTTAAAAAAAAATAATTATTTGTCTATTTTTTTTTTTTAATAGGAGATCTGAATATGACCCTGAATGATACAGAGCATCAGGGAGAGTTCAAATCCCATCAGTGGTTTGGAGCAACAGTACGAGTGCATGAAGATAGTGTACTGGTAAGATCTTCTTACTCCTATTTTAGGCTGTGAAGATTATAGGTAGACATTACCCCTCCTTCAAATCATGACAAACCATTATTTCCTCTACAACATCTGTGCTTGAACACAGTGTTGTTGGTGACTTATTTCTAAGTTCATGTTCTTTAATCATCTGTATAAGGGTCAAATGATTAATAATCAGACCAGATCCAGCTCTATTCGTCTGTTCTATTCGTCTATTCATTCGTTCATTCCTTTGTATTCTTTCTCAATTTTATGACTCTATTGGCTTGTGGATAACGCTTGATCTGTAATGTCAAAAGTTTAGGGGATGTCCCTTGTGGATGATCAAACTGTGACCTGCATTAGTGGTTACTTTATCACCAGGGTGGTCTTTGTACACAGCTAGCATGAAGGTGACCTTTAACCTCTTGCATTATTCTTTGCATAGGCTTGTGCCCCCCTCTACTCATGGAGAACCAAGGATGATATACCTGCTGCTGATGCTACTGGCTCATGTTTTCTGTCAATCAATAACTTCACCAAGTTTGTGGAATATGCTCCGTGCCGTACAGGTAGGCTTGCAGTCACTGATGATTTGTTTCATTTTAGTTGTTTTAAAGTCAAAGGAACATAACTTACCATTTGTTGCAGAACTCTATGGACGTACAGGACAAGGCTACTGTCAAGGTGGATTCAGTGCTGATTTTACAAAGGTAAGATGATACTGAAACTGAATAGAACAAAATGCTATGGTTATCTGCTGTTTCCGTCCGGTCTCACCTAGACACTGTTGATATGTTACAGAAAGGACAGGTGGTGCTTGGAGGCCCAGGCAGTTACTTCTGGCAAGGTTTGACTTTCCAAATAAAATAGATTTGAGTAGAATAGAGTCTTTAAGAGCTCATTAATGTTAAAAAGAAAAAAAAACACATTCAGCAGCAGTGTATTAAATTGATCAAAAGTGAGAAACATATGTAATGTCACAAAACATCATTTATATTAAAGACTGTGTATATATGTTGTTCTTTTGAACATCTTATTCACCAAGAAATCCCGGAAAAAACATTGCTTTATGGTTTCCACAAAAATATTAAGTAGCACAATTGTTTTCAACATTGCCAATAAGAATATAATGATTTCTGAAGAATTGTGTGCCACTAAAGACTGGAGTTTGTTTGCTGGAAATTCAGCTTTGCCTACATAGAAATAAATTACATTTTAAAATATATTAAAACAGAAAACTATTATTTATATGATAGTGTTTCACAATATTGCTGTTTTTTATGGTATTTGTCAGATAATCAGATAAATGTAGCCTTGATGATAATAAGATACTTTTAAAACCTTTTTTTTTTTTTTACATACTTTTGAACAGTAGTGTTTCGTCACTTGACTAGGTTCCAGATATATCAAATATGTGGATATTTGTGGATATCAAAATGTGGATAGTGTCACCTCAATCCAAATGCAATTAAAAGGTCAGTTTCTCCTTCCCATCTCTAGGCCAAGTGATCACTGCGTTTAAAAAAGAAATAGTCAAGGCCTATTACCCAGGATACTTCTTGACATCAGTGAATGGCCAGATTCAGACTAAACAGATAAAACAGATCACAATTGATGACAACTACATGGGTATGTCTTTCCATCCCCCTTATAAGCTGTCAAGTTGAAAATACTTAGATTTTTCTGTTGGTCACCACCCATTGTTTTCATACGTTTGACAGGTTACTCAATGGCTGTGGGTGAGTTCAGTGGTGATGATGATGAAGGTGAGTGGTGTGACCATAAAATATAAAACTTTGACATTATAATGCTCATTTACATGACAGTTTAACTAGATTATTTTGATGTCATTTTCATTATACTCATTAAAAACAAAGCTATAATGACGGTGACTGTGAATCATCTGCTGTTGGAATAGCCATAAAAGGATGCATTAGTCCAAGCGCTGTTTGTAGAACCATTCCTAAGAAGTGTTATTATTATACCCTCTTTATGAATCCCTTACTCCTTAACAAATTTGAAAATAGAGCTCTTGGAGTGGCTCTGATCACCAATATTCTCAGAGATCTTGAGGAACTTACACATTTACGTGTTTCCACTACTAAATCTTTCTGTTTTTCCTCTCTTTTTTGCCTCACCTGTTTTCAGACTTTGTGACTGGAGTTCCCAGGGGAGTCAGTCTGCATGGACAGGTGAGAGAAACCAGTCACACTATAAACTGTGACTTTTCACTCAAAATGCGAGGTTAAGTAAGAGTTTCAGTGCCTTAAATGTGACCAAATCCATTAAACAATCACTATGGTTTGACTTAGTTTGGAATTGGTAATCAACCAGAGATTTTATGATGGTACTTGATGGAATGAAAAATCTAGTATGTTTTCTTCTAATCAGGTTTCCATTCTCAATGGTTCTCTGGGTATGCTGAAGAACTTCACTGGTGAGCAGGTAGGTTTGATGGCATTCATTTTATTGCAAGTAGAACACATTGGCAACCTCCTAGAACCCCTTTCCTCAAATCTTACCCTGGAGGTCCAATGCACTGCAGAGTTTAGCTCCAACCCTGATTAATGTCACCTGTCTGCCATTTTTGAATGATCCCAAAGACATTGATTGGCACTGATTAGCATGCTCAGGTGTGTTTGATTAGGGTTAGCGCTAAACTCTGCAGGAAAGTGGATCTCGAGGTCCAGATTTGAGGATCCCTGTCCTAGAACATCCTAGCAGCAACATAGGAATGCACACAAAGCATCTTAGCATCATGGTGACATGTTTTGTATGGCCATGCTCTACTCCTATTTTCAAATCTTGTTCCTCTATTGGCTTTTGTGGTGTAATAATATATTTTGCTGCAGCTATTTTAGGACATGACATTTTAACAAAAGTTATGTCATTATTACCATGAAATTCTTATAACACTTGCCTACTGATGACATTAGCAAAAATCATTTCCTTTACAAGTCTCTTTAAACCAAGTTGGAGTGCTCTGTGGTAAGTAGTAAAGGACAGATTATGTGAGGCAAGAGCTTACGGGCAATTTTCCTAGACGAGTGCCAGAGTTTTGCAAGTGGAAATTGTTGGAGGTCTTTTACTGCTCTGATTGCCTCAGCTGAGTAAATACAATCAAAAAGCATTTGAGTGTGCCCACCTCAGGGGGCTAGAGAGCGAGCCACATCTGAATCATCAAAGAGTTCTTTTCATGCACTCAAACCATAACCAAACAGAGTAAATGTCAACGAGTGCCTTCAGGCGTAAAGTTACTGTCCATGTGACATTCATAAGATCCCGCATGCTGTTTGTATGTACAGTGTAAATCGGAGAAGCTTGTATCTACATGTGATTTGGATCTATTACAGTTTTAAATTTTCCTAATTTTTTTCAGATGGGTTCCTACTACGGCTATGCGGTAGCTGCTACTGACATAAACAATGACGGGTAGGTAACCATAACCAGGGCTCAGTCAAGAATGTACCACAAGAATGTGTTTAAGTTTGTGGTCCATATCACCTTCAGGATGACAGACCTGCTAGTTGGGGCTCCCATGTTCATGGTTCGTGACTCTGATGGGAGGTTAGAGGAGTTGGGTCGGGTCTACGTGTACATGCAGAACAAACCTTTGGATCTCACACCTCAGCTACCTCACCTCACGGGCACGCAGATGTTCGGCAGGTTTGGCAGCTCCATTACCCCTCTCGGAGACCTCAACCAAGATGGATACAACGGTGAGAGATCTTCCCACATTTTTGCGTTTATCTGTCAGTTTTCAGACAATTGCATTAGTTATCAGTCGATATTGTATTTGTTTTATTGGTTTCGGTTGTTTGATAGATATCGGGCTTCATTTAATTGTGCATGTTCATTTCCCTTTGTCGTGTCTTCTTCACTTAACAAGCAATAATGAACTCTGACGACTTGAATTAAAACAAAGAACTTGTTTACTGTAGTTTCAGGCAGTTTACAGGGGAATGAATTCTCTTTAGCAGCATATAAAATACGAAGTTCCCTTCTTAGGGAGCTCTCAATCTGAATAGCATTATGGGCAAATGAATTCTTAAAGGGGAACAGCCCAATTAATTACTATATATATCGTTAATGTTCTTATTATTGAAAACAATTAATTAAACATTGTACTAAACATTTATGACTCTCATTAATCTAATTTAAGTTACAACATCCTCCCCCCCGATGAACGACTGTTCATCAACTTAAATCTCTAATGCATAAAGCAACTGAACGGGTCTTCTTAATACAGTTCCTGTGGATGTGCGAACAGCACAGGATCTAACTTTGCCATCTCTGCCTGGAAACAGCTCTTCAATTTTTCCTAATTTCCAGGTTTGTCTTGGCATGTTGGCATCTCCTATGAGAACAATGTCACCTGTTTTCAGCACAGTGGGTTTCTGTGTGCTGCAAGAATGTGCAGATTTCAAGTCTAGCAGATAGTCTTTCCTCCAACGATTCCACAGATTGGTCATGAGTCTGTTTTTGTATCCCCACCTCCTTGTCATCTCTTCCTTACTCACAGTGGTATGATCATGGTCTGCAGGAAATGGTTTTGGCGGCAGTGAAGTTAGTCGTTCACCAACCAGGAAGTGAGCAGGTGTCAGTGGCTGTGGCTCGTCAGCTTCATTGTGGACAAAGGTAAGGGGTCTGGAATTCAGTGTAGCTTCTACTTCTGTGAGGAGTGTAGTCATTTCTTCAAAGGTGAGCGATGCTCTTCCTAGCACCTTTCTCAGGCACGTCTTTACAGACCTCACTAGCCTTTCCCAAAATCCACCCCACCAGGCCGCTCGCTCTACGATGAAGCGCCAGCTGATGCCCTTCCCTGAGAAGTATTCCAGCAGTTGTGGATCTTTGATGGCATGCCACAGCTCACTGAGGTCTTGGTTTGCTCTTTTGAAAGTTTTGGCATTGTCTGAATAAATGACCTTGCACAATCCTCTTCTAGAAACAAATCGCTTAAGTGCTAACAGGAAGCTTTCTGTTGACTGACTTGATACAAGCTCCAAATGCACTGCTCTGGTGACTGCACATGTGAACAGAGCAACATAAGCCTTGCATAGCACATGATCATTCTTCACATACAGTGGACCTGCAAAGTCTATACCAGTCACTGCGAATGGAGGGCTCTCTATTATTCTGTCTCGTGGGAGTGGAGCCGTGTCCTGTTGTGCGGGTTTTGCTTTAAATCTTTTGCAAACAGTACATTTTGACAGGATACCCTTTACGAGTTGTCTGCCTCGCAAAATCCAGTGTCTACTTCTTATTTGTACAAGAGTGTCTCTTAGACCAGAATGCATGGTAACTTCATGGTTGTACTGGACCAGCAGCTCACAATATCTGCCTTTGCTAGGTAGAATCCATGGGTGTTTTTCTCTGTAACTGAAGTCTGACTGTTGCAATCTGCCTCCAACACAGAGCAATTCATCAGCATCAAGGAAAGGTTTCAGATCTCTGATTTTGGAATCTGAATTCAGGGTTTTTCCAGCTTTCATCAAACTAATCTCATGACTAAAACTGCAAACTTGTGTCACTTTGGTCCAGTACTTCTCAGCCTCAAACATTTCTTCAGCAGTCAACTCACCTCTTCTCCTTGAGTTTGAACTTGTGTTGTGCACGAACCTCTTAATCCAAGCAGTAACCCGCAATACCCTTTTCAGTTTACTGTACTTCGGTAAATCTAGCACAGGTTCTGTTTCACTTTGGTCACTGCTGCTGCTGAGTTGCACACTGATCTGCTGAACTTGTTTTAGCTCATTAGTCACGTCTTCAACACTCTGATCTTCATCACTTTCCTCAGACAGATTTGGAGTAGTCAGAAATGGGGGTCCTTTCCACCACAGTCCGCTTTCTTTCAGATTAGCTACGGTCTGACCTCTGGTTGGGAGATCTGCTGGATTGGCCTTGCCTTTGCAGTGAAACCACATTGCCGGGTTGGTTAAAGACTGTATTTCAGCTACTCTGTTTGACACAAACTGTTTCCATCTGTAAGCTGGACTGCGAATCCACTGTAGTACGATCATTGAATCTGTCCAAAGGTGAACCTGTTGTAGCTCCATATTCAGAGGCTTTAGCAAGTTGTTTCCTAGTCTTGCTCCAATGACTGCTCCCATCAACTCAAGACGTGGCAGGGACATCTTTTTCAGCGGGGCTACCCTGGACTTTGAAGCAACGAGGCATGTAGACTTTGTTCCATCATCCGCCTCTCGCAGCAAGTATGCAACTGTACTGTAAGCTTTCTCACTTGCGTCACAGAACACATGAAGTTGTTGTGCATCATGCTTGTGCTCAGATTTTATTCCATACCAGCGGGGAATGACTATGTGGTGGATCTGTGGAAGTTCTGAACACCAGCTTTGCCATTCTTTTGCAAGATCTGTAGGCAGCTCCTCATCCCAGCCAAGGCCTCGTATCCACATCTCTTGAAAAAGGCATTTCACCCGCACAGTGAAAGGAGTCAGAAAGCCTATTGGGTCGAATATGCGAGCAGAGAGTTTCAGAACGCTCCTTTTGGTGTTCTCTCTTTTTGCTACAGCGTCCAGCAATGCAGTCAGATCAAAGACGAAATCATCCTTTTCAGTCCTCCACACCAAGCCTAGCACCTTCAGTACAGCTCCTGGTGTCTCTGTCTCTGGCGCAAGCTCATTCATCATCATTTTCCATTTCTCCTTCAACTCTGGACAGTTCGTTGTCCATTTGCAAAGGTCCATGCCAGCTGTGGACATAATCTGTTTGGCATTAGCAGTTATGGAGAAAGCATTCTCTACGTCACTTGCACTTGAGATAAAGTCATCGACATAAAGTGATTCCTTTATTATCTTTACTACCTCAGGAAGTTGGGCTTCATATTTCTTCAAATGTTTTCTCACTGTAGCTGCGAGGAGAAATGGGCTGGGAGATACTCCAAACACCACCCTCGTCATCCGTAGCACACGCAGCTTCTCACCTCTGACTTCATGAGGCAGTGCATCAAGCCAGAGGAATCGCACAGCATCTCGGTCCTTCTCAGCAAGAGAAATTTGCAAGAAAGCCTTTTTGATATCTGCTGTAAATGCAATCGCATGCAGTCTGAACTTGATTAATATACTGAGCAGATCTGGATTCAGGTTAGGACCAGTAAGCAGACAGTCATTAAGTGATGGAGAGTCTGTGTCATGTGATGAGGCATCAAACACTACTCTGAGTTTTGTTGTTACCTTGTCTTCGCGGAGAACAGCATGATGAGGCATATAGTATTTCACAGTGGTCGGAGATGACTCCTCCTCCACTGCATCTTCGACAAT
The DNA here is from genome assembly GCF_003368295.1 of Carassius auratus. Taxonomy (NCBI): domain Eukaryota; kingdom Metazoa; phylum Chordata; class Actinopteri; order Cypriniformes; family Cyprinidae; genus Carassius; species Carassius auratus. The sequence continues at coordinate 4,538,308 of NC_039290.1, forward strand.
GCCCTGCTCAAGGTAATCGTTCACAACTTCATTATATCGGTGACACATCACTACATCTGACTGCAACTTTCTCTTAAGGCCTTCAAATCTTTTCCTTGCTATTCTGTAGTTATCTGGAAGTTCTGGCTTGTCAGGTCGCCACGGCAGTTCAACTTCATATCTTCCATCTTTGTACAGAGTTGTCTTTTCAAACTTGTGAAGAGCCTCCTCATCCTCAGGACTGTCTGTCTGCTTCATGGTGATACCGAGAGACTCTATTTCCCAGAAGGCTTTCAGGCGCTCTGAAACCAGTGTGTCTTCAGTAACTTGTACTTGCATGCAGGCTGAATCAGCAACACTGGACATTTTGACTGGGCCTTGCACTGACCATCCAAAGATGCTCTCAATGGCTACAAGTGCATCTGTAATTCTTTCTACTCGGCCTGACACTATACGCCAGTAGTAATCGGCACCAATCAGCATTGACAACTCTGTATCATAAGTGCCGTCGTCTGTATGATCTGCTAACTGCAAGCCTTTTCGTTCCAGCTCCGCTTGGATGTGCTCACCTGGGATCTTCATCACGGCAGTGCACACTTGGGGTGTCTCGAGTGCTTCTATTTCAATTTTCTGCTCCTTCTTCCAGATGTTCTGCAGAGTTAATTTGACTGTGTTGCGCTTTGCTGTAACTGGTGCTGTAGAGCCAAAAGTATGAAGAGTGACTGTTTCTTGCTTGATCACAGGTAACTTTAAAGCTCTCACTGTGTTTTCACTGATGAAGCTTCTCTGACTGCCTCCATCCAGTAAGCAGCGAATATTTCTACATCCACCAGGTCCTTCTGCACATGCTCTTACAGTCTGCAGAAGCACAGTGTTGTTCTGTTTAGCGGGCTGTATCTTTACTGAATGGGAAGCAAAAGAAGAAACTACATTGTCCTTGTTATCATCAGTGTCAGAATTGCGTGTCTCTCTTCTTTCACATACAGCACTGTGGTGTCGGCTTCCACATACATTACAGCACATTTTAGTCTTACAGAATCTTGCGATGTGCTTTGGCCCAAGACACACAAAGCATCTTCCCATCTTCATCAGTTTGTCCTTTCGTGCAGCAATATCAGTTTCGGGACACAGTTCTGTTTTGTGTGCTGCACTATCACAGAAAAGGCAGTTCTGTATTCTTTGACTGGTGGTTTGCAGCACTGCAGCTGATGGCATGTTGTGTTTTCTGTGCTTCATTTCAAATGATGTGTCTTGTCTTTTAACTGGTTTCTGATAACTTTGACTGTCTCTTGAATTACTTGGCTTAATCAGCTGCATGGTTCTTTCTCTGCTCAGAATCTCTTTCTGCAGGAATTCCATAACTTCTGAGACTTTCCATTCATCGCTGGCTCCTCTCTGTCGACTGTACTGGAGAGTAATGTCATCTGGAATCATCTGTAGCAGAACAGGGCACAACAAGCTGCCATAAGCCTCTGATGCGACACCCAGCGATTCTAAGCTGCGGATATGTACTTCACATTCATCATAAAGTTGTCTCAAAGCAGTGACATCGTTTGATTTCTTTACTGGGCAGAGATTCAGCAGTTTGGTCATATGAGCGTTAACAAGCAGGTCTTTTCTTCCGAACCGATTCTGCAGCAGCTCGATCGCGTGATCATAATTACTGTCTGTTAACATCAGTCCCGCTATTGCCTTTGAAGCAGCGCCGGTTAGGTACGTCTTTAAATAATTGAACTTCTCTGTTTTGCTCAGCGCATCGTTCTTGTGAATAGCGGTTTCAAACTGATTCCAAAAGTCTTGCCACTGACTAATTTCACCGTTAAACTTGTTTATAATCAACTTGGGCAACTTAACTGTTTGTCTGTGCAGCGAGGGCTCTGTGCTGCTCGGTCTGCTACTTTCCCGGTTTCTCTGTATCACTCGGTGCGCGCGTGATTTCGCGGTTATGACTCGCTCTTTATACTCCTCAACATCAGCGATTTCATTCTCCAAATCATCGGTGTCCGTCCCTTCCTCGATTCCAACATCCAATTCCAGCAGCGTTTCCCCCTTTTCAGATAACAGGGCTAACAGTTCACGTAATCGTTCAATGACTGGATCTTCTTTGTCTACCTCTGTTTCGATGTCTTGTAAAAGTCTCGTTGTGGAAGCGCGTACAGCTCTCCGTTTTCTGATTAGTCTTTCAAGTCGCTCCGCCATTTCGGGTCTTGCTTGCTAGTATCCCGGGTTTCGGCACCAAACAATTGTCGTGTCTTCTTCACTTAACAAGCAATAATGAACTCTGACGACTTGAATTAAAACAAAGAACTTGTTTACTGTAGTTTCAGGCAGTTTACAGGGGAATGAATTCTCTTTAGCAGCATATAAAATACGAAGTTCCCTTCTTAGGGAGCTCTCAATCTGAATAGCATTATGGGCAAATGAATTCTTAAAGGGGAACAGCCCAATTAATTACTATATATATCGTTAATGTTCTTATTATTGAAAACAATTAATTAAACATTGTACTAAACATTTATGACTCTCATTAATCTAATTTAAGTTACAACACCCTTATTTATTTTTTCAGATTAGTGTTATTTTGGTGTTTTATTTGGTGTTTTATTTTCTTTATTAATATTTTTAATCAGCTTTTATTTTTAATCATAGTTAAATTTTTAGTACAGGCGTTTTCAAATGGCGGACCAAGATCCGGGTTCGGACCCAGGCTTGGTTCTAACCCGACCGCTAGACAACGAGGGCAACATTTTACCTAGGGATGCACCGATACTGATACTGCTATCGGTATCGGGCCCGATACTGAGCTCCTGTACTCTTTAAAATGCTCCGATACCAAACGCCGATACCACACAGCATGTGATAAGTGCCATATTCAGACAAAGAAACATTGACAACAGAACAACAGACAGCAGAATGGAGTTATTAGAGATTAAGGCTGTCTACAAAGGATGCAATGAATATGTTAAACATTCAGTATAAACGCCTGTATAGCTGATGTGCAGACTTTTAATATCTGCCATTTATCGGTTTTACCTATAACACGAAAGTAAGTAAAAAGTTTTAATATCATTGCACCTCTAATTCTACAGTATTCTCTTAACAGATGTGGCCATCAGTTGTCCGTTTGGTGGGGAAAACAAACAAGGACTGGTGCTCATCTATAACGGACATGCTGGAGGACTCCGGGAAAAGCCCTCTCAGGTGATCGCTGGCCAATGGGCCTCTGCCGCAGCGTCCGCTCTACCTGCCAGCTTTGGGTTCGCCCTTCGTGGAGGCAAAGATCTTGATGAAAATGGCTACCCAGGTGAGAAAACCTAGTCTCTTTAGCTATCATAAACCACCGCTGTTACTGTTGAAATCTAGTCTGATACCACATTTTTTTTCTATGCAGATCTTATTGTTGGCGCATTTGGTGCGGACACTGCAGTTCTTTACAGGTCAGTCACAGACATGATGACTAGAGGAATGGCTGCTGAAAATTCAGCCTTGTCATAACAGGAGATAAATTTAAATTAAATTGCAATAATGTTTTACAGTATTACTATTTTGATCTATTAAATGCAGCCTCAGTGAGCATAAGAGAATGAATTCAATTATTATTTTTTTTTGATTTTACCGATCCCAGTTTATCTTACATAAATTTTAATCCTAAAGCTATTTTAAAAAACGTTGAGTGCAGACTAAATACTTTTGGATGTTATGTCATTTCCAGGTCTCGTCCTATTGTGAACACTAGTGCCACCTTGACTATCTCTCCAACTATGATTAATCCTGAGGAGAAAGTTTGCACCATAAGCCGTGGGAACGAAACCCTGCATGTGTCCTGGTATGTCTGCCATCTTGTATCAGCCAGAATGTATTGCATTCCTGGTTCAAATAGATTTTATTAGTCTGTTTATCCAAATCCTAAACATGTAATAATATGAGAAAATATCCTGGTCTTTCACATTTAACATCATTTAATGGCATTGAAGTACACTTACGTAGGAATTTCAAAAAATCTAATTTAGTAAATCAAGCTTAATTCATTACAGCCACAGTCAGGCTTTGTATGTCAGGCTGGAGGGTGTGAAAGGGTGTAGTTATGCTGTCAGTGAAGGCTTTTCCCAATGGTTTGGACATGCTATGCTGGTTGTGAGTGAGCCAAGGTGGCGAAAAGCATGAAATGCCCCTTCTCCCACCTCCATGACGTGCATTATTGAAATATGCATCTGTGGAGGGAAAGGAAACTCCGTTGGACTGGTCTCTCTTTCACGTGAAATGTCTGTGTTTCCGCCTGTTCTCTCTCACTTTTTTTTTTATTTATGTATTTTTTTTTTTTACAGGGAAGGTTTGTATACGCATGTGTTGATTATAAGTTGTTGCCTAGACACAGAAGCTTTTGGAAGAAATTTGAGAGGGGGGGGGGGCTATGGCTTTTAATGAGATATTGTTTAGTGGTGGAACACAGCTGGGAAACATCAGGACGCACTGAGCTGCACATGCATGTGAGCACACACACACATACACACACACACACACACACACACACACACTGTTTATTGTATATGTATTGAATACTTCCTTTTCTCTTGTTTCTTTTTCATAAGTTTCTTTTTTTTTTGGAAACTTTTCACCTTATTATGGAATAAGATTCCATTATATTGCTATTTTGACTATATTTTTAATCAAAGAAATGGTAGCCTTGGTGAACGGAAGAGACGTCTTTTTTAAGAAACTTTTGAACAGGTGTGAACATTACATCAGTTTCCAGCACAGACAATCCATAACTGTGTTGTGTGATCCATTATTCTGGAGTCATCCTTCCTTCAAGCTGTCAAGCGTTATAGCCTGAGGAAACAATAATAGCAAATATTTCATAGCCAAAGAGATGCAACCAATGTGTTTTTAATGTGTCATTGTAATGAATCCACTTCATCTCTCATCATTTGTCTGCTCTGCTTCTTACAGTGTCAACCTGAGCTTTTGCCTCTCAGCCAGTGGGAAGCACCTACCAAATCATCTCGGTGAGCCACATCAGCTCTTCTTTACCCACTTATTGATCCAAAGTCATCTAAAATAGTTATCTTTTTTAAATAAGCAACCACCCAGAACAGTAGTCATGCCATAACAATTACCTACAACTACCACGCAATGTGGCGAACAGATATTCTTGGACTTATTTTTAATTAATTTCCCTCACAGCCTAAAATAAATGTTTTTTTTTTTTTGTTTTGGCATCTAACAGAGCCTTCATGTTTCCCCATCCGTCCATAAGCCTTTCTTTGTCCATACATAACCTTTACAATGTATTTATTCAGTAATGAGTTCCCTCTATTCCCCCCGGGCTAATGACATCACCACATGCACTAGACTATGTGCAAAGAAAAACACCTACTGCACAGGCTCTGATAACTGAGCACAGGAGCACAACATGCACCAGAACAGCATGCCTTTTCATCAAAAGCATTATGGCTTTTTTATAGTCATTATCTTTAGCTGTTTGATAATAATAAAAACGCAATGTTTGGAAGAAGTCTTCACTGTTGCCAAAGCATGAAGTTCTGATCTGCCCAATAGGCTTTGAGATTTAGTGCTGTGTCAGTTTGGCTTCGTCTTGAACTTGTATGCCGGAGCCAACTAAAGGCATTGTGTCTGAAACATTGCTAAATATATATTATAATGGGTGTGTGTGTGTGTGTTGTAGAGTTTAACGTTGAAGTTCAGCTGGACCGTCTGAAGAGGCAGCAGAAAGCGGCCGTCCGGAGAGCTCTGTTTCTAGAAACCCACCTTCCCTCTCTGCTCCGGACTCTGACTGTGCCAAATGGAGCCAGAGTCTGCAGTGACACCAAGATCTACTTGCGGGTGAGTTTGACCCCAGTTTAGCTACAAAACTTTGTAAAGCGGGACATTAATAGTGCACTCAATAGCAGGGTTGTGGATTTGAGTCGTATGACTTGGATTGAGTTGTGACTTGCAACTCGACGTTGACAATAATGACTCTACTTCGGAAAACAATGCAAAGAATTAGGGCTTTCATGTGACTTGCAAAACAATTGCTTGGTCCCACCTCTGCTAAATAGTATATACAGTGTATAAAAGTCGGATATTACATTTCTTAGTGTTAAAAGTTAAGATAAGTGTTGCAATAGATGCCAAAAATGCAGCAACGGAATAAGAATATCATTACGTCCTGCTTTCAGACCTTTCTCACAAACTCCCACTCTGTTTTTTTTTTCTCTGTTGGAGTGTAGAATGAGAAGGACTTCAGGGATAAGCTGTCACCTATCTTCGTTGCGCTCAACTTCAGCCTGAACCCTCAAGCCGCGGCAGACAGATACGGTCTCCGGCCCATCCTCAACTACCAAACAGCAGAGCTCATCGAACAGAAAGTACATACATCTAATGCTGCAGATATCCCACAATGCTTTATTTATTTATTTCTGCTGCTTTATGAAGAGATTTTCAAAACATACATCTGGGGTGTTCTCATTTGAGAGATGAAGGAAATGTGTAGTGTGTGTACGGCAGATCACTTTTCACTGTCCCACCAGGAGTAGCTTTCTGGACTTTATGGAAGCTCCCCTGTAGAGGTGTTTGTGGGTATAGAGGGTAAATAGATTTCAGTTTTTTTTCTGGGCAGGTTCTCACAGGCCTTATGACGTCTGTTAAGCTTTAAGTTTTTGGGTGGTAGCTTTCTCTCAGTAGTTATTGAGACCGTGCTGACCATATGAAAAATCATTCTGAACCGAGGTCTTGGAAATATTGCAGATGTAACGATCTTCAAAACTTTCACTTATTCAAGCCAAAAAACTAACTGGAAGCCCTTTTATTCATGATAAATGAGTGTTCTTTATAAAGGAAGGGAAAATCACTTAAAAGTCTAATTGTTTTTAAATGTCTAATTTAAAAATCATTTAAAAACACATGTGCCAAATTTTTAGAAATTACCTGTTCACATTGGTTTTATATTGTTTAAATATATTTATTATTATTATTAAAGTAACTTATTTATTTTTTTGCTATAGTGTGTATGTGTGTATATATATATATATATATATATATATATATATATATATATATATTTGTGTGAATATAAAAAATTTTCTTAGAATAATTAAAAATGTTAATGTAATTATATACTATCCTATACATATTATATAAATAAGTGTTTGAGTAAGTCATAATGATAACAACACAATATTTTTATGTGTTACACAATATATTTGATATAGGTACAAACATCACATAAATATACACATATTGAAAGCAAATTATAACAATAATGAAAAATAATTGTATTATTATTTAAATTATATTCTAATAAAAAAATTATTTTGTCAAACTTCAAAGACCTTTCTTTTTAAAGAATAAGTGGAAAAAAATAATGAATGTGGGGGAAAATAAGCTTACACGTGATCTTTATTTTCAAGGGACTATGTGAGTCTCCGTATTCATTTAGTCTATAGATTGAGATGTTTTGGAGCTCCTTTTATAAATGTTTGGAGTGATCCTGCCTGACGCCCTCCAGTTTGTTGACTCAATCATGCTGTCTTCAGACCTTTACAATTCTGTAAACACTTTATGGGGTTTTAGTTGTGGATCAGTTTGGTCATATGCACATGTGAGCTTCTCTTTGATCTCTGCTTGGGCTTCTAATTGTTTGGTTGCTCCAGTGATCCCAAACAACCCTCTTCAGGAGGTTCGGGGCAGCCCGATACAGATCTATGGAAAGGGCTGGCTGGCTGCCCTCATCGGTTGTAATTAGAGCTCAGCAACTGCTGATTACAGGGAAGACACTTTGCTCTTTCTAATCTACCCATTCTATTTTCTTATCATCATGTTGCATCATTCTCGCACATGTTGCAAATAGTGTTAGGTTGTAGCAATTAACCGCGGCACCACTTCCCCATTTCTTTATGTTTAAAAGTCCTTCATAAATTGTAAAAAGATTCTTTCTCATAGAGTGTGCTTTATGTTTTATGTGTATATATAAATTTGTATATGTGTGGTGAGAGAGGGGTGGTGCCGAGTGCTGTTAGCATGCGGTTCAGGGTCGGCAGCCTTTGATGTGGATGTTTGTGGCAGATAGAACAGCCTTCTGGTACAACCATAGCTCTTTATCCCTTCAAGTGAGCTCTGTATGTTTTTTTTGAAGCCTGTACACATCTGCTATTCAAACCAGTTTTAATTCAGCAGTTTACTAATCTAAAACGTTGCATTTTGTAGGCTGAGAGGTCTTAACCTGTGTAAATGGTAATGTTTATATTCATTTTGTACGATGGTGTATTAGGCGTCAATAATCTCTGACTATTACATGGTCATGCACTAATACTTGACATAACTGAATGCACTGTTGATAATGTTTGTTGTTTACAAATATCTTACGAGTGCTTTGGTTGGATTTTTGAAAAAAGCTGTTTCAGTGGAGTTTGTAAATAGTTTCATAGTTTAAGTAGGGTTGAAATTTCATAGGAATTTGTAAGTATGTAAAGGTTTATTGGATTTTTTTCTGTGTGAAGTGCCTAGAGATGTTTAGTTGAGATGCTGGTTCTGGGAAGTGTGTCTAAATGTATGCTTATCAGGGCAATGACACCTTAGGTGGTATCAATCATATGAAAAAAAAGAAAAGAGAATCTGACACTTTTTTTTTTTTTTTTTTTTTTTTTTTTTAGATCACAATGCTCTTAAATGAATGGCTAACTTATTGTGTTTTTGTTTGTTTGTTTATACATTTAATTTCTCAAATATTTTGAATTATTATTATTTTTTTTTTTTTCAAAAAGAAATAACATTTATTGTTATAGATCATGCCAAATTTCTAATGCTTTTCTTTTCATACATTTAAGCCTCTCAACAGTTTATAAAAACACTATTGTCAGGCATTGCATTTTTTAAGTATTATGAAATAAATTTATAGATCTGGAAACATTACCTTCAGGTAATCGTAATCTCATAATTTAACTTAATGTTTTTCTGGCTTGTGTTCTAGGCCCAGATTTTATTGGACTGTGGAGAGGACAACATCTGCGTCCCTGACCTGAAACTCTCTGTGCAAGGGTAAGATGATTGGCAAGGAATGCAAAAAAGAAATAAAAGCCTGGGGTTTAGTCTGCTTGTTGCAAAGTTTGCAGCAAAGTCATGGATTAAGTAAAACTATTTTAGGCATTAAAATGAGTAATGGCTATTCCAGCTACTGTTTAGATGAGATATTTGGATAAATATACAGCTTTTTACAAAGTCTGAAAAAGATTGTTCCCAGGTGAGATTAGTGGCACACACACACACACACACATGCATAGATACACAGGAAAAAAAACAGGAAGGAGGGCTATACAACAGGTGCTGGGATTGGCAGACTTTGCTTGTGGAAAAAAAAACTGCTTCATGAAGCAGATAATTTTGGAAAATTTGGGGGTTGGAAAACAACTGTGGCCCCCTTTTCCCTGCAGTTACAACTGCAAATCCATGCAGTTGATTTGTAAAATCTGTGAGTATTTTCTCTTTCTTTTATTCACAGACTTGTTTTTCAGTTGTTGTTCTTCGACTGCAAAAAATATGCCTTACCAAAAACCTTACAGATTTGTGGCGTTTGTTTTAGGTCACATATTTATTAAACTGTGGAGGGCATTAATTATCTCCACAGAGTCTTTGGATTTTCTTGCCATCCAACAACAGAGGGAATAGTGTGTCTTGGAAAGTGATTATTAGAACTTACCGGTGTTGATTGGATCATGGGATTTATTTTGAGTAGCCATTGAATGCAAATCATGACCTCCATGCGACATGAACCCAACCTCATATGTGCCATCATGAAAAAGTGCAGCAAGCACTGGCTTCCACATAGGTTTGAGTTCCCCACCAGCCGAGTGCCAGCGTTTGAATTCTGTGCATGCTGCTTCCCCAGTATGGCTTTACGAGGCCAGGCGTTAATTGGAAGCGTCTGTGTGGCCCTCGCATGGAATTTCTCAATGTGTCTGAGATGTAGAGAGAAAAGAAAGTGGGAAGGGAACATGAAGGAATAGAAAAAAGTGAACCTTGCGTCATGTTTCACAGTCTTTGTCATTGCATGTTGAACTTTATAGCTACAAAGGAAATTAGGGGTTTTTAATAGGAAATGTGTGCACAATGCAGGAGGAAGGGTTTCCTGTTGAAAAGATCTTAGTGACATATTACTGCTAGGTCAATATCCTGTGTGCTTAATACTTTAGAGTTAGTATAAAAACTACTACACAGGTTTTAGTGGTGTTTGTTAATGCATTGACTTAAACATTGTTTGTGTCTGAAAGTACAATTTGTATATTTGCTCTTGAGTCTTGACCCTGTAGAAAGTAAATTAGCCACCAATGGAAAAGTTTTATGTTTTGTTCTCTGTTTTGTTCCGCAGGGACAGGAAGGAAGTGTACATTGGCGATGACAACTCTCTGACATTGACTTTCAACGCAAAGAACGATGGCGGTGGAGCGTATGAAGCCGAACTGTATGTGGTCTTGCCACCAGAGGCCGACTACAGCGGGATAGCCCGCAATAACGAGGTGAGATATGGAGACCCTCCCTCTAGGCGCTGCCCATTACACTAACTCCTACATGTGTTCAGCATTTCAGCTGAGAAAGACAATTTGTTCTGTTACTTTGATACTCAAGAGAAGATTTTTTTTTTTTTTTAATGGAGACATGTGATGAGAAATCCTGTAGTGAGGCAAAACTTGTCAGCGTTTGGCATTTGAATGTAGTGGTTTAGGGGTCCATGGAAATTTAAAAGAAAAAAATATAAATTTTCTGTTTAAATTATATAAAATTTTACAAAATATTTGTATTATTATGAAAAATTAGAATAATAGTTTTGCTTCAAATTAATATCATAATAAATTCATAATAATAATATGATAATAATATTTTTTTCTTTAGAACAATGACAATGTAGAAATCTATTATTATTATTATTATTATTATTATTACCATAAGGCTGTGTAAGGATAATTTAGATAAAAAATGTAGCATTCAGCAAAAGTACCACAACTGGTCTGAGCAGGTCAAGACATGAGTCAGGGGTATGAGTTATCATTCTGTGTGTGTGTTTCCCGAAGTTTACTGGTCTTTTTATCTGTTTCTCTGGACAGAGTCTGGCCCAATTGACCTGCAGTTATGAGATGGAAAATCAGACCCGCTACCTCAGCTGTGACCTGGGCAACCCCATGAAATCGGGCACCAGCGTAAGCACCTAACACTCCACACACACTTTTATCAAGTGCAGTAGATTCTTAGTGCTTAGTGCTTAATGCTTTTATAGCATTTTATATCTTAAAAAAAAAAGTGGTCAACCGATATTTTGCCAATGCCGATATATCGGCCGATATTTGGCATTTTTCAAATATCAGCATCAGCTGATAAGTTTTTCTGTTTGGCCGATGTGTTTGAGGTTGGATTTTTTATTTTGATGGCGTTGAGAGCGGCTCACATTCCCCTTGTTTACTGTCTTTGTTAACAGTTCTATCTAATACAGATATGTCTAAATAAATAAAATGGTAATGTATACAGAAATTATTATAATGATTGCTTTTATATTATCAGTTATAGGCATTATTTTACATTATTTTATTTTCTTGTTGCCGTCAGCAAAAAGCATATACGCATTTTATATAATTTAAACAAATTATATTATTTAAAAATATAATATTTATTTTCACAAATCTTGTGGTGTGCATTTTTATCCAGCATGATCGCGTGTTCTCTGCGTGATTCTTAGTCGTGTGAATTGAATGCTTTAAACTATAAACTTGTGATTTCAAATTATGCTGCACTTTATACATTTGCCCACTACCATATTCATTTCATTTTCATTGTGGGCTGTATGTAAAATGAGTGTTACCCTGTCTTTATTTGAAAAAATGCACACAAACTTCCCAGAATACTGAGTTCTGTGTTGGTTATGGTAGTAACTTTTTAATGAAATATTTATTTATTTGGGAAAAATACTTTATCTAAAGTATAAGTATATTTATTTTACACAATTATTTTTAAATCATTGTCAAATTATTTAACATTTCGTAACTACTATTATTATTATTATTATTATTATTATTATTAATAATAATAAATACAACACAAAATTATATCGGCTTCATATTGGCTATCAGCCCCCTTGGTATCGGCATCAGCTGTCAAAAAAAACAAATATCGATCGACCACTATTAAAAAACTATGATTTGAAGAGGAATGGAAATGAGTAGAATCTCATGGAAAGTATATTTCTATAGTGAATTTCTATCTGCCGATCTATTGATTTATTGTTATCATATATGTAGTTATAGTTTTGCTTAACTCTTAGATTTAAAATGGACTAGAAATTGCTTTTTGTGTGTGCAGTCTTTATAAAACAATTTATTTTATCCAGTTATCCTTTTCCAGTATTCACAAACACCTGGAAAATGTTAGTTAGTCTGGGGGGTTTGTTGAGAGCGGTTTTGGATCATGTTTGGACAAGCAGGAAGTCCCCCCCAGTGATGCAGGAAGTGATAGTAATTTTGGCTGTACCCCTTTAGAGAGTGGAGTTCCCCTCTCCAAAATGCCACTGTGTGGAGGTGTAGGGACCTTTGGCTTTTAAATGTGTCTGCAGAGATGGAGTATAATTGCCTGTTCAAACTGTTACCTGTCTATGTCCTTCTAGACCCCGTTCCTTTTTTTAGTTGATGTAACGCTGTTCTCATTAGTTTTATTCAGAAATATTATTATTAATGCTATTTTAGCTAATTATTTTTGGATTCCAGGACCACCAAAGAGGTTCCTTGTAACAACTGGCATGTATGTGTAATTTTATCTCATGCAATGAGAAATTCAGGAAGTCACACCCACCCCCATGCACACGGGTATGGACACCCACACCCAAATTCTCACACACTGAGTTGAGGGAAAATGAAAGCTGTTCATATAGGGTCTTATTGCTAGAGTTTGTGTGAATGCACTGTAAGCATAAAACCACAAATATAAAAGGGAGGCTAGAACTCCCATGCAGCCTTGGGTTGGGTAGGGGACTTGAGCATTTTAGGGCATTTACTGAGTGGAGGGCTATTGACCATGCATCTTAACATGACATCACTGAGATGAATGAGAGATACATTTAAGTGTTTCTACTCATGTTTTTTTGGATGGAATACAGGAAAGGAACATTCCACCAATTTTCCATTCTGTTACTATGGCAGTGCATTATGGGGGATTTGTGTGTTGTAGAGTTTCTCTGGTGTAATTAACGGAAAGCTGAAATTCAGTATTGTGGCATTACTAATATTGTTGGCTCCTTTATGAGAAATTGCTTGTATTTCTGTCATAATGGGGGTGTTTGAATGAATGAAATATGCAAGTATATGTATTTCTAGGAAGTGAGTTTGGATTTATTTTAAATAATTTATTTTGTTTTGTTTTCAGGTATGGGCTGGACTGCGATTCACCGTACCACGTCTCAAGGACACACACAAATTTGTGCAGTTTGACCTACAGATACGTAGGTATGAAACTTGAAACCAATGCACACAGCGTTAATGTGTTTTTTTATTTATTTTATTTTTTTACTTGAGTGTCTTTAAAAATAAAATAAACATTCACACTATCTATAGACATTAACTATATGTAGCAAACATTAATAACTGTTTAGTACTTTTGCATAGAAAACACGTCATAGTTTGATTTGGGATTTTTTTCCATTTTTACAAATAAGAAATATATAAAAAGGAAATATTATATAAAGAAATAAACTTTTTTTATTTTTATTTGATTGCCTATACAAAATTGAATGATTTGTGTAATTAAATATGTGTTTCATATTGGCCATAATATGCATTTTTAATTATAAGTGAGACTATTATGATCCCTGATATTTCATGCATCTTAAATATATGGTTAGGTTAGTTGCAAATGCCCTTAAAGAGGCTTTAGTATGCTCTTTAAAAAGCTCTCCATCTCTCCGTCTGCAGTAAGAATGAGAATAACTCCCAGAGTGAAGTGGTTCCCTACAAATTGGAGGTGGTGGTCCGGTCAGATGTTATTCTACACGGGTGAGTTCAGATGCAGAACCCATTTATAAACACTTCACAAGACCACAGCTCTTCTGGAACTCTCACTTGGAAGCTCTCCCTGTTCCTTCACTTTTTCATTTCCCTATCTCTCTTTATCTCTCATTTTACAGTGTCTCCCGACCAGACAAGGTCTTCTTTCCTCCTCCGAACTGGAAGGTGACCAAGAATGTGATCGTTGAACAGGATGTCGGACCCTCCGTCAAGCACACTTACGAGGTAAAGACCTTGTTTTGAGTTGTTCAGTTGGACTTGAAGTCAGAGCGGACTGTCATTGATAGGAATCCATAGTTAAAGCTATCTATTCCTGTGGTGTGATTATGGGATGTATGGTTTTGCCTAGCAACTAGCAGTTAAAGTTTGCAATGTTTTAAATATTTTTTAAGCTAAAGACGTTTTCATGAACTGCTTGTTAAAAATTAATTAATTATTTAAACTTTTTACCAGCAAAATTAAATAGACTGTCAATGCAACACCGTAGAAGGTCAAAAGTTGTTTCTTCACTGAAAACGTGTTTGTATGCAATTCATAATTGTACAATCAGAGATATTTTATTTTATATTAAAAGTAATTTTATGTTATGAAATGAACACAGAAGTCACTAAGTCCATCAGTCAGTTAAGCTAATTTCTGCAGTTTGGTTTGTTTATATGACACATACTTTCTGTTAGGGTTTTGCTGATGAGTCACACTAAACTTGCACATGGAGAGGTTGTCATGGAGAATCTCCAAAAGTTACACAGAGGTCCTGAAATAGCACAAGGCATCAAGCCAAACTTTTATGATGACCAGAAAGTACCGAAACACCTTTAGCAGCACAACTTCATCTTGTGGTTGTGATGGCATACTATGTCATCGTGAAAATGACAAAGCAGCAAACCTTGTTTTTAAATTGAAGTGGTTGAGAGAATTATGATATAACATACTCTTGACTCATATCTCTCTTTCTTTGTCCGTTTCTCTTTCTCAGTTGGTGAACAACGGGCCGAGCCGCATCAGTCACACTCTACTGCAGCTCCAATGCCCCATGATGCTTCAAAGGAGCAGGTTCATTTACCCGGTGGAGGTCACGACGGAGGGCCCTGTTAACTGCACCACCCACAACATAGTCAACCCTTTGAACCTCACGGTAAGAAGCTGTGGGTTAACTGCAGGGCAGAGATTTAATCAGGGTGCAAACTGACAAAATAATTAAGACGTGGGTTCTTTCTGTCATTATGGTCACAACTTTGATCTGTCTTCTTTTAAAGCACCGTTTATGGGTGAACCTGCCTGGGTCATATTCCACCCATAATGAAGAAAAAAGACTTGAATTTGATATAATGTATATTACCATATAAATATCATAACATTTAAATGAATAATATCTTATTTTGTAAGGATTTATATTCCATGGTAGTATTCTTTTGTGCTAATATTAATCAAATGAAGTATTATAAAAAATATTTTTACATAAAAAAAAAAAATAAATAAATATATATATATATATATATATATATATATATATATATATATTATTTTTTTTTTATGATGACCATTTTATATAAATAAAATAACTACATTAAAATGTCCGAGCACATTATAATTATGACAATTTCGAAGAGGAAATGTGCCGAGTTGTAATGAAAATAACTTTATTTAAAGAGCCTGGATTGAATTAAAATCAGCTTAGTTCTGTTCAGTAAAAAACATATATAGCTGAAAAATTACCCGGACATATTCTTGATAGGTTGTTTGAAATGTATTCTTATAGGGATGTGAAACTATTTTAATTTCTGCTGTTAAGACATTAGAGATGGGAGAGTCGGGCAGTCATGTGAGGAGAGAACAGATGTCCATCAGAACAACATGGGCATCATTAAAAGCAGCAGAGCTTGTTGATGACAAGCTCAAATTAAACTTAAGGGATATGCGCTGTCAGTTACACCCAGTTTGTCCCATACAGTCACATACATGTGTCCAACACATGCACACACCACCAATCCATCCATATTAGCTAATATGTCCTTTCTAAGAGCCCTTCCTGTCACTCATACAGCCCCACCCAGAGGCCCTAAACCAGCCTTTGATCCTCTCATCTCACTCTGCTCCCCTTCATGCTTCACGTCCCATTGCTATCTATATAAACACAGCCATCAGCTCAATCAGAGCTCTTTTTGAAAGACCCCTCTATAGCATCTTTCTCACTCTGGGGTGATACAAATGATATGAAAAAAGGGTGGGTCATGTGTTATAATAGAATAATGAATCTTATAAAAACGAATGATTATTCTATAAGTTAGAGTGGTTTGTGTACCTCTGTCTCTCTCTTTTGGGCCCCTCACCAAATCTGGATGATTCGTAACACAAAACTGCTGTTACATCTGGGATTGTGCAGAATTTCTTCCCCGAGTGGTTGTTTGTTCCTTTTCTCATGCCGTTTAGGGCGTTTCTTGGTTTTGACGAGTGTATGGTTCTGGACAATGGAGAAGTTGCGTAAAATTCGGACATCTGTTGCAAAATGCCCCTTGTGTCCCACACGATGTATCCTTCCCATTGAGCTCACGGCCGAATGTCTGTGAGTCAGAGGGCGTCAGTACAGACTGAACTGTGATGTAAGAGTCCACAGTGTCCAAAAGGGCTGTGAGTTTCCACTTCATGTTCTGTTCTCTTTTCTTCTCTTTCTCTGTAGCTCCAGCAGTCTTCTACCGAGCAGCCTCCTTTACGAGATCCGGCGCACAAACACCACATTGAGAAGAGGGAAACGCACAAGGGCGAGCAGTCTCAGCTGACCAATCTGGTGAGATTTCTTTAAAGTGAAGAAAGAAAGTCACAATGCACAAAGAAAGTGAGCTAAACACTCACTCTGTTCTGAGAATTAATGAGCTGTCTACATATGGACAAATGAAATAAAACCTCAAAAGTGAGTGATTTAGGCAGCATCTTAAATACCCAATTAGCTGATTCCAATACAGTTTTAAGGTTACCATGTTGCTAAGTGGAAAACCCTGCTAAAAACATCTTAAACTAGCATAAACTGGTCTGCTGGTCAACTAGCTGGTCTTCAGGCTGGTCTGTTGGCTGCTTTTAGGGTGGTTTTGGACACTTGTCAGATGGTCAGGCTGTTAACTCCAGCTCGGCCATGCTGAGAGACCGTCTTAAAGCAGCTAAGACCAGCAAACCAGCCTAGTTTGGTTTAAGTAGGGCTTTACAGCTAAGGGGAAACTCTAATGTGCAAAAACCATGCGTACCCCACACAAGTACTGGTTAAAATGGTCAATATGAATGGGGAAAATTCAATTTCAATGCTTTTGCTTTCATTCACAAGAAGGTGAAAGTGATCTTCCAAGAAAGTTTTCAATTCTGTTTCAAAAACTGGCGATGTAAATAATATTGGGAAGGAAAGGTGTATTTAATCACTTTTGTGTTCCCCTGAGAAACGTTTGTGAGCAAATACAAAACTGGTAATGGAAATTATATGAAGCTTTTATGAGCAAACAAAGTTTCTTGTGGGAACGGAGAAGTTTCACAATGAATGCAAAGTTTCTCAGGGGGAATGAAAAAGTTGAATTCAATCTATTTTTTGGTGGTAAAATTATGACATAAATGCATTCTGGGATTACATTCACCTTGAAGGACACACACGATGCTTCCTTTTGAATTTGTCCAAAACTGAATCATTATGATTTGTACCTTTTGGAACAGGCTTTGCATCCAGAATGCCTTGCCTGCTGATGATGCCTTAAAAGTGTTCTAGGTAGGCTGCTCACTAGGTTTCATCTAACTGAGCATTCTCAGGACCTCAGGTGACATAAGACCTTTCGTTCACTACTGTAGTAACTCAGAAGGTCAAGTCATACAGGGTCAAAGATCTGCTGTGACTGATTGGCTGCCATTAAAGATGTTTTGCTTGGTTGGTTTAGATGTATGTGTGTTTTTGTGTGCATGGCAATGTGATAGAACATGAATGACCTCATTACTCTCCAAAGTGACGGGTCTGCTGATTGTGTCGTCCAGCTGTAGGTAGCTTGCTCTGTACCTGACCAAATGAAAGAGGGCTTTGTCACCAGTTGTGTTCAGTCGCCAACATTTATCATCTCTTGCTTGATGACATGTTCCTAGAGGCCAATTTATTTCTTTGGCCTGCTACCATGTGCTTATTTTTATGTGGGAGAACAGGAGTCTTCGTTGACATGACTTCGAATACTACGAGATAAAAATTTATTGAAGCAAACTTGACGAAGATTATTATATTATATTATATTATATTATATTATATTATATTATATTATATTATATTATATTATATTATATTATATTATTGGCAAATAGTTTTCTTGTTTTTACCATTCAGATATCATTCAGTAATATTAAATGAGCACAACATGTTTAATGAGTATTTACATTAAATTAGACTTTGTGTCCGTATCAAATTGAATCGATTAGAAAACAAAAAAAAAGTTAAAGTAATGTCTGTTTTAAATAACTTTTGTGAAAATAACATGACAGTATGGGTGAAATGTTCCATTGTCGTAACACGTTTTTTATGTAAAGATTTGAAACAGCATACTTATTCTGACATGTAATTTTTAAAATTGCATAAAATA
This sequence comes from Carassius auratus, assembly GCF_003368295.1. Taxonomy (NCBI): domain Eukaryota; kingdom Metazoa; phylum Chordata; class Actinopteri; order Cypriniformes; family Cyprinidae; genus Carassius; species Carassius auratus. Next base: position 4,556,918 of record NC_039290.1, read on the forward strand.
ATGTTATCATAATTAATTCCATGTAGCACTACTCCTAATGAAATGAATGTACAGGGATCTGATGAGGAATGTGGTAATGTACCAGAGCTAAATGTTAATGTGTCAGATGGTCAGAATCTGGCTTTAGGCAACTGTAGGCAAGATTTTACAGTCCTGTGACTCTACCAGTGAATTCCCACTAATTTAAAGCAGTTGATGCACAACGTTAACATTAGGTCTTTTGTCATCGCCATTGGCTCGTGACGCGAATATCTGTCTCATGGTCTCATCTCTCCATCCGGAACGTCGCTTTCATAATTATTTTGAGGTTGTTAATTAACGCATGTGTCCCACATGACAGGCAGGCATGCTTTTATGGTGATTTGATTTATTTCTGCCTGGAAGTTTAATTCACATGGTAAAGAGTTGTAACATTTCAGGGTTATTTATATAAATTACTGCAGTTATGAAGGGTTTGTAATGAGTTACGGCAGGTGCTAACATGCAGTGTGATGAAATACTTCTGTAAATTTCATTAGGTTAATTTCTATAAACTGATCATTATTAACTCTCTCTATTTCCTTTTTTTTTTGTTGATGTTTTAGTCTTGCTCCAGTGTGGATTGCTGGACTCTGAAGTGTAACGTTGGCCTGCTGGAGAGAGGGACTAGTGCCATACTACATGTTCGCTCACGAATCTGGGCAGAAACATTCATGGAGGTGAGCGGAAAACCTTGGTGCCAGCAGTCCAAAGCTGTCATCTCTAGATTATTAATAGTACTGCAATAAATGCAAAGCTTGGCTTGTACAAGCTTTCATACAGCCAAAATTCAGACTCCAAAGTCTTAAAAAAAAAAAAAAAACTGAGCTTACTGAACTGTCTGTCCCATGATTACACTGATTAAATATAAAAAAGCATGGCTGTGTGTGGCCGGGTCACTACTAAGTGAGCTAACAGAGTTTATAAATCTCTGTTCTTGTACAGTATGTTAAAGAGAGTCAGATGAGATCTCCAAACAGGAGCTCTTTTGAGAGACGCCTGACATGCTTTCTGCAGTTCTAGCCTATACAAAGCTTATAAGTAAGTGCATTGGAAATACATCAGGAGAAATTCTGAGAGCTCAGTGGATTGGAATGTCAGAGGGGTTTTGTGAGCAGCAAATCCAAACTGAAACACGGATTCAGTGAAACCATACTGCCCTCATTTGGATGCATGGGAGATTGCTACATAAAAAGCCTATTCAGTTCACAACCACCAGTCGCATTCTAATGCACAGCCAGTTTAACATGTTATTTATTTACATTTTTTATGCCTTGTTTGCAGAATCCTTATAAAAACCTTAATCTGGAGTGCATTGCTAGTTACAAAGTGGAAAAGATGCCATATGCCATTCTGCCAAAAGTGACTTCTAGTGGTGCTAAAAAGGTAAGCTTTACTCATCTAATTCATGTTCGTCACTTCTAGACATAATCTAGCTGGTTTGTATTCGTTAATTCATCCACTGATCTTCGTCTTCTGTCTGTTACCTGTAGATGGTCACTCCCGTGGTCTGGAATAAGCCGGACAGTACGTATGCTGTTCCTCTGTGGATCATCATCCTGGCTATTCTGGCCGGTCTTCTACTGCTAGCACTGCTAATCTACGTCCTCTACAAGGTCAGTGTCTGCCATTTTCTTCTTTTTTTATCACCTTAGGAATATCTTGTAAACAGTTGTAAATTTCTTTCCTTCTCTTCTTGGTTTCTTTAGCTCGGCTTCTTCAAGAGAACTCCGTACGGCACAGCGATGGAAAAAGCCGAGCTCAAACCTCAGGCTGCATCCGAGGCCTAAACTACTAAACTAAGAGCGTTCAGAAAACACGTCCCAGGAGAATGTTCTATTTCAAAAAGAAGTTACTTGCTGTTTAAAAAAAACAAACAAAGACTAGACTTGCAGTAAAGGTATACGAATGGAAAAGGTCACTGGATCTCCACTGTACTGCACTAGATCACGAGATCCCGAGGTCTTAAAGCCAAATGAATGTTTATTTTACGTTAACGTTTTTCCTTGACATGGGTTTCGGTTTTTAACCACCATCTATAGCCTACCACTCACAAACAGATCTTAACCAAAGCTCAGGGTCCCTTGTCTTGCCTGGCAACCTGCTAAAGAAAAAAATGGCAGCAAATCTACAAACACAATCTGCACTAATATTGAGTAACATTTTTTTTTTTTCTTAGTCCGTAGCTGCTCATGTGTTCCAGATGGTTAAATGGCATCTGCAGTATTGCATTTTAATTTTTTTGCGTGTACGTTTACACCGGAACAAAATCATCTATGCAGTATTTCACAACCAACCAAAGATATTGATACAGGTTTTGCTCATGTATTGTGCCTTGAGAGTGAGAATGAGGTAGTTGGATACCTCACCGTGGACCCTCATCTCCACTTTCCTGCTGTCCTTTTTCTTTTTATGAAGATGTTTTAGATGTTTTTTGTTTTGTGGTTTCAAATAGAATGGGTTTTTCACTTCAAATGAGATGTTTTTGCTTTGTACCTTTCGAAGAAAGCAAGCATGGGTTGGTTTCAATCTCAGGTGATGCTGCGGAAAGGATTGAGTGACTCATTTCTGCGGAAAACATTGTCAGGATCCTTCGCGGAAGGCGAACGTTCTTCCCTACTGAATTTCAGGCATTTCTGTCCTGTTGTTGTAGTAGTAACAAGTGACAACATTGCCTTAAAAGTCATCTGGGACTCAACTGGATCTGAGATGAGTCTGTGAAACCTCACCGATGCCTTGAAGCAAAGCTGTGCTTTGCCATTACAGACTCTAACAGACTCTTGGGTCAAAGAGAGGAAGGGTCATCCCTCCAAATTTCTGTGGGTGAACCGAGAACCACTGTGGGCTTGGAAGGAGATTTCCACTTAGTCCGTTTGTCAATGCAAAATTATCCGACTCTCAGACTGAAAGTAAACGTCTTCCAAAGCAGGCAGGACTGAATGTTTGAAATACACCTGTATACTTCTTGTTTTGTCTTTTTTCGTATGTTTGTCTTTATGATCAACTGCTTGTGTGTGTCTGGATGTGAAGTTATGAGAGCTTTTTTTTTGTGGGGGGGGGGGGGGGGGTTTATGGAGTGCCACAGTCAGTGTAGAAATGCCTCCGTACATCATGGTGCTGAAGTGGCCGGATCAGACAGGAAGTAACTGCAGTCACCCATCGAGGAACTCCTGTTTCAGCGAGCCACCTGGAAAGGGAAAGCAGCTGGAACTGTGGGATGTGTAGGAGATCTGTATGGAAGTGCAATATTATTGTATTTGTTTTGTCATGTGCATATTAATACTTAATTTTAGTGAATTTCTCAGAAATAGGGATTATTTGAAGACAACACCCAGTTTGAGGGTTGAACTTAACCCAGATGTTTATAATTTATAAAGAAGTGTAATGTTGTAGTCTGAAATAGACAGAAACATGACTCAGTTGCCAAAAAGGTCCAATAATTCTTTTGTCAAATTGAAATGCCATTTATGACAATTTATGTCATGGTTTTACAAAATTAAATGTGGTTGTTTGAATTGGTACAGAATCAAATAACGGACACATAGACTCCACTTGAATCCTTAGTAATGTTTTGAATCTCTTTTGTAACAAATTATTTATTCCTCCAAATGGTCGATTTTAGTTTTGAGATTTTTGGATTTTAAGCGGGAGAAAACACTGGGTATGTATTAATTCTTTTTTTTTTATTGCCCCAAATCCCCTATTATGTTTTGTTTTAAGTTGTAAATGTGTTTGTGGAGGAGATTATTTTAATTTTCATCTTAAAGTGATTTGATGTATTTCATCTCCCCATATTGGGGAGAATCAGAAGGATTTTCAAGTAATTATTTGTATTTACAGTTTGCATTTTAAATAAATCTTTTTTTTCCACAACTTATGGTTGAATTGTTTTTTCATTTTTAGATCATTTAGCATGCTTAAGAAAAATAATTTGGGGAAAAAATTTGAATGAGAGATACTAAATGGGTAAAACATTTTAAACCAAAAAAGAAATAGCACCACAGATGTTCAATAATTTATTTATATAAAAATAAATTTTTCATTAAGAAAAGAAGGTATATACTTTAATATATAAATTCTACAAAACTGTGCTCTTTTCATAGTATTTCACTGGTTTAGCTTAGTGGTATTTGGCTTTTATATACAGCAGCTAGTAACAATGTTGTTCTCCAGTGCTTGCTCACTATGAAATTCAAAGGATATATTCATAACATAACATAATGAGGAACAAGTGCTGATAGACCATTGATTTATTAAGAATAACTGCATTTATTTGCATTAATTTTCAATAATTCAATGGTCCAGAGTCAACTGTCAGTCAAAATGTCTATATAATGTTTATTTATGCCCACATACTGTTCAGGTTTGTCCCTAAAACAACGTCTTTACACCACATCATGCTTCTAAAAACAGCCCAAGCCAATGTTGCTTGTTTAGACAGAACGTGGCGAAGAGATACAGAGCTGTCATCGAAATCAACACTGTCATTTTTAACAGCTAATGCCAGCAGCACTGAGGTTAAAATTCTTCGCTCGTGGTGTAGTGTGTCAGATACATCACATGTTAGTCACAGCAGACAGATCAGAACACTTCTGATAAGGCATCATAAGGAAATTTTCCCTTGTCAGCATTTTCCAAGCCAGTGCTCGGCTTCGCACAGTCCACGCAGCACTGACTGACGACGTTTGTCAGAATTTACACCAATTAACCACACATAGGGTGATCATGGATTATCATCAATCGCTTTTGTTCTCCAATATGGAGCAGGATGGGCTGAAGAAAGGCAGTTTTGCGGCAGCTCAGCGCTCTATGGCTCTGGAGAGCTGAGTTAGTTTCTTCTGATTGTCAATCACTCTGAGGTTCTGGATGTATTGTCTTATGTTGGCTGCATTGCGCAGGGTCAACGACTGGTCTGAATCTGCAAGATATGAGGGAGTGAAACATCAAGGCTGAATTGCAATGACACACTCATGCCGATTTATTCCACGTTTTGACATTATATATCATACTGAAGTAACAGAATGAATAACATACATGTTGATAATCGAATAGCTTGGGTTTCCGAGAACATTCTTTCCGTCAAGCCTTTCGGTGGAGATGAAGGCACTGCAAAAGCACAAAAAGACAGAATGTCTCTTAATTGCTGAATTCAAGTCATCTAAACTCAATGAAGGACAAGAAAACGAAACTCTATAGTGCTAACACTTTGGTGTCCTGTGATCCACACCACTAGGGGGAGCCATACCGTAAGGTTGACTTCGACACTCTCGCACTGTCTTCACTGTTCTGGCAATCATGCGCTGAAAAAAAGATAAAAAGCACATATTTAATGTGTTGTCTAAGGAGTAGGGTTTAAATTTAAAGCAACATTTAAAATCATACTCGCACCATTTTCTCAAAGTTGACCAGTTTGTCAGTGTAGTTCTTGTTTCCCTCATGGATAAATGTCATATCTACACAGACAAATGAGCAAGTGATCGATTAAAGCGGATTAAATCTTGATATAAATGGTAAATAATGTCAACTGGATTCAGTAGTAAACTGTACCTTTAAGCAATAGAGGCATGAAGGGAATGTATGGAGGGCTGAGTTTGGCTACAGCCAGTCTGTAGGCCCTGTGGTTACGGGACGGATCCTACAACAAAGAGATGATTACTTCTCATATAGTACCTAGACACAACCAATCCCCGTAAAAAGCAACCAGATATTTGCTCTTACCATCAGTCTTTCATATGCACAGTAGATCCTCTTGGTTTTGTTTGGAAGTCTCTGTCAAGTCAAGTCAAATTTATTTATATACACATTGTTTTGAAGCAGTTTTACAGAAAATCATGATGTTAAATCAATAGTTAACCCAAAACTTTGCATTAATTTAGATTATAAACAGGTATTTTGACAAGAACTGACTTTTAAAGTTAAACTGCCTTAATGATTGTTTTGCTGTTGTTATTTTTTACAAACATGCAGCATTCCACAACACTTTAATTGATAAAATGGATGTTTCGATCATCTTTTTGGACTCTCATTCTGACGGCACCCATTCACTGCAGAGGAACCATCGCGATATAAAGCAAGTGATATAATGCTAAATTTGATCAAATCTGTTCTGATGAAGAAACAAACTCATCTACATTGTGATGGCCTTAAGGTGAGTAATTTTAAAGCAAATTCAAATGTTTGAGTGAATTATTTCTGATACAATGATACAAGCAATCAAGCAGATGAGATTAGCTATATATGGATAAAGTTGGACATATATATATATATATATATATATATATATATATATATACACACACATATACATATATATATATATATATATATATATATATATATATATATATATATATATATATTTATGCAGCTTTATATAAAAAGCAGGCCGATAATATAGCTATATTTTGCGACAAATTTATTGTAAGGTCATTTGATATATGTTAGAGGTTTTGAAAGAGGTTTGATTCTGGTGTTTTACACAGAAATAAAACAACCGAAGCTTATTTAGACTAGACTAAGAGTAGATAGTTGTCCTTACCTCCCATGTTTTATTGAGCCTCTGCACAGCACTGTTACTGAGTCCGAACATCACTGCGAAAAACGAGTTCAGGTTCTTCAGCTCTTTAAATCTGAAATACATCAAATCAGATGCCTATGAGCTCCTACTCCTTAAAGCAAACACAAAGTTTAGTAAGCTATTCAGACTTTACAATGCAGTTTGGGTCATTTTCTATGTTATAATAGTTCAAAAAATTATTATAAAAAAATTATTACATCCTGCTGCAATAATAGACAAAAACAATCCAGCCACATAATTTATGCTGTTAAAATAAAACAAGATTATTGGAGTATGTTTTACAGTATATAATTTTTTCAGTATATAGGAACTTTTTTCAGCATATATTTGTAACATTTATTGGGATATTTTGTACACAGTCTACTGTGTAAGTGTCTAAATAGCTGTAAAGTTTGTTTAAAGATTATATTATGAAAAAGATGATTAGTTAGTGGGTTGAGTGGTTACGGTGAGTCATGTTGATGTTGTAAAGGTGAACTTAAGCAGAAGTGTGACGTAAAGAAAGAGTAGTGTAAAAGCATTAGTGATTAATCCGATGTGGAATCCCCTCCACTATAAAGTACTGTATGTATGTTGTATCGTATGGCATCAGTTGTATCAGTCTTATTTTGTACTCACACAACAGCCATCTTGATGAACTTCTTGAGCAGAATGGCTCTCTTGACCAGATCCTCACAGAGACACAGCTCTGTCACCACCCAGTACTGAGTCTCGTTGAAGCGACGCACAAACCGCTCAAGGTTAGCCGTCGTGGCTCCTTGGAACTTTTCCCGCCCAAAAACATAGTAGACCAGCTCCACCTGTAGAACAGCAAACTAACTTGAGCCATGTCCATATAGAAGTTTTTGAATATATGGATATTTTGTTGCTAAACATGCCATATTTATATGCAAGAACTACTCCACTTTTATCATTTTACACAATATAAATGTGTGTGTATGTCTATATGTGAAGTGAAAGCTTAGACAGCTACTAACTAATTTTTAAGTTCATTAATACCTTTATTCAGCAGGGCAGGAACACATTAAAGTAATTAAAACTGACATCAAAGATGCTTAGATTGTTTGTTTTAAAAAGATTTGGAGAAGTTTAGCATGACATCAGTTGCTCACCATTGGATCCCCTGCATTGAATGGGTGCCGTCAGAATGAGAGTCCAAAGAGCTGAGAAAAACATCACAATAATCCACATCTTTTCTCAGATGTTTGGACTCTCATTCTGACGGCACCCATTCAATGCAGAGGATCCACTGGTGAGAAAGTGATGTAATGTTAAATTCCTCCAAAAAACTAATCTTCATCTTGGATGGACTCAGTGTGAGTAACCAACAGAAAACTTAGATTTTTGGGTGAATTATTCCTTCAACATAGCAAATCATCTTCCCAATTTCATATAATCTTTAGTCATTTTTGCTGGTTTGGCTGTTACCTCGTGCATGGCTGTGAAGAGCTCCCAATCATAGCTGGTGTGCTGGCTGGCCATGTCCTTGGAGCACATCTGCTCCAGAGAGTCCATGGTGCTCTTCTCTGGCCCTAGCTGCTCTTTCACGGGTGTCTGTCAGGGGTAAAACACACACACACACACCAGACGAGACTCTTAAATCTGAACCATAATATTTGACCATTCTGTTAATTAACTAACTACAGAATGTAACCCCTTACATCTGAAATTATATGACTGAAATTTGAAATATTGGCTCATTCAATAATAACAACATGATATTTTAATACAATTTAATAAAAATAAATCAGTAAATTAAAAATAAACAAATATTTGCTGTTATAAGCTCATTATTTAAAGTGTTCTAACATAAAAAATCCAAAAACATTTTATAACTAGTACTGCAAAGTATTTCAATAGGCATCACAAATAATATGTCACAATTATGTATATTTACAGCGTACTTGTATGGCTAGAATCCCTGGCAGTGAGGAACTTTTACTATGAAACCGCAATAATTCTGTTGGCATCTCTCACCAGTTGTTCCACTTGGCTGGCAGAGCAGAGGAAAAGCTTCTCATTCACTCCTAAAGAGGCAGAGACCGCCGTGGTCTCCAACTTCAGCTGAACCCTGTCTGCAAGAGGCAAGCAGAAGAAACTTTGATCACATAACGCATCTGATTAGGTAGGACATCATCAAATATTAAAGCTGTATCAGTTCTGGCACAGTAAAAAGATCTTCAGAGGAAATTCAGAACCCAAATACTGTGAATCTCATAGCTTACCTCCTGAGGAATTCATCTTGACTAGCACATAGTCTCTCTCAGGATCCACTAATGTAGTCAAGATGTCATTCACTGAAGCATCGACCGGCAGCATCACAGTGACAGACTTCTGATCCAGTTTAAAGATCTCATACAGGACTGCAAACGGACAATTGGACTACTTTAAATTTAATTAGATACATTCCATAGTGACTATTTTGATTCATTTTAGCAATTTCACAGGGGAAAAATCCTTGTTTTATCTGCACTTGGTTTATTTTCTTTGTGACACTGTGCAATTTAAACTCTCACAGTAGTAAAAATACAAACCTTTATCTTGAGCTTTAATCGACCGTAATTTCCCCACCGGCTCTTCGTAAGCAGAAAACCAATCAAACTTTTGGTTCAGCTGAAACAAACATAATGGATATTAGAGCTTGCAGGGTTTCAAAATTCAGTTTCCAACATGTGCAGACAGACTGGGTCTGAAATAAATGGTCTCAGGTATGATGAATTTTCTGATTATATATATATAAGTGATTTTAAAGGGGTTATATGATGCGTTTTCAAGTTTTCCTTTCTCTTTGAAGTGTTACAAGCTGTTCATGAATAGATAAGATATCTATTCTTGACTATGGATTCAGACTAAAGCAAACTCTTAAAAGAACAGATCATCTGCCACTGCGTGTTGTTGATTCCTCAAAAAGAATTGGCTCATAAAGGCCCGTTCACACCAAGCACGATAACTATAAAGATAACGATAAAGATATAGTTCTAAAAATCGTTCTCAATATTAAAGAATAGCAGAGTCCACACTACAACTATAACGATAAAGGCATAGATAAACTGTATCATTGGAATCATTTTCAGAATGATTTTTTTCCAGCTGATGAACGATATAAACATTGACATCCAATCAGAATCCTTCCTGCTGTAATGAGCTCGAGGATTTAAAGCGGCAGACGCACATGCGCTCAGAATAAACAGACGATATAGTTTGCTGGTGTGGACGCTAATATCGTTATCTTTATAGTTATCGTTCTTGGTGTGAACGGGGCTTAAGAGTCATTTGTTCATGAATCAGAGTACGCTGGTCACGTTTAATATTTTATGTGATGTGCAGCTTAATCGAAATAGAAAAAAGCCATTTCTAGCCAGTATTTCGCGGCACACATGCATTTATTTGCAATAAATTCAATACAAACTCACATTCAAAACTAAGGTAAAATATGATATTATTTTTTTCTTGTATCAGAGGGGGAGTGCCGTTGTTGGAAAGCGGTCCAGGGAAAACTGTTGCACTGTACTATGTACTGTGCTGAGACGCCTGTTCTCAAATACACTACACACTATATTACGTTTGACTGGGTTTTATGTGACAATGGATAAGACTGACCTACTTTTAGTGTACATTTCAATGTACGTGTATCGTGTATGACTCTCAGAACGGGATTTACTTTTCTTTAGTTCTCTTAATTTGTCTAAACACCTGTTGACTTTTCAAGCGGCGAGTCTGTTTATCATGCTGTGTCATAAAGTAAGTAGGATTTATTGGTTGGTCTCTTATCGCTGCAAGTTTTCCATTAGAAAGAATAAGGGCCTCTTACCTTCGTCAGATTGTGACATCCATTCTCAGTTCTGCAAGGAGTATAATAGGGAGCAGTTATAAATGTAGGATTATGTAAAGAGGGTTGAAGCTTGTATATCAGTCTCAAGAGAAAAGTTGTAGACTTTATAAATGCAGGTCAAAGAAAGATCACTTATGGTGATTATTGATTACTTTATGACTAGAAAAGCTTCAAAGTGTGAAGTGCATTAACTGTGCAAACACTAGCAAAGTAACTTTAAAAGGTACTTGACTTTACTTTGAAGTACAGCTGAGCAATATCCATCAGTTACAAAACAGAGTATAAGAGACCTGATTTTGGTCATTATGACCAAATATTTATGTGCAAGTGTTTGTATTTGTACATTGTTAAGTGTGTTACCTACATTTTTGTCTTTCTCCTGTCCCTCAGCTGTTCTCTGAGCATGCTGGAAAGTCTCGAGTCAGCCATCACCGCTTCCCTTAAGTTCTATCACAAAAATAATGATATTTTAAATAATCTTCCTATGCATTACATTTTAAGACAACAGTATTGACAATGCAATTAAAAAAATATAGTAGGGTTGAACTTAAATGTATTAATTGGAATCTGATTGGATAATACATGTTAGTTTATAGTAATATTACATATAATTATTAATATATAATATTACAATATTAATATAACATCATAATAACATTATTTTTTAAAATTATTATTAACATTAGACTGTGCAAAATGAATAATTTTACATTTACAAAAGTCAGTTTTGATTTAATTTTATTCAGTCTTTATTTAGGCCTAAAGTGTCCCACTTTCACCTCTAAAGTGCCATTACAGTACTGGGTTTTCATATAATAAAACATTTGAAATGTTTAAGACTGAAGAAGTACTACAGCATTTAATTTTTACCTCTAGGAATTCAGAAGCCACAGGATTGTCCCTCAGTAGCGGACCGTACAGAGCCACCCAGTGAGCCACTAGTTTGACAACCTTCTGCTTGGTGTTGAGAGCATATGCCGTCTTCTCCAGGTCTGTACCTTCTGATGGCTCCACTTGGTAGGTGCAAACGCAGGTTAAGGATCAAAAAACACTCACTTTTCGGCATAAAGACTGGTAACAAAACAAGTAAAACAGAGAGAAATATTGATATGAAGTAGAAAATCAGTAGTTCCTGTAGTGGCAGGATATTGATGCTGGAGGGCCGCACAGAGCTGACTGCAGGGCATGAAGACTGGATGTGTTAAGAGGAAGTCAGTCACACTGGGATCTGCAGATGTACAAAACAGATTCCTAAACGTCATTAACAAAATTTTGGTCCGTTCTTTCGCAGTGGCACAGTAAATAACTGATCGGTTTTAAACAAACAAATTCTAGATTCCTAACGTTTTCATATTTAAAGATGTATTTAAATGTCACAGCCATACCTATAAAATCAGCGCCATTGGTTTCCAGTTTAATCGTGTCCAGCATGTGTTCTAGGATCTTCTCTGGCGTTCCTGACATTACTGTGTACCTGAGAGAGGTGGATAATTCATATTCATAATTAAGTGTCCTGTATTTCCATCATTCAGAATTGGTTGAATACACTTGAAATCAAATAACAGTGATGATTAATGACAGAGCTTGCATTTCATTGTACAATAGCACTTTTGTAAGTAAAGTTCCTAGGATGAATCACTTAAACTTTCACTGCAGACATTGAACGCTTTAGCTATTCTGGATATGTATTATTCAGGGCTCGTTTCACTTGGTGATTTTATATCAATGATTTATGAAAATGGATTTGAATTGGCTGATTTAATTTACTCAATGTGCGTGGTAAAATGGGCTTAACACTGTGTGGTGATATTCTCATAAATTAAGTTAATGCAATTCAAATGACAGAGTAATTGCTTTTATTAACCCTAGAAAGCCTGCTGTATTATATTTGATATATACATTTTTAAGGCCTCTAAAATCAACAAGACCTTTTTTTTTTTTTAAATCTGTTGTACACAATCTACTACATGCCTTCTGTGGTAAACATTTGAATACTGTACTAATAGATTTTATTGAAAGATATTGAGTGCAAGTAGTCAGCTGTACTGTTCGATCTCATTGATTTATACTACAAGCTTACAATACAATACATTAAAGACGATCAAAATATCATCAACTGCACCCAACTGCATATTTTGTATCAGTTTGGGCCTCTGTTTTTTCCTTCCCAAGTATCAGCTTTGTAATTGGCACCATATCACGCTATGTGAGCCATAAAAGCCTCTAAAGGTTCAATAAAGGGTTCAATATTAGGTGTATATTCAATTAAATTCAAATGTATTTGTATAGCGCTTTTCAAAATACACATTGTTTCAAAGCAGCTTTACAGAAAATGCATATGTCTACATTACAACATTTTAAAAATGTAATGCTTCTTTTTGCTGTTCTGTTTGGCTATGCTTGTTATGGTGCAGAAATGTTACTCTTGAGCTTTGATTAAATCATTGAGGTGTGCAATTTAGCATAAAAATGGACAAAATCATTTACTTGCTGCTGCTTGCTGATCCTCCCAGATAGGTGGACAGGTGAACCAGAACGACTTGACCATGTTCCTCCAGACGGACAGTGTTGGCCTCAACATCCTGCAGGTAAATTCAGGTTAAAGACCACCATTGATACACATCCTAAGCGATGCACACACAGCCTACCTTAAGGATACGTATAAAGTCCTGCTTGTCCACTCGCAGGAAGTGGCAGTTGTCCTCTCTCAGGATGATGGTGGCTGAACGAGGGGCGTCGTTCACCAAGGCCAGCTGCCCAAAGTCATCTCCCTCATGAAGCGTGGTCACCAAGCCCTGTGTCACCCACATACACAAGATCAGCTTTTCTTAAGAGGAAGTGCACAGTATGAATTATACCTTCAAACAATGTAAGTACATCTATATTTAAACTCAGTGACTTCTAAAGGTCGCTCACATGAAGTTAAATGGCTTTACCTTGCCGTGTGTGATAACATTAACAGATCCTCTCCATATGATATACCAGGATGTTCCTTTGTCCCCCTGATTGAATACTGAAATAAACACATAACATTGTTTTCTTATAGTATACACAATCTTATGATTCTTTTTTGAGAGGGCATCAGTTTCCGAAATTACAGAAAAAGCTTGATTGGACTGACCAACTTTAGACATGTGAACAAGAATTTTTTTTCTTCCACATTTCAGACATTCATTTTGTGAAGGGTTTTTGCAGTTTTTAAAAAGGTGTTTATTCATCCTTCCAGAAATGAATGCCTAAAAAGATTTGTAAAAAAAAAAGAATATCTTGCTCAGTATTTTTGTTTGTTTCCCGATGCAAATATCTAAACATCCTTAAACAAAATACATTTATTTGAGATGCGAATTCAACATATGGATACTTATTTTCGGAGAAATTGAACGTTAAGTCAGTTGATCTGTCAGTGTGCTATGGCAGATACTTGCTTTAATCATAAACTCTCTTCATTTGTATCAGTTTCTCAAAAAACAAGACTAATTAATTTCTGTAATATGGATTCTCAAGTAAATGTATCTTGATTTAAGAATCTTTAAACGTGCACTGGACAACAGGAGAAAAAATACTGAATGTATTTTTAAACGTTGATGTGTTGCTAATAAAAGATATTTACATTTAGAGATCATATTGACATATTGTTATATTTAATTTCTCTGTACTTGGCCTTAAAAAGATCTTAAAGCATCTTAAATTTACCTTCAACAAACCTGAGAAACCCTGTTGTAAACAACAATAATCATGCTCATGCACAACTTTGGGAAAAACATATTTTAATATTTTATTTATTTAAATCCCTCCCCTCTAACCCAGTTCATTTACAATAAATAAAATCAAGACTCCTGCAATATTTTTTCTTTTTGAATATCACTCAATACATTCCATTATAGAAGAAAAATGGATTCATGTTTTATTTTGACATTAATTATGATAAATTAAAAAGGCATTTCCAAGACCATTTGATCCATTACATTTTTTAAAATCATAATGCACTATTAATATATGAAAAAAAGAAATGTGATTCTGAATAAACTACACTAATATGAGCTTATGAAATTTGACAGATTTTTTTAAGTGACTAAACTACCCAATTAGATAATCATCAGAGTCTCTTCTTACTCGTGCTATTCTCTATGCATGATTGACTGCTGCATTGACGCCAGGCGTGCTTTAATTGGACTTTTCCCTTTGTCTCTCAGTTTGCTGATATTAGGATGTCAATCATCCAGTTCATCACATCACAAGGGAATTACACAATAAAAGGACTTCATCATCTCATTCGCATGCTGTCTGTCTTTGGTGTCTAAGCAGGACGTTTGCTGCTCATTTTCACTCAGGCTAAGCACAAATTCAATATTTAGCATGGTTCTTTCTTACCGCCCACCACTAATGAAATGTCATCATTGCTTTCACACTCACAGACTGTTCCCGCTTTGGCATGGCTTTCAAAAACCAACACTGCTGCCAGCTCCTTCCGAACCTATGGAAAAGAATGAAAGAAATGAGGGATGAATGAAGATCTGTGGCGTAAACAACCATGACGGCTGTCAGCGACTGTTGACTTACAGATGTAGACAAGTGGGCCACAGCTTTGAAATGCAGAAGTTCTTCGTAAATAACTTCCAGATCCTCTGGAGTTCTCTGGTTTGGGCTAAAACATGGACACAGATTATTACACACAGAAGTTTTATGTTGTTTATAACAAGTTAAACATGAAGTGTGTGAGTTTTTTTCTTATGTTAAATTTCTGTCCCGGCTTAATATCATCAGACACCTATAACTGTCACAAATATAGTGCTTGCCATGTTATACTTAATAAGATACTGATTTTAAACTCGCACCTGGACGCCCACGCACTGAACTCTCTTTTTTTGCACGTGTCAATTAAATTAAATGGGACAGAAATTAATCTTGACAAGCTATACAGTATATCATTATAAAGATTAGCCTCAAGCATGTATTTGATATATTTGTGTAAGCAGTACACATAAAAAAATAAAAAGTACATACCAGATTCATCGTAATAGCGAGGCATAAACACATACATAGTTGTAAATCAGGGTTTAGTTAGAAAGGTAAGGGTCCACTGAACGACATCTCATAGAGCACGTTTAGTCCAACGAAGCATTAACATTGTAATATGGATCATAATTCCTTTGTTTACGTTTCAGTTCTTCAGGGACAGTAGTGTTTCTGTCCGTTATGGAATAACTCACGCTCAGAAAACTGCCTCTTGGTAGTAAAAAACAGCATGGTTTTGTAGCATACTGTGTCACAAACAGAATGAGGTGATCCACAAAAAAAAGATTGTTTATTTGAATTCTGGCGCTCTCTCGTGATCAGCGCTGTGACGCACTTGTCATCTGATGGAGGCGTAACGTAGCGATCGGCTTTTGCGCAAATTATATAAAAAAATAAATGTTGTCTACATTTTTATATATGTGTGAGTGTGTTTTATGGGGAATGTGCCTGTATCTTCATGATTACCATCCGTTTGAGCGCAAATCAGCACACTATAACTGTGTAATCACAGCTATCAATGTGAATGCTGTCTATATGAATACAATAGAGTGTGTTTATAGACTTTATGGCACATCTGTATGATTACCATCATTATAACTGGCCATTAGCACATCAGCATGTGATAATTGACTATAAAAAAATCAGTGTAAATGCTGTATTTCTAGAAATCTCAGGATGTACTGCAATTGGCAAATATAGTTACATTTTTTTTTATTACTCAAATTATTCACTACAAATTATTGTATTTTTCTAGTGCTCCAAAAATACTTATATGATTCTGTCTATTGTTTTATAATTGAAAAGCTATGCAGTGGTATGTTTAAAAGAGTTTCGCATTAGCGTGTTTCTGAGTGAATGGCGATACATTAAATCCATAATGAGTAGTCAATATTTAATTAAAGCGAACTATTTTAATGATACTTTTCAGCCCTGTATGATATTAAAGTTTCTATTCAGCCAGCTCCTTCATCTGGTGCCTCTAGCAGCACTTCACCTTTAAGTGCTAGTACATATAATCTGTGTTTATGCTTGTTATTTTTCAGACTTTTGGTGTCTTACCATTTACGTAGTATCATAGTCAGAAGAGCATCTGGACCCATCTGGACCAGGAGCGATAAACTCTCTTGGAGTTCGTCGTCTTTGGAGTCTTTCTCGTTAGTTGTGTGATTAAGGTCAAACTCCTCCATAAAGCGGTAAAACTGTGTGTCTTTGTCTTGGTAGTTTAACTCCTGTTTTACTGCATGTTTTGACAGAAACATTGGTTGCCAGTTAGTTAATACAGTATCTTCAGATATATAATAATAATATTAATAATTTAATAATTCCATGTTTTTTTTTTTGGCAATAGCAAAACTATCTTCTTTCAGGCATGTGCCATTGTAGTAAATAATAATTGAACACGAATGATGTAATCCCTCAGTATCACAGTCTGACATCACTGTACCACAGAACATTTTTGTAAAGGGAAAGCATGCAAGATATGAAGAAAATCTCACCATGACTCAGAATGCCCTCATCCACCAAAACTTGCCACATTCCGACTGCCTGACTTCTGGACTGGAAGCAATCATTGAGCTTCATTAGCCAATCCACAAGTTCCTTCCCACTGCAGCACTGTCTGTGACAGACCAGAGAACCATTTTTCAGACTGAATTTAAAGTGTTACACATTTATCTGTATGTCTCTATGGTTGAATCACGTACGTTGATTTATTTGTTTCTCCAAAGGATTATAAGTGACTTCTTGAGAATTGTTATATGCATTTTCATCAAAGTCAGAAATATTACAGGCTTTGCACAAGCACATGACAGACAGTGAAATATTCACCTGTAGGTCTTAAGATGGTGTTTTCTGTCTCTTATCAGGCCTGGGTTACGCTCCATAAGAGTGCTGTACACCACCCTCGCAGCCTTCAGGATCCGATCAGATAAAAACTGAACAAGTGAAACAGAACAAAATTTAATGAATATTTTTACTCTCATTATTTTGTAAATATTTTTAAGCTGGTTTTATTCTATTATTTGAAATGTCTTTGAATGTTGTTTAAATATGCCAGGAAATTAAAATTAATGACATTTTTCTTCTTAAAGTTTGAAAATGTAGAAAGTTTTGAAAACTATTTATAGACAATGCGAAATTAAAATTGGCCCCATTCAGAATGACTTTAGTTATTTTAACAATGTTTACATTTCACATTTATTCACTTAGCAGACATTTTATCCAAAGCGACTTCAAAGTGAGAAATACAACAAGCTACAACTTAGAAAAGTATAAGCTAGAAGCATTTTTTTTTATTACACCCTAATTATTTCCCTCTGAATATGCCACATTATGTAAGTTAAATGCAATTGCTGTTTCATGCTGTGTCTAAATTGGACGAAAGTTTGCTCATTTCAAAAGAAAGACTGCTAATGTTTACTTTACTTTGGTGTTTACATTTATACACAAGATTGCCATTAAAAAAGTATCAGCCTTATAGAAATGGCAGGTGAGAACCTGACACATTTTTTCCAACACCTCCTCCACTGAGTTGAATTTACCAAACTGAAGATTGCTACCATTCGCACTCCTCCCCCATATGAAAGCTGTTTCTCTGCTCATCTCTTTTCCTTCTATCAACTTGTTTTCATCCATCCCTCCCTTCCAGGACTTCTGTTTTCATTGCACGTCTCCTCGTCTCCACTCTTCATTCCGTTGGCCCCCCACAGACAGCGCGTCCTGCTCCAGCTCCCAAACAGACTGAGAAAACTGGAGTGTAAACACGACCTTATTGATTGAGCCTACAGTTTATTAAACTACTGAAGCAAGCCACTGTTGTTGCTACACAGCCTTCGTTTTTTTCTGCAAGCCTGCTAAGACCAACTCACTGATCACATGATAAAACTGGTTTGGCACATTGACACACTGTTAAAAAAGCAAACGTCTGTTGAAGTGGAAGGCAAACATAGGATGACATGGACAAGTTGGTAAAAGCAAGATTTCCATTAAAAGCAAGATATTTAAGATTTTCTTGCAGAAAAGGGACTGGGATTAGGGATGTTTTTAGTGCTGGTTTGCGCTAACAAAAAGGAGGCTTGCTAGTTAAAAATATATTTAGAAACTTTTTTTTTTTTTTTACTGACGAAGTGATTGAACACACACACACCTCATTTTTACATTTATGCTTCAGAACATCAAAAGCTGCAAGTTCAAAGCCAAACGCCTCAAGCTTTTGCATGAGGCCATAACAGCACAGCAACCAAAGTAAACTGATGACTAGTTGTGCATTTACCGAAGAGTGGTGCCGGCTACAAAACTTGCTGTTATGATGCTTAGGTGTTGTGAGTGGTTGTCGGCTCATTGCTATTTGGTTTGCTAAGGTGTTTTGTGTGGGGTTTTTTTAGCCTGTTGCTTGCTGATTGCCTATTGGTCCAAATCAAAACTACATGCACTACTGGTCCAAACGCGGGGTTGATCATTTTGAAAACTGTTGAGCTGCTTAATTTTAGTGAATACGTGTTTTCATGGTTCTTTGATTAACATATAGTTTAAAAGAACAGCGTTTTTTAAATTGAAACAAAATCTTTTACTTTTGATCAATTTAATGCATCCTTGCTGAATAAACGAATCCATTTTCTTAATTTACTGATCTCAATACTTTTGAACTCAGGTTTATTTTTTATGTGCCTTAAGACAGTATATGGCAGTATGAAAGAAATACAGTATATTAGCATAAAATGGTTTCATGACCCCACCATCCATCGTGTGCTACAGCATTTGCATGTGTTAACATCTAGCTTAATTCAGTACTTTATAATCTGTAGTTAATATATTTAGATTAATCTTTTATCAATATCCTGTTATTCTATTACAACCTATATTTCAATATTCTATTAAAACAATTGCAATATTGCAGAGTATTTGGGATAGATACAATGTGGAATTGGACACATACTTTTGCTCCACCCTAACTGTCTCATTCTTTAGTCTTGTGATTTTATGGAAAAATCTCAACCTTTATTTGTTTGTTCTGTTCTTCCGCAGAACAGTTTGTCCCAGGATGAGGTCTTGAACTTGAATTGCCTTCATCTCTCACACTTTATTTGTTGTGGTTGTTGCTGAGGGCGGAGGCGTGTGGCCCTTCATGGAGGCCCCTGGCCCGGTCGGTCAGTCACGGTGATGTAACTGTCTTCTGACCCGTGAGGGATCGGCTGACCCTTCTTTTCAGTGCAAAGAGAGGCCAAATCTGCAGTGCTGTTCTTACAGGACCACTTCATTAAATGCTACACAAGGATAGTTCTGAACAGAACATGTGCTTATTCTCCAGTCCAAATTATCCAGAGATTTCTGAGTTACAGTTACTCTTAACTCATTTGGTAATTAGTATCCAAGTAGTTTAGCCAACTAAACTAAGCCTAGTTAATGTGGTCAACCTACATCTAGCCTGTATTCTCTGAGACTTAGACGCTGAAGAACTCTCCATCTAGCTCACTTTACACAACGTGTCCCCAGACACTTTTTTTCTACAGACTAAACATGTAAATCACTCCCCATCATCTCTGCTTCATGATTCTGTCCCTGGAGACGAGGGTTGAGATGGGAACAGTAGCTGGCAGCCTATCACTGACTTTGACAGCTCTCTTGAACACTTATATGTATCATAGGATACCTTTGACAACAAGAAGTATTCTTCAGTCATCCTCTATTTTACCCAGATATCAACCTTATCATTCAGTTTACATATTAATGATATTTGTTAATGCCTTGAAAATGTATGATGAAAATTGTAATGATCCCAAAACCTTGGATGCTGGTGTATATGTTAACTGCTGTAATTTTGGACATGTTCCACTCATGTTTGGCAACTTGAAAGTGTCAGATGAGTATTCATTTCGAAGGTATCTATTATTCAGCTTACATCCCTTTTTTTGGCCTAAAAAAATTAGCTTGCTATGTTTACATACTTGCTTTTCTGATTCTTTCAGGTGTGTCTAAGGATCACAGGAGAGCTCCAACCAAACTACCAGGTCATAGAACACTGATTATGTGACGTCTCCACATGACTAAGGGATTGTCCGGAGGGAGAGGGAGGCATTGTTCAAGAGTAGGTCAGATTGCTATACAAACATTCACTAAAAAATGTCAAATGGCAGCATGGTAGCACTTACTGTAATATACTGTTGATATGGGATTACAAATTTCTAGTTCAGAGTTGTAGTTGGCTAGAATTAATGATGTTTTTTCCAAAATTGTGAGAATGATTAACATTTTTTAAATTATAAGATTCTATTTATAAAATATTTAAATCAATTTAAAAAAAAGCTAGTGTTACTAGGGATGTTCATTTCGGTTATTTTTCCTAACTGACGCTCGTTAACCGATTATTAACCATTAACCGACAAGATTATTTTAAATTAGAAGAATTAAATTAAAGGATAAGTGTCTATGACCCGTTAAATTTTTTTACATTTGTTTCCAGGGAATTAATTTTACATGCGTAAAAAGCTACAAACAACAGAACATGAAGATTCACATGGTCTTCATTTCACATCACACACCTGTAGTGCTTCTGCAGGCGGAGAAAAACATAATAAAGCTAGGCTATATATAGCGAATAAATAGGCCTATACGAGAATTATATTTTTACTTGAATAATAAATTACAAAAAATGAATGAAAAACAGAGTTTCGATTCATTTTTGTAATGCACAAAAGGAAACAGACGGCAGAAAGCTGCATCCTATTTTTCTTTAGGCTTATTTTACGCACAAAGATTTGTTTTTATTGTGAATGTACACAGTTAAAGGCAAACCGTTTACAATTTTGATTATCTTTATGACTAAATGGAGAAGTTCCTTCCACTGTTAGGAAGGGAAAAATCAAGTGATTGCGCTGGCGACACATGCGCACACAAACTTTCACTATGCAGCCTGTTCATTATTATAATAAAATACAGTCAGTCAAACATATGAAAAAAACAAACAAAAAAAAAACAACCCTGCTCAGTTTAACCTATATAATAAAATCTGTGCTGTTAAGTGTTATCACTGTACCGCCATGATGTTGTGCAAAACATTTTGTTTTACGTGGATATTGGAACGCGAATGAAGTAGGCTATAATAAATAATAATTTTGCATTCAAATACATCGCGAATATAGAAACATTTGATTTTGTGTCGAGTAAGAGACCCACCGGTGGTTTACATTTTTATTTTAGCCTAAATTAATTTGTTTTGGCTTGTCGTTAATGTTGCTATAACTTCTTATATGCTATTTTTTATTCTTGTTATTTTAGCCTACTGTTAATCGAAATGATTTGTTGTGGAGTGAGGGGAACTAAAATAGCATAGCTATGTTTACAGTGTTTATTATAATGTTTATAAACATTTTGGGTCGGCATTAGGCCTATTTCTGAATGAAATAATACAATTTGACTTATTAATAGGCTATGCAACTTTTTTTTTTTTTCTAAAAAACAAAACAAAAAAATGCATACGTGTAGCGTAGCCTATTTTAACTATGCAGCATACCTTTTTTAATATTTTGATAAATTACTGAAAATAAATAAATAAATGACTTTTTAAACCGTTTAACTGATTCCATATTGGTCAAAATTCTCAACGGTCAGTTAATAGTTAACCGGTTAAAACTAACATCCCTAATCGTTACAAATTGCAAACCTCATTGTAATTATAGTAAAGTTTAGTTAACATTTATTAAAATATAACGTGTATAAAAAAATACTACTATGCACCACCTGAACTACTGAAAAACATCCTTAATGTTCATCCCTGTTTGTATGAATATGAATAGCTGCTCAACAAAACAATAGAGCCTCACCCTGAGATTTGCAAACTTCTAACACAATACCTCAACTACAGAGACTGGCTGGGGATGTGGTTGTGCTTCCTTTGTATACAAGTGTTAGTCATCCACATGCATCAGGTTTTGAAGTAGCAGCAGCACAGACCCGTCCTCCTCTGTTGTGTGTGGAGGAAGCAGGCTGTGTTTTCCATCTGTGGGCGATGGTAACAGCGGAGGCAGTCGTGATGGTGTGACCTCAGTGAGCTTCATTCCGTACAATACAGAGAGAATTCACAATAGAGGTGGCCAGGAATCATATTAGAAACACTGGGACGCATGGTTATGAACTTATAAAGGATATTATTGTTAACTAAAGGATTAAATACTATTTTGTAAATTGAATTAAAGCTGAAATAAAGGGAAAAATATAAGTTGAAAACTAATATTTATGTTATTCAAGTTTAAGTTGAAACACTAAAATTACTAATCAATAAATAAAAACTGAAACTGAACTTAAACAAAAACTGAAATAAAATAAATTTCACCTATAGTAATAATAATAATAATAATAATAATAATAATAATAATAATAATAATAATAATAATTATGACAAAAGTACATGACCGATTAACCCTAACAGAATTACTAAAAATTAAAACTTAAAATCTAAAAATAAAAGCTCATTTAAAATAGAAACTTTAATAGTATATTTATAAAAAATATACATAAAAAAATAACACAGGAACTTGTGGCTGGTCTTTGTCGGTTTAAAACTGCCATGTTGCTAGGGTGGTTATTTGTGTTATTTTACAGAATATTTTTTATCTCATTGCTATATAGTTGCCAGGTTGTCTAGATGGTTACTATGGTGTTGCAGAGTGTTTTTCCGAAGTGTTTTTGGATATTGCTTAGAGGCCAAAATCTAAAGAAATCCACCATCAAGTCTCAATGTCATCAATGTCACACTCTAATCTTTAGATATGGCTGGATAGGGCTTTAGAAAAACCTTATTTAGAAAACTCTACATATTTCCTTAACTAGGAGTAATAATAATATTAATGCTTGCCTTAAAAAACACCACTAATAATAGAAAGGATCAGAGGGTTCCAATGAAAACAGTTTTCCTTGTTCTTTTTCTGCTCAGAGGAACACACTCCAGGAATCACTGTGCCCACAAAAAACACTCCAGGAGCTGAGAGCATTCCACAGATGAAACGTCCTTCCAGAGCCCTGATAAACCACATTGAAATCCTTGCCAATATTGCCTTTTCTCTCATCAGGCACTGACCAGTTCTCAAATATGCAAGAGCAGATGTCTGCTTAAAACCATCTACTGAAAAACAAAAAGCTTCATGTTTTCTGAGACCCCCCCTTTTTGTGTTAAAAAGCAAAATCTCATAAGAGAAGAACAGAAAAGTGAGTGTGCAAAGGCAATAGGTATTTTTGGTCAGTGTTGGGAAAAGTTATTTGTAACGCATTATGATATTGCTTTACTCCATAAAAAAGTAACTAATTGCGTTACTTAGTTACTTTTTATGGAAAGTAATGTACTATATTACCTTTGCATATGAGCTGGGCTTGCTTATTTGTCTTTTAACAACAATTCTTCCAACGCTAAATTATCTGAGCTGCTACTTTGTCTAATTTGTTTATATATATATATATATATATATATATATATATATATATATATATATATACATATATATATATATATATATATATATATATATATATATATATATATATATATATATATATATACATACATACATATATATATATATATATATATATATATAAACATTTTAGGGAAAACATCTAAGACGAAGTACAGTAGGTATTACATGATGCTAATACAGAGCTAGTTTAACAAGATTGTGAAGATTTACTGTACATTGAAGGTAGCCAGTACAACAACATGTTTACAGTGGCTTCCTCCCTCAGGGGCTCACATGATACTGAAGGGACATGTCTCATATGAGCAGAGAAAGTTGCAATGCAACGCTAAAACTGCCTGTGGTAGTGAAATAGCTGCAAAAGAGTGATGAAATGTATATGCAATCATACTATTTCACTTTCAGAAAACATAAACCATTGCCTATGCATTACTATTGCACCAAACATCACAAATGAATGATCAAAACACAGTCACTGCATTTGCAATCCACTTGAAATGATACTCAGAGGGAATGAAAGACCTGTGTTTTGAACATTATGATGTCTAATTATGGTTGTTTGTAAAACAACAACAACAAAATGTGTTTAAAACTAATCTTTTTTTTTAAGGTTTATTGCGGCTTTACCCATTCTGGAGAAATGTTGTGACATCTGGGTAAAACTACTAGACAAGATGCGTAATATTATATTTCACATGTTGTGTTTTTTAGTACCATATTTAGAATTTCATCTACCCTTTTATGTCCTTATTATTACTGTACAGAGCACTACTCTTTATAATCTCTGTGCGCGTGATATTATAAACACATAGAGGTCAGAGGTGTCTAGATAAAGGCATGCTTTCTGTTGAAGAGATGCCACACATACTTATGAACAGTTTCACTGGAGCTCATATGAAAGGGCAGATCAACTAAAAATTAATATTCTGTTATCGTGTACTTTCTTTCATCTGTATAAGTTTAAAAGCACCATTAAAGAGGTTAATATGGCTTGAGCCTCATGAACTTACTTTCTCCCTAAAGTTACTTATCGTTTGACTTCAGAAAATTCAGAATTCTAGTGAATGGGTTGCATGATTTGATTTTATGGTACTTATCTACTTTCCGAAGCGTCAGTCTTCATTCATTGTAAATGCATGAAAAACAACCACAACATTCTCCTTTTGTGTTACACAGAGGATAGTCAGTTTGGAACGATATTAGGGTGAGTAAACAATCTCAGTCGTTTCATTTTTGGGTGAACTGTCCCTTTAAGGCTTGTCAACATGTACAAAACCCAGGCCACTGTTCAAAGACCTTCGTACCTGTTTGATGGTGTCTTGTGTGTCCTCGGTTTCTGGCAGAGGTGTCTATGTGGAGAAAAGCAGAGAGAAAGAGGTTAATTAAAGACCATGTAAAGCATTATTAAATATGTGTTCCGAGTTTGTCAAACCAAAGAAAAATGTGTTTGTTCCAAAAATGCCATTCTTTTCATGTACAGAATCAAAACTATTAAAACATGATACAACAAAGGCACAGAGGGCTAAAGAATGCCAGAAGACATGCCTGACTAATGCTGCCATGTGTGGCATTTGACACTAAAGCACTGCACATGATCTCTGCCACCTGCCTCCCTCTCAGCAAAGACATAATATAATTAAGATTCACACAGGAATTCAAGAGGAATGTTTGTCTATTCAAGCTTGCGGGTTGGAGGAGGAACAGACACTGTCATTAAGAGGTGTATCCTTTGTCTTCGCAATACAATTTGCTTGAATTATTAACAATGTGCTGAGGCTGAGGCTGAGTGAAATGCTATCGATCTATACCTGAGATCAAAGCTGTGTATTTAGCAGAACTGTTTAATATCTGTTAACTAATAAATTACTTTCAGACATACTGATAAAGTCTATTCGCATAAACAATGACACAATGTGGCTGTACTGCATGACATTTTCATCAAAAAATGTAAATGTTCAGATAACTATTCCTTTAATGCTCATTATGTTGTTGAGAACTGAAAGGACACTACAAATGAGGAAGCATTCGAGTGATTTCAAGCCGCTGAACTGGACCACATACTTGAGAATGAACAGGTTGTAAGCATGCATATCTGATTGGAATCCCACTCAAGAGGCACTCAAGATTTTTGTTCTCGGTCATACTCCGTCCAGCCATTAACTAACAACAATTGCCAGCAGCTCTGATCTCTGTCTGCAATCAAGAGGCAAGAAAAGCTTCACTCTACTCTACAGCTTAAAATTCAGAGCATCAGGGAGACTGAATACAGAATAAGGGATGAACTATGTTTAAATATTTATTGGTAAGCTGTTAACCACTGATTTAGATGCCCAAATGCTTTTTAGTCATTGATTCTGCCATGAACTGTCCTATAGAGGAATCTCTGGGTAATATCAAATATAATTATATAATAAAATATAATTCAAATCTAAAGAACATTTTCCACTACAACTTTTGTGCAATAGAGAGATTCCATGGTTGTTAAACGTCCCTCATGGAACAATATATTATAATAAAGAACCTTTATCTTTAAGAGTGAATCAGCA
The DNA here is from genome assembly GCF_003368295.1 of Carassius auratus. Lineage (NCBI taxonomy): Eukaryota > Metazoa > Chordata > Actinopteri > Cypriniformes > Cyprinidae > Carassius > Carassius auratus. Next base: position 4,583,369 of record NC_039290.1, read on the forward strand.
AGCACTGCTCTGTTTAAAACATTGATCGTGTTTAAATCCATTCTGCATACGGTCACCCAAAATTGCAGAAGTGCTAAAAACTCTGCTGATGACTCACTAATGCATGTGTTCAGTATTTGATAGAAAACTAATCTCTACAGACAATTTATTTCATTCTGGTTATGCCCAAAACCATGACATATTTGGAAAGAACCAAATCATATCCATTTATGACCAATGCAAGTACAAAAAAATAATAATAATAATAATAATGATTTCAATGAATCGTTAATGAATCACTCAGACTGTTTTATGAATCAGTTTGACCAATTTCTTTGATTCAAGTTTCTACTCTGCTTAAAAGGAATACTGCAGTAGCAGATTAGATATTTTAGAGAAAACAAAATAACTAGAAAAATGTTTATTAGAAATTGTCATTACTTTTAAGATATAGTTTTTTAACATTTTCAGGCCTAGAATACAAATTTTCCTAATATCTCCATGTTTTCCATGACACATTTTTAGCCTTATTTGAGTTAGAGGGACAATTTATGAACTGTTGTGATTTGAAATCTTACTGCATTGAAAATTTCAGGCTCTCTATTCAAACAGACGAGAGCTGTACTTGCATGACTAGAAAATATCTGCAGGGGAGCGTTACCATGATGACCAAGTGGACCTACTTGAATCATTAAGGACTTGAGCTACCAGTTGAGATGCCGCCAGCATAGTTTTCTAACGGTTTTTAACCTTCTGACAAAGAGAAACTCTCCACAGTCTACATCTGGCCGAATACTACCTGATTCCCCCCTGCCCATATTGCAGAGAGTCCATAATTAGGTTTTTATGAGGCATTGTCTGACTCCGTTCCCATAGCAGGTGTTACTCAGCATCAGCTGACTAATGCTGTGAAGCATTAAGAAGAATATCCTGCTATTTATGGGCTTGCTCTGATAATGCATCTTTATAAGTTTTGTGAAAACAAATCTTTCGTTTTTCATCCTGAACAGCCCTCTACAATTGCAATGGCTCATGGTTATTATAATTATAATCAAGGCTTTCTCCTTTAAGGATAGTTGTGTCATAATTTAGTCACTCTAATGTCCTTCATAACCTATATGGCATTGTGTTAAATCACACCACTATGAGCAAAACATTTACTTTTTTGTTCCAAAGAAGAAAGCAAGTCATGTGGGTTTGGAACAACATGCGGGTGAGTAAATCATGACAGAACTGCACTGTTCCTATTACCGCTACACTACACCACACCACCTAGGGAGTTAATGCAGCAGACGCCCACAGAAAACGAATCAGCTTAGAGTTAACAGTGCAAACATTTAAGGCTGATGTATCATTTCTTGAGAAGATCTTATAAGGATAATATGATTTGTTTTGAAAAGTGTTTTTTTTTTCCTGCTTGATTTCCTTTCAACAGCAGCAATGGACAGTAAAAATGGTTGGGTGATTCCCAGTTGATCAGGTTCACTGTATCCTCATGCCTGATTAAACATAGTATAAGCATGGAGATCTCTCCACCCCGTTGCTCCTTTGACTGAGTAAACTGTCTAGAGTGAAACTGCAGCTGGCTGGATCACATGTTCCAGTAAAAGAGGGAAATTAAACAGGGATATTGACTGTCTAAATGAAGGTGCTGGGAAGTATCAGAAATCACATGATTATGAAATGCTGTTGACAGGTGTCTTTATTCATTTACTTTATGGAGTGTCCAAATTAGTCATATAATTCCTGATAGATAGATGCAGTTCTAAATATAAATTGCTGCATCTCAGGCTCCTTGGAAGTAAAAGAAAATCATAAATAAATTAAAGACGACTTGCCATTTATCTTATCACTTGTGAAGTAGACACAAATTTAATGAAGTGTGACTAATGCATTAATAGTCTTAAAGAAATAGTACCCCAAAAATAAAAATTTGCTGTTTTGGACTGCGTATGCTTATAAATGGTGCTTGAACTATGCATGTTTTGCATGACATTTTCTACTGAAGAAAGCAATATTATGGACTTGTATTTTAGCTGGAAGTAATTGTTTGAAGTTAAAAACATTTGAATGATGAATTTGTTTGGAGATGTGTGGACTACTTGTGGATCATTGTGATGTTTTTATCAGCCTTTTGAATTCTCATTTTGACGGCACCCATTCACAGCAGAAAATAAAGTGTTGAGCAAGTGATACAATGCTAAATTTGTCCAAATCTGATGAAGAAACTAACTCATCTTCACCTCGGATGGCCTGAGAGTGAGAAAACTTTCAGCTAATTTTCATGTGAACTACTGTATTTCCTTTAAGACTGATGTCCCGGCTGCATGAGGATTGTTTTTTTGTACTGACAAAATATACAGAATTTCATATGGAAAAAAAAAAACTCTAGAAAATAGCAGACAGATAAAAGTCAACCCTGATAGACTGCAGACAGTGGCACACTGACACAACACAAGGATATCTTTTTAACTAGAGCTCTTTATCTCTTTCTCTGGGGGTCCTCAGGCAACCTGAGGGATTTCACACTGAGTCATGACTATTATTGCTGGAATGTAGAATAGGAAAATGTGGGTCCAGTATCTCGACGTAAAGACCGCTGCTCCATCAGACAGTAAGCAGAGCAGACACTACAATGTTACAATGTACAAACGTGCATGTTAATGTGGAGATCGGAAAGCACCAGTAAGGTTTGCACAGTGTCCATGTTTCTCTATGCTGTGTTGATGAGAATATTATTTTGTTTTTTTTCGTATGAAAATCAAATGATCAAAACCAACTGAAATTAATGTAATCTAAAAGAGATCAGTCAGTATTGTGCCTTTTTATATTTAGATGCTTCATTTTGGTAAAAATGCTCATTATATGAGATTTACTCCGTAGTTCACTAAAGTTCACTCAGGTCTATACCGTGGTCGGGTCTTCCTGTGTACATTCTTTTCCAAACTGTGAGGGAACAAACCTTAAGATGAACAATGAACAATACGCTATAAATAACCCATCCTTGATTAACCCTTTAACAACATGTAAACACAAAAACATATACAACAACAAACAGAAAGCTCTGCTCATGTTCAGTGTCTGGGGGACTTTGGTTAAGTGTCTTAGCCTCCAGCTTCACATCATTTGGCATCGGTTTCAAAGCCATCTTCCCTTCACACACATCCTGACATGCAAACAAACACACTTTATTGGCTATACAGAGTCAATAGTATGTTCTGAGAAAATTGCACCTGCACGTATTCACAATGGGAATATTGTATGGGTTATTCCAATGGGTTCTGCCAACTAAAAGCAGACACTAGCATTTAATATCTTATATACAATCTTTAAACAAGTAAACAAAATAGTTTTTCCATGTTAATATTATTATTATTGTTTTTTTTTTCAGGAAGATGACATTTTTAAAGCAGCACTAATGCGTAGCCTATTCAGTTGAATTGGCAGGATTTATTAACGCTTAAAACATTCTTTGATATAGAATTTTTTCTTTCTTTCGTGACAAATAGCCAGTATGTTTAAATAATTTATTTCTACTACTTACCCAGCTGATTCCCCGGATCTGAGGTGTTTTCTCACTGTTACACCGATCGGGAAAGATTTGGTAATTGTAACTCCGAAATAGATGCATGTTTCAGTAAGGTCCGATGTATGAACAATTATTTTACTTAAGGATCACCTGTTGCAGCAACACATGTCGAAAACTACATCTGCAATAAGGATTTGACAATCCCTGTTTAAGGACAACCGGACCTGCACGCTGCATTCCTATGTGCGTGAAATTTCCAGCCTCAGAATGCCATTAAAACCTGCTGCTCGCTGTCAGACTTGCCTGCGCGTTCTCGACAATCCAGTCGAGGCACCACCCCCCGCCCCGCCCCCGCCCCGCCCAAGCGTGTACTGGGGGCGCGCCTCTCACTACTCAAACCAGCAGCAGCATCCGCGTGGATTATCCGCAGGTGTTTGTTTACATCAGATCTGAACGAATTTTACAATCGTACATGGGTCGCGGAACGGACCGAGAGGGCGACATTATAACCTTAAATGTACCAAATTCTTGTTAATGTACTGCATAAAGTATGTAAGATTGTACATTTTTTCATCTAATGTACATTTTAAACAGTAACGTTACTAATAGTAGGCCTATGATTTAGATGCCAGATATATTATGTATTTTTTAAAGCAATGACTCTGGATAATTATTATTTTTTTAATGGAGATCACGGTTCTCCAACGATTATGAAACAAAACATTAGGCCTAGACAACCCAACAAGGCTATAATTTAGTCTAACGTTACTTGTGGAACTATTTTTTTAGCCCATGTCATAATTGTACCAGGCCTAAAAATTAACCCGAACCTGGGCCCAGGAGATACATAATATAGACTTTTGTTTTCGCTTGATTTTTATTCTTTGTGTGAATTAAGTAATATTTGGTAAACCTTATTTTTTTACAAGCTGCAAGTTGCTTATTTAATGTGTTAATAATGAGAGCTTCTTTTAAATACACATTGTAGGCTATTTATTTTTATTGTTTAACCCTTTCAAAGTCGTGTGGTGGGTGGTACCATACAGTAAGGGTATCATTACTGTTTAAAAACCATTAATAAAATGAGTACACACGCACACACATTTTTTTGTCACTTAAAATATAAAAAAATTAAATAAAGTTTTTGTTTTCTTAAAATGTAATTAAAACTTCAACATTTTATTTCAGCTACTTGCTAAGGGAAACATTTAATTTCATTTAATTTAACATGTATTAAAATAACAAAAATTAAAACAAACAAAAAAAAAACTAGATATACAGTTTGACATTTCTAACCATTTGAATGGGCACGAACGAATGATCTGTTAAATATAATACAATTTTGGGACATTATTGCAATTAAAATGATAAAACACAGCATAGAAGGTTATTAAGTGAAATTAACGCAGCTGTCTTTTTCTATTATTTTCATAGTACAGTGAAGGATTATTTCATCTGCATTCAGAAATGAAATATAAACTTGCAGTAAAAGAACCACTAGAGCAGGCAAAATGTGTTTAGCTCATGTGTTTGACTCTGTCTCTCCTTAAGTGCTCTTATCTTTGTGTTCCAGCTGCATGATAAACCTTGAGGGGGTGAGGATCAGGGGGCGTGTCCATAACCCACCTTATTTACTAATGCAGGTGCCAAGGTTGGAGTGAAAGAGTAAAATGAACAGGAAACTGCAGCACTGGCTTGATTAAAAATCCCTCTTAAGTTTGAATAGGTCACTTTTTTTTTTTTTTTTATAAGTTTTGAATGTTTGCAGTCTAATAAAATGGGTTTGCTTTAAAGATGGTGGATAAGAGAGCAATGAATTATGCCAGTGCAAAGAAAAAGTTTGTATGTCCACACAGTAATTACAGTAAAGGAAGTAATTTTAATTTTCTGTACCTTTTCAAGGGACGAGCGCAGAGACAACCGGAGGAATGTGTCTTCTGAGCACATGATTGCTGGAGCCTCTGAGGACACAAAGGTAAAGAAAGAGAAGTCAGTACTGTTTGATTCAATTTGCTCTCCTTTTAATGTTACATCATGTTATCTCTCATCTCATGCTTATGATTTGTGAGATCTCGTGACTCCCACAAAACCCAGTGGCAGGATAATGTGAACTCCGATGAGTATTGTATTTGCTCACTGTTGCTCACTTGCAAATTGTTCCAGAGATGGAAACTCAAGCTCTTTTCCAGAATCTAGTAAGCTGCCTCAATTTCTATCATCCTAACTCAAATCTTAATATATAATCATGCAGTATATTCAGTAAATGTATATATAATAAATATATACAATTATATACGTAAATATCAAATATATTACTCTACACACAAAAATAAAAAATAAGAAATGAAATATTTATTTAAATAATACAAATGTATAAACAGTATGTTAAATATGGTTTGTGCGTGTAAACATACATACATACATATATATATATATATATATATATATATATATATATATATATATATATATATATATATATATATAAATTAAATATATAAAATAAATATTTAAAAGTAATAACGTTTAAATATATTATTTAATATTTAAAAAATATTTTATATAATATCTATCTCATATTTTAAAATAAATATATGCTGCATAAATATATCTTTTATATTACTGTATGTATTCTTTTTCCTTGAATTTTCCTTGTCTCTGTCCGCCATCAGGTTTTCAACAGGCTTGTCACAGGCAGTCTATTCTTGGATTGCCTTATCCTTGATTATATGCAGTGCTGTCTTAGATTTGAGCTAAAACAGGTTATCTTAAAAGGCAACATATTTTTCTGATTACTATTTGGAGGTGAACAGCTCACAGGGATTGGAACAGCACTTACAGTGTATTAACACTGGTATCCCATGCTAATTATATTAATTATCATTTACTAAAATGTATTATCTTTTTGAGGAATGAATGTCATTTACTTTAATGGGCATTGTCCTAACATGTATGTCATCCCCACCCACAGGTCACGTTGGGGACATTCTAAAGACAGGTCCAACCCTGAGAATGTCCATGTGGCTGGAGGTAAGGGAACATTACATAATATTTGTTTAGATCCCGGCTATTGTTTCAGGAGAGTGGGCTTCCTTTCCTGGAGGACTGAAATATAAAAACATTGAGTCACTATACTGTGGAGTCTTTCATCCACTGCTGTTCCACTCCTCAGTCCAAAATAATGGAATAATAAGATCTGAATACAATATGTTCCTGCTTTTTTTTTTTTTTTTTTTTTTTTTACATATGTATGTAAATCAGCTTAGTTTCTGATTGGGGATCAAAACGCACAGCGGAGCATAACAAACAGAAAAGCGGTTTGTCTGTACTTGCAATCCAAGCTGTAAACACCTTGACAAGTGTGTATTAGGTCTCACAGATTCTTCTTTTGAGCTTAATTAGTTAGGAACATTGATTTAACACTAACCACTTATGTGATAATGTGCTATGCTAAACTGAGTTTGAGTGCGAGTTATTAATGATTATGTGTAAAATGTTGTAACTGGGTGGCTGCAAAGATTCCTTGAATTTGTACATTCTTTGGAAGCTTTTCAGTGTTTTGGCTCTGTTCACCTGCCTTCCTCCATAAGGGCCCCAAAAATACTTCTCAACTGTTGTCCTGGGTTTATTATCTCTGTCAGCACTGCAGTAACAGACCCACAAAACCAGCATCTCTCGCCAAAACAGAAATGGCTGCTGAAGCGAAAGCAGTTGGTGTTTCAACACGAGCATGACAAGGCTTTGCTTGCATATATATATATATATATATATATTTGGCCTGCACACATCAGAGCGGTTCTAGACATGTTTTGACATTTAAAACCATTCAAAAATATAATTTTGACATAATTTGTAGTCAATGTAGTGAAAACATAGGGATTGATTAATTTAAAAACACAAAATGTAATATTTAGCCAAATTTGTCCCATATATTTTCTACCTACCTTTATTTCCCCCATTTAGAAAAAAGGAAATAACCTTATTTGGACCTTCTACAGCACGACCAGAGGACAAGAATCTAAAATACATTGTTAAACTTTTATTTTATTTTATTTTATTTTTTATATTAATGTGAAATAAAGGCTAATTAAACCCCAAACTATTCATTTATTTTATTTGTTGTCATTAATGCATTTTGTAAGATATTAAATAAAGATTACAAATTCACACAAGTCAGGGATTTAAATTAGTTGAATAATTAGTTAAAATGTCAAACCTCATATAAACTGAATAACTACTAAAACATAAAACAGCGTATATTAAAATAGTTTACCTTCTAAGTTTGATGATCAGCCTTTTTCCGAATCTTAAGTGCCTCCTTTCACTGACTATTTTATAAAGTTTAGTACCATTTCTGGAAAGTGCCATGCACACTAGTATTCATGCATGCATTTGTGTGCTCACAGAAACAACAGATATGTGATTTGATGTTTGCAAACTTTCACAACACTAATCGTGAGGTCTGCATCTTGCAAAACAGGTATTCACTTCCACAGAAGAATATTAGTTTTGTCTTAACGAGTCTTGTTTTTCTTCTTAGCAGACAAGATCTGTTTAAAGAAGGAGAGCATTCTGCTGTGTATATCCTCCATGTACGTCTTTCTTTTTCACAATCTTTCAATTTGCTTTGTGCCTGACTGCTGTATGTTTGTGTGTGTGTGTGTTTGTGTGTGTGTGTGTATGTGTCAGTGGTTGCGTATGGCAAAAGCGGTGCCAATGACAGAACTCAGAAATCAAGTTCTCCTCTATGTGATTCTCACAAGGCACTTGATCTTGTAGTTTGTATCAGACAGAGAAGCACAGGTTTGACTCAGATCAGATAGAAAGAGACACTATAGATGTTTTAGACAGTCAAAATGTGTCTGTGTGCAGTGTCAATAAAAAGATGTGGATGCCTTTTCAGATATGAACATGCTACATTGACAACATTTTAAACAAAATATTTTAGATTGATATAAACTCACAGATCGAGAAGACAATAGTCTATTAAGACCCAGTCAGTTAACCTAGTTAACAGCTGGAAGAATTGTTTTGCAGAGCTTTATACTTAGTTATCTCTGAAGTCTATGGCAGTGGAATAATTTATTGTACATCTCAGAAACCCTATTAAGTAAACGGAAGGTAATAATGAAATTTAAATGATAATGACTGATAATTATAGCTGCTTGAATGAACCATGATGTTGACTGACTGTTGAATTTCGTTGCTTTTGTCTATTGTGTTTTATTTTGTGCAATTTCTTCTTGGCCAGGAGACTCTTATAAAAGAGCTTTTATTTTCCTGGTTAAATAAAGGTTGAAAATATAAAATAAATGTATTTATAATATATATATATATATATATATATATATATATATATATATATATATATATATATATATATATATATACAGTATTGTTCAAAATAATAGCAGTACAATGTGACTAACCAGAATAATCAAGGTTTTTAGTATATTTTTTATTGCTACGTGGCAAACAAGTTACCAGTAGGTTCAGTAGATTCTCAGAAAACAAATGAGACCCAGCATTCATGATATGCATGCTCTTAAGGCTGTGCAATTGGGCAATTAGTTGAAAGGGGTGTGTTCAAAAAAATAGCAGTGTCTACCTTTGACTGTACAAACTCAAAACTATTTTGTACAAACATTTTTTTTTCTGGGATTTAGCAATCCTGTGAATCACTAAACTAATATTTAGTTGTATGATCACAGTTTTTTTAAAACTGCTTGACATCTGTGTGGCATGGAGTCAACCAACTTGTGGCACCTCTCAGCTGTTATTCCACTCCATGATTCTTTAACAACATTCCACAATTCATTCACATTTCTTGGTTTTGCTTCAGAAACAGCATTTTTGATATCACCCCACAAGTTCTCAATTGGATTAAGGTCTGGAGATTGAGCTGGCCACTCCATAACATTAATTTTGTTGGTTTGGAACCAAGACTTTGCCCGTTTACTAGTGTGTTTTGGGTCATTGTCTTGTTGAAACAACCATTTCAAGGGCATGTCCTCTTCAGCATAGGGCAACATGACCTCTTCAAGTATTTTAACATATGCAAACTGATCCATGATCCCTGGTATGCGATAAATAGGCCCAACACCATAGTAGGAGAAACATGCCCATATCATGATGCTTGCACCTCCATGCTTCACTGTCTTCACTGTGTACTGTGGCTTGAATTCAGAGTTTGGGGGTCGTCTCACAAACTGCCTGTGGCCCTTGGACCCAAAAAGAACAATTTTACTCTCATCAGTCCACAAAATGTTCCTCCATTTCTCTTTAGGCCAGTTGATGTGTTCTTTGGCAAATTGTAACCTCTTCTGCACATGCCTTTTTTTTAACAGAGGGACTTTGCGGGGGATTCTTGAAAATAGATTAGCTTCACACGGACGTCTTCTAACTGTCACAGTACTTACAGGTAACTCCAGACTGTCTTTGATCATCCTGGAGGTGATCATTGGCTGAGCCTTTGCCATTCTGGTTATTCTTCTATCCATTTTGATGGTTGTCTTCCGTTTTCTTCCACGTCTCTCTGGTTTTGCTCTCCATTTTAAGGCATTGGAGATCATTTTAGCTGAACAGCCTATCATTTTTTGCACCTCTTTATAGGTTTTCCCCTCTCTAATCAACTTTTTAATCAAAGTACGCTGTTCTTCTGAACAATGTCTTGAACGACCCATTTTCCTCAGCTTTCAAATGCATGTTCAACAAGTGTTGGCTTCATCCTTAAATAGGGGCCACCTGATTCACACCTGTTTCTTCACAAAATTGATGACCTCAGTGATTGAATGCCACACTGCTATTTTTTTGAACACACCCCTTTCAACTAATTCAACTAATTGCCCAATTGCACAGCCTTAAGAGCGTGCATATCATGAATGCTGGGTCTCATTTGTTTTCTGAGAATCTACTGAACCTACTGGTAACTTGTTTGCCACGTAGCAATAAAAAATATACGAAAAACCTTGATTATTCTGGTTAGTCACATTGTACTGCTATTATTTTGAACAATACTGTATATATATATATATATATATATATATATATATATATATATATAAAATTTTTAAGTAATTTTTTATTATTATTTAACTTATTTAAATCTTAATTACTAAATATAATTTTTAATGTTTGTTTTATTATAATATATTTTTGATTTATATGTATTGATTATTTATTATTATTATTTATGAATTAAAAAGTCAACTGTGTTTAAAAAAACTAAAACAACAACATTCAATTAGATTTAGGTGGCACTTGCTCATGCAAAAAAAAAAAAAAAAAAAAAAAAAAAAAACATTACATTGAGGATCTTGTATGTGGTTGCCAGGGTGTTGCTGTGCAGTAACTAAGGTTTTCTGGGTTGTTAGGTGGTTGTTTACTGCCATCACAAGTGATATTCTGGCCTGTATATAAATCTGCCTCCTTATATATAAATCTATACACAATATCTAAACAAATAGCAATAGTGCTGCTTGACTTAGTGTGCCCTCTAGTGTGCATTTACAGCTATAGTACATTTTACACACTTGATAAACTGGAGTCAATTTAGTGACAGCGTTTCTAGTAGCCTGTATTCTTAATCTACTGTATAACCTTAGTACTTTACATTTCCCTTAAGTGTGCACAAAGTCCACAAATAAACTATTTTAACTGGCAAACCAGTACTACATTTCTAGAATACTTTCACATCACAGAGAGTAAAATACAGTGAGAAACAAGCGCACGGTTCCTTTGGGAAAGGGTGTAGGACTTCCTGCAACAAATCACAGCCTTTTGTAATCAATCTTCAACTCGCTGTAGATTCCCAATGCAACATCATTTCACTTTAATTAAAATTCACACACATTAATGTCCCGTTCACTGGACTCTCAAGCTTCGCACATGCACACGAAGACTGCTTCCGTCTTTACACAACAGTATGTGATTTTACAAGCTCATAAATCCTGTCATTCCAAATCATCTTTTTCCTTCCCATACCAACTAAGCGCCCCATTTCATAGAAAGAGAGGATCTCTGTTGTCCGTGGAGGAAGGAAATATTGTTTATATTGGAAGTCCAGGGAAATAGGAAGTGCTGAAAGCCCCCGAAGGTAGGTGTTTAAAATGCACACCTACTCAGCCACATTATGTGTAACTTCCTGTCTGCTGTTTGGGGGCTTCTGTAAATTCACAGGTCACTTTCTCGCGGCTTCTGTCACCCACTAGTCTCTTACATTTCCCAGCATCATGATAAATCAAATGCCCACAGAATTTCCCATAGTTATTTGAGAATTTCTGAGCTTTCTTTTTCCACTCAAGATTATTAAAAGCACAACCATAGCTAATTTTTAGCTAATGTGTAAAACAGGTTGTAAATATATTTATTATTATTATTATTATTATTATTATTATTATTATTATTTATCGTTACTGTCATTACAATTACTAAATTCCTTATAAAGAAAAAATTGTATTAATTGAATTAATGTATTTATTATATATTTTTTTCCAAGGCATTGATGTTTGCCTACAAAACTACCACTGGCTCTGCACCCATTTACCTAAATTCGTTACTTCAGACTTATGTGCGCTCTAGAAGCTTGTGTTCTGCAAGTGAACATCGCTTGATTGTGCCATCCCAAAGAAGCACAAAGTCACTTTTACGGACTTTTAAATGAAATGTTCCCTCCTGGTGGAATGACCTTCCCAACTCAATCCGAGCAGCTGAGTCCTTAGCCATCTTCAAGAATCGGCTTAAAACACATCTCTTCCATCTCTATTTGACCCTTTAACTTTACCACTCACTATTCTAGTTCTAATCTTAAAAACAAATCTAACTCCCTTTCTTATCTTTTTGTAATCTATTTTCTTTTAATTTATTATACAATTATAAAAAAGACCTCTAACACTAGCTTGCTCTATTCTTTTTCTTGTATTTTTCTTCTTTTTTCTCTATTCTATCTGTTTTCTTTTTATTTATTTTATTATTTAAAAGCCCTTGTTACATTAAATGTAAATGTATTTATTTTAATACACATAATCATAATGGATATTTTATTAAAGTATATTAAAATATTAGTAATTTTGTTATATATTTTTTATGATTATGATGATGAAATTTTGTTACAATGAAATACGATCAGCCTTTTTTTTTTTTCTATCAGCGCTGTAAAAACGTTTTGCAGTTACCTGAAAATGTATCACAATACACTGATTCAGGTTTTGTTCAGAATTTGTCAGAAATTCTAATTATATAACAAAACTATTAATAAGTATATAATTAAAGTCATTTTTCAGGATCAGATCTCGTTTTCTCAAGTTAAACACTCTTCTACTCAAATACAAGGTAAATGTTGTATCTGTCGGTGATAGATTTCATAACCACACTTACCAATACGTCTGTAGATTATGTTGACAGTGTTTTCTTTCTTTTCCAAATAGTTTTCTTCAGTGCCAGGGTCAGTTTTGTCTTTAATGTCTTCAAGGCGAGCACCGTTCATCCGTCTCTGTCTCTGTATGACTTTTTCTTTCTCTTTATCTCTCGCTTGATCTCTCTCTTTAGTCTTTATGTCTCCCAGTGCTGTCTGTGAGGCATACAGAGGAAACCACATAGTGTTGCTCTCATTTGAATCGCTGAAACCATGTGAGTTACCGGCTTCCTGCTGCTCTCTGACTGGTGACAAAAAGTGGCTTTGTGTTCATTTCATGTAAGTTGACTTATGGAGGTGTGTCTTAAAATGTCTTTCACTTTTTAACAGTGACTGGTGGGGAAACGGGGCCAAAGTACATCTATGGCCTGGTTCAGTACTCTCTGGACTCGTATTCTGTTTATGCATTAGCATCTGTCTGGCTAAAGATGTGTGCTCAACACTGCTTGAGATCATCATTTTGATCATTTTAAATGGATACAGCTTGGACGTTTTTCGTTCCTTGGGCAGTGGTAACATCATAATGTCTACCCGCACAGTTAATTCATTACTATTGCAAATTTTACACACATTTTATATGATCCCAAGGAACAGTTTGTGAATGATGTAGGCCTGATTAATTCTGGGTGAAGCATTTCTTCTATTCTGTAATGGAATTTTATGCATGATCTGCATAATCGATGCACACTGATGATCACTCCCGTTAGTTTTGACAACCTATTTGCAATTAAGATTATTATTATTATTATTTATTTAGTTTTTTGTTTGTTTCACAGCTACTGTAGTGCCTGAGAATGAGTCTCATAGTTAGATGGCAAACCACTGAGCAGCGAGCAGAGATCAAACAGATTAAAACCACCATCTGCAGTGCTGTGCAAACAACAAGAAACATGTGACATCATGTGTGTAGCCTCTAGATGTTTCCACACACCTTTCCTGTAAATATACACCTTATACTGTAATTATTTACAATAAACGAGTGTTTAATTAGCATGCGTACATAATTCAATTCTCAGCAATGAACGCACATTTAATGCATAATTATTATTTGAGCACATTATGATTAGCCATAATTTTCACGATGAGCATTGCAGCATTTATGAGTCATGCTATGAAATGAGAACCTTTGATTTTTACAATATTTAAAGTATACACACGTGTTTTGCAAGTTTAAATAACGTTATATAATTTTAAATAAAATTCTAAATGGATAGCATTAAAATGCTTCCGTTGTTCGCACATATTTAGTTGATTTAAATGCATTTTTAGAATATCCATATAGAAATAAAACGTTTTGTCTAACAATTCAAACGTCCGCGACTGTGAGGTTGTTGATGGTTGCTATGGGGATACCGGGGAGCTCTTCCGGTTCATGCAGTCGTGTTTACGAATAAGCAGAGCTGCATTACATAATCTCTCATCGATGGTATAATCCTTCCCTTCAGCCTCGTTTAACAGCTTTACTGCGGTACTGTATGCATGATTAATGGGTCCGAACAGGATCTACATCAGTGTGGGATATGCCACGTTCGGCGTGTTGGTGGGATTTTCGGCGTTTATCGTGTGGAATGTGGTTTATAAACAGCCATGGACGGCGGCGATGGGCGGATTATCAGGTCTGTAAATAAACTCAAGGCCACAGACTCATTGTCTTCACCCATCCGCTGTCAAATATAGACATTTCACATCCTGTTTCTTTTTCTGTCATGTCTTTTAATTCGTTGTTATTAACAACGAATGTGTGTTGTTGCGGTTGGAAAGATCTCTGGCTGTCACGTTGTGTATAATACAGTCTGCAGCGTGTGGTTCGCTACCACAATAGAGAAATAATTTGTGATTTATTTTTCTTTTCTTATAAGGATCAGCCTGTTATCTTTTTTAAATGACTTTGGAAACCTTCACTCATAATTATGCCGACTTCTGACTATTTCTACCCAGAGAGAGAAAGAAAAACACATGCCATCCTATTACATTTATATAATCAAAACAATATAAATAAATTCATATTTAAATAATTGATTTTATTCCAAATAAATAAGTTGTGTTTGTGTTCTCCTTTTGATTCATCTTAATTTATTTTACTTTTTTTTTTTTTTTACTTTGCACTAAATATTTCTAAAAGTAGTAGTAAGAAAACACTTTCCAGTTTTTCTACTTAAAAGTTTACTTTTAATTCAAAGTGTTACCTGAAAAGCTATATATATATATATATATATATATATATATATATATATATATATATATATTTATAAATAGCACAATGTACTGTGTTAATATTAGAGAATTTTCAGTATTTATTATTTCCAGGTGTTTTACCAGGTGTTTTTTTTAATTTTTGCACTTCATTGCATTGTGTAATGTCGAAAAATGTCAAAAGAATTATTGGATAATGTCAGAAAATTAACTACCAGTACATATTTTACTTCTTTCTGTCATTCATTTATTCTTTATTATTGTTATTATTATTATTATTTAAGGAATTTTTTTTACAGTGTACACACCAGTTAATTGTTCAGTGTATGGTTGTGTATATCTTATGGTTTAAATCTCCAGGAGTTCTGGCACTCTGGGCACTGGTCACCCACATTATGTACATTCAGGACTACTGGCGCACATGGCTCAAGGGACTCAAGTTCTTCATGTTTGTTAGTTCCGTCTTCTCCCTCCTGGCTGTTGCAGCTTTTGCCACATTCATAGCTTTAGCTGTTCTAGAAAAGGAATGTAAGTAACTTCACATGGACAGCTTTGTCTCATAAAATGCCCCCCCCCCCCCAATGAAAAAAATAACTGTAAAATATGCATGTTTAAAGTGGATAGTGTTGTCTGTAATGTGTTCTGTATGTTTTTGTCTTCAGCAATAACTGACCCCAAAAGCTTCTATCTGTCATCCGTGTGGAGCTTCATGACTCTTAAATGGGCCTTCCTGCTGGGCATGTACTCCTACCGTTACCATCAGGAGTTTGCTGACATCAGCATCCTCAGTGACTTTTGATTGGCTCCTTCATCTGTAATAGATTTGTAGTTGCCAGTCGGTGGCTTCACCTGCCAATATGAAGATGGAAGGATGGATGGATCTCCTTTTATAATACCATCTTACGGCCTCCTTGCTTTTACAGAAAAGACTCAAATCTCAGCCCCTTCTTCCCTCTGATCCATGCCCTGGAGTAAGAAGTCAGTGAATGTCTGCGATCTGCCTCTTTCCTGTCATTTTGAGTTAATAGAGGGTTTTATATTGACATTGGATAAAGGTATGACAAGTGTTTGCACTTCCAGGCAGTTGATACACTAGGATTTGGTCACAGGTAGTTATTACTTTACCCAGGGCAGTGTCGGTCCAAAATGTCATATTTGAAATGAAGGCTTTCCTTTACTGTCAGAAAAAAAGCACAACAATTGTACATTTAGGGGTGCAACAGCTTGTCACAGGCCTTGTCCTAGTGACAATATGCATTCCTAGGCAACCACTATAAACCTTTTTGGGTGAATTTGGCCCAATTGCTGAGGTACAATTTTTGCCAATGTTTTTTTCTCGGAGTAGTAAATTAGTTTATGATGAAGGATTGTCACAGCTGTATCAAGGGTTTTCAGTCAGCGATGGTGGAATTGACTTTGATTTAATGTTACTGTTGTTTTCAGACATAGACAGTGTTCTTTATTGTTTGCCATGTTATTTCTCTTTAAATGTTGTTTATACTGAGTTCTATTTATGACGGACTGTGATCGGAACTGCATACTACCATAATAGTATTTCTGCAGTATGTACACTAGCTTTTTTTTGTTGTTGTTTTGATGTTTATGAAAGAAGTATATTATGCTCACCAAGGCTGCATTTATTTGATCAAAAATGGATTAAAACAGTTATATTGTGAAATATTATTACAGTTTAAATTATCCATTTTCTGTGTAGTGCATACTGTTCTCCCAAACAGTGCACAGGACACTATATATATCTCACAATGAAGGGCATATGACTTCAATGTGATGAGTAGTGAGAAATGTTAGCCTTTTAACATGTTGACTCATTATTTGTTTAGACTAGTAAAAATCAAGACATCCAAAGTAACTAAATACATTATAACTCATTGAAATGTGACAATGTAGCATTCTAAGCTTATTGGTGCATAATGCATTCTGTTTTGCACACTACCTTTATATGCATAGTTGTAAATATGTGGCAGTAGTATTCAGTTCCGAACGTTACTGTTGATGCATTATTATTATGCAGTTCCACTGTTTGCCGTAAGCGGCGGTGATGGAGCAATTGAATGAATGGCTAACTGGTGTTCATTCTTCTGCAGATATGTTTTTAGTGACATTATTACTTAATTGTGTTAAGTTATAACCATGAGCTGGATTCACCACATTTTTGAAAATGTAATATGTTATGCCATCTGAAATGCTACTTTGGGATTTTTTTTATCAGATAAAACAAATATGTGTTTATGTTGTGAAATTCATGTTCTTTGTTCTTTTAAAAGATGAGTGCTCAGTCTCTGTGTGCGTTGAGCAGATGTTAAGTATGCATGGGTCTGGTTTGTGATCATTTGCAGATGTTAAAGGAATAGTTCTCTCAAGCCCCTTTCACACTGCCATTCCGGCAAATACAGGGGTAAAGTGTTATTGTAATTGTTCCCTGGTCGCTAGATTTGGCACTTTCACACTGCCAGTGATGACCCGGTATATGTGCGTGCTTTCACACACAACCCCTGAAGATCCCGTAACGACACGTGACATCAGCGCGTGACGTGTAATGTACGAGTCGACAACGCTTGGAACGTTATACTTTAACTGAAGCAAGCAAACGATCTCTGCGTCAGCGCGGAAAGTGAGGAACTAACTGATCTCTGCTTCATTACAGTTTGCACATATGTTTTCGTCGCGAATGTTGATCTTCCTTCAAAACAGCCGGTAAAAGAGTCGCGCGATAACGTGCGTCATCACTTCGATACCGAATTAGATCTGGCTTTTGTTCACACAGCGCTCGTTCCGGATCGATTACCGCAATGTTACTATGTCCCCGACCCGGGTTCGATTCGGTAATCAATTCCGGGACGTGGTTGCTTTCACACAGAAGGCGACCAGGCAATGTTACGGGAATATTGCGGGTCCGACGTGCAGTGTGAAAGGGGCTTCAAAATTCTCACATATATTCACTGCCATGTCATTTAAACCCATTTTTTATATAGTAAAAAAGGAGACCATTCAAACTCATATTATAGCTTTGTATGAGAAACAAACTAAAGTTTTATCAATTACTAAATGAACTTCTCTTTTGTGTCCCACAAGGGAGAGAAAAAAAATTATAATGAGGTTGAGTAAATCATTTCAAAAGTTTTTTGGAAAACCATTCACTTTTAGGAGCCAAAAAGTAACAAAAACAGATTACTTTGCACTAGATTGCATAGAAATGTTAAATGTATTATTTGTTTAAATGAGAATAAGGGGTCACCATCAAGATTGTGAACTTTTATCTACAATATTTCACTCTATAGCATGTATGTAAAGAAGATTTGTACTATATGTTGCTTAAAACTTTGCACAGTATGTGTTACATTGGGACATTTAAAGGCAATTAAAGTACTGCTGTTTTAATCTATCCCACAATTCTTGTGTTTTTCCTCATCTTTTCTCTTTAAAGAGTTGTCTTGATGAACACACTGATCTGAAGTTTGACGCAGTTTGTAGTATCATGTTTGCACTTCTCACCAGCAGGGGGTTGCAGTTCAATAATATTCTTTTACTTTCATTTCAACAAGCTGAATCTCCTGCTGGAAGTTTTTTGCCTTGAAATATCACTTCAAAAATTATTCTGATGATACACTGACCTCTGATTACTAATAAGACGAATGGCTTCTTTTTCATTCCCACACTCACCACATAGATTTCTTCCTTATTTACGACAGTAAATGAAACTGCATAGAGTTGCTTAATATTATGTGGTGAATGTTGTTCATTTTAGGTTTAGCTTTGTAACATTTGCTTTAAAACAGATTTTCATGTTGGCTTACATCTGTTGACTTCTTGACTATAAACAGACTTCTTGGTGTTTTGAAGCTCTGTAGGCCAGACTCACCACTGTGACCTGAAAAAAAGAAAGTCGTGACATTTGCCAAGTATGGTAACCTATACTCGGAATTGGTGCTCTGCTTTTAACCCATCCAAGCGTGCACACACACAGCATTGAGACGTGAACACACACCTGGAGCAGTGGGCAGCTATATCCAGCGTCTGGGGAGCAATTGGGGGTTCAGTGACTTGCTCAAGGGCACTTCATCCATGGGCACTGAGGGTGGAAGAGAGCACTGTTCATTCACTCCACCCCCGCCCCAACTCCTGCCAGCACCGAGACTTAAACCCGCGACCTTCAGGTTACAAGTCCAACTCTAACCATTATGCCACAGCTAAAAAAAGGCTAGTAGTCAAATGTACACGTTAATTCAAAACTGTTACGGATGTAGTATACAGACTGAAACAGACATGCACTATTTTCAAGAGGTGGGGATTATGGTTTTTGAGCTGGATAAAACAAATCTTAATCTGGAGTAAGGAAGAGAATCACGGTCTCTAAACCCATCAGGTGTCATTCAACATGCATCCTTGAATGTGATGGGTCCTTGAAGTCTACTTAAATCACTATCAGTCAATACAGTCAACACTGTTTCATTATATGGAGGATGGCACAGGCCTGGTGTACAAGACTGCAGTCATCAGGATGTGGGCTTCTCATCAGCAATATGTGAAAGCAGACGGGGAACAGCTGGGGCAGTACTGAGACAGGAAGTGGTGTTTGTATGTTTATAACATATAGTCTGTCTTTATCACACAACACAGCAGCTAGTGTCTTCTTCAGGAACAATGCAGCTCAACAGAGGCAAGTATACAGTGCATTGTTCTGTAATTTTGTTCTTCAATCCATTGTGAAAGTTTGACATTTAAATGGCATTATTAAACAACAGATTATGTGATGATAGTTTACATATTTTACTAAGTGTCTTAGAAGTGATTTTTTTTCTTGAATATGTTTTAAATTCACAATCGTTCTAATGTTTGGGGTCAGTAAGATGTTTTATAGAATTATTCACACTCACACACACACACACACACACACACACACAATTTATTAAAAGCAACCACATGCACAAACTTGTTACAAAATATACTAAAATATAAATTAATGCAGCTTTGGTGAGAATTAGAGATTTCTTTCAAAAACAATACAAAAAAAACTTTACCAACCCCAATTATGTTATGATATAACATACAATAACTTTGCATGTAAGACATTTTCATGCTATGTTGCGTTTAATTTGTTGCCATCATTTGTGCAGTTAAGTATTATCCTTACCAACACTTACACATCAGGATGTGGCACTTAATTTAGGTTTCCGCCGCTAAAACAGCCACAGACTTATTGACTTGCACATAAAAAAAAATAAAAAAAAAGTCACAAACTACTTTTTTAACAATTTTTCATAGAATTCTTAGATATTAATAATGATTTAATTAATAATGTTTTTTTTTCTATTGTTTTTCAGCTTTTGCATTTCTTTGCCTGGTGATTTCAGTGGGTGAGTCCACTCATTACCTGTTTAAAATGTCATTTAACATTCTCTCAAGGAGAACACTGCATTGGTGACGGTGTCATGTGGTAGAAGCACACGGCTGCTAGATTAGAGAGCACTTGAGAAAGGACACATTTGTGAGGAGGAACAAGCTTTAATTTAAAAAGTAAACCTAGACTGAATGCATTCAGAGTAACAATAATAACACAGCCCTGAAGTTTTCTCTCACTCCTTTGTCTCAGATGCGCAGAGGAGTCACAGAATGACCTGCTATCTGGATGTTTTAACACACCGCACACATGAAGGGCCGTGCTCTCACATCATCCTCCCCTTGACCTCCACTGATGGTGACCTTTACCTCCAAAGCCTGTCGGAAGATGACAGTGTTACTCTTAGAAGCATGAAGGAGAGGTCTGATTTTTGATGTTTATTGTTTAACTGAACCTACTTTTAGAGTCAATATTGACATTTTTGTTTTCATTTCAGTTTTTATAGTTTTTGCCATTTTTGCAATGTTTCTTATTATTATAATTTTTTAAAATTTTATTATTAAGTTATTTTAGTACTTCAACTTCAATGAAAAGAAATGTTGTCTTGGCAGTTAGCTGAAATATTATTAAATAATATTTTTGACTGTGTTAGTTTTAGCTGTAGTTTAAGTTAACCCTGGACTGAACGGCTAAAATTTCATACATTTGTAAAAAATAAATCAATAAATTATAATAATTATTAATTAATATTAATTAAAAAAATGTATTCTATTTATTTGTATATTATACGTATGTGTATAATCAGAATACACTATTTCAGCCTTTTTACACACACTTTTATTGAAATAATATGTAAAAATGTGTTTATAGAAATATAATATAATTTCCCCCAGAAATCCAGCTTTGAAGATTTTGCTTGGTTTGGAAGTCAGATCATCAAGGTACAAAACATTTTTCAACCTACTAATCCATTTTTTGAAACCACTTTGCTTGTACTTACTGACAAAGGGAATCTCTGAAAAACTCGTGAAAAAGTTGAACTAAAAGCACAAAAGATAAAAAAATAACATGTAGTAGTTGTCCCATTATATTGACAGTGCACATATTGGCACCTTCTGACACCAATAAAATGTGTTGTTTAGGTTGGAGCTGATGTCTGCTAATGAAGCGAGCATTGAGAATTTTGTTCAAACACTATTGAAATACTTAAAAGACAAGAGTTTAGACGGCCTAGACGTGACCTGGCTGGATGGCCCTACTTTTGACGAATCTAGTAGAAACAAAGAGCTAATCACAAATTTTCTGAAGGCAAGGACTATTATTTTCAGGCAGAACACTTTTAATTGAGTTTCGCTTTAATAACAATAAATTGTATTACAAGCTTCCATTTTTGTCTGTAGATACTAAAAGGCGCATTTAAAAAAGAAACACAGCCTCTACTTCTGTCAGTGTCTGTACTAGGGCCTGTTGACCACAGTGATGATGAGCAGACACTTTCACAGTGAGTCTCGTTCCTTCACACTATTCATATTGCACTTACTGTGCTCGGTTATTTTCTGTACTTAATAGTTTCCTTCCTTTCAAAAGGTATGTGGACTTCATCTCCATTTTGCCTGCTCAGCTCAAAAAGGATGGACCATACATGGTAAACTGCTCACATTTCTTATAATTTGTTAAGACAGGCATTTATTAGTTGGCTTTAAAATTAATTGAGTGCCTCAAGGATGACATAGTTTTGGATGTTAGACTCACTCTGGTTCACTCCACAAAGATCCAATGAGATTATTCCATTGGCTTTTGGATTATTGCAGAAAATAAGCTTTACAAAGGTTTCTGATCGTTACACGCTTTGTTCATTATTATAATCTTCAGAAATGAACAGAACTTTTATGAATTTTGCAGCCTAAATGCAATCACTGGAATTAAAAAGCTAAATGTAGACTATAAACGACCTACACATGATTTCAACATCACACAGCCATTAAGATTCCTAACTCTTTTAGTCTTTATTTAAAAAAATATTTCCCCTGAAAGTTCGAGATCAAAAAATTTGCAAAAGCACAACACAACAAGGGTGTAAAAGCAGACTAGTTGAGTTTACCTGCATGTTTAATGTCCCGACAGCTTCTGTAGTCCTATTTAGCAACTTGTTAGCGAGCAAAAAACTTTAAAGAACACAAGTGGGGTATTACTGATGTATTTTATGTAGTAGAATAAATATATCTTGAGTTTGTGTTCACCACAGACCTTATTTTAGGCATCCAAGCAAAAAAATAATTTAAAAAAACCCATTGACTTCAGGACAATGGAAACCGCTCAGGATGATGCTATGCTAAAATACTAACACTTTTCCGGGTTTTGGCCTACATAAATGCAGCCCACATAAAGTGATTTATTCTAGTAGATCATACTCCTGCATCCACATTCTTTTTATGGTCTAGGAAAAACATAACTAATAGACCTAACACCATTTCTACCACTAAAACTACCTCCCAAAAGAAAGAAAAAAAAATTAGTCTGTAAAACTTTATCACATCTATGATTCTTGAGATCTTCATATAAATGTTATTCCAGAACCAACAAGGATGTAGCCTGTCATATTTGGGTAAATCACATTCATCTGTTAGCATGTTAGCATTCTGACTGGGTTTACCTCATATTTCTGTCTAGCACTGGCAGGACCAGCATGTTGACCTACAAAAGTTCAGTCTAGCTATGCCTGCTTTTCTACGCCGGTCACGACGAAGGCATCACCACAGGGATCATTTCAATCATGAGGACATGAATACAGAGACAGGAAAGAAGGATCACATCCACGTTTTGGGCTTCTACCTGGGCGATCGGGTAGGTTATAACTGCAGATAGTATTAGCTTAGCATTTATTTTTTAGCTTCCTCAGGGAGATCTTAAGCTAAATTGTTTAATCATCTTTAACGTTTATCCTTCCAGGTGTGTCAGGCCATTAAAAGTCGACCAGAGAAGTTCATTACTTTAACAAGTTTCTCAGATGAACAAAGTCTTGTTGCAGAGGTAAGTGTATTTGTAAAGCAGTAACATAAAGTAGAAATGTAAACTACTAGATGGATAATCACAAGGAAGATAATCACAAGAAATTATGCGGCATCTATTCATTTCCAGGTGCTCCAGAAAGGCTTTGGTGGCATAACGGTTGTCTTCATAGATTTGGACGTCTTCTATAACTCCATATGTGCGCATCTTACTCAGGATGAACGAGCAATTGTTGAATCAAAGGTGGTTCTGCATTCACATCATGTACACAGACGTCAGAAGCATGGTGGTCATCATCACAGCAGGAACCATCACCACAGCCGTCACCACCATCATCACTCTCTTCTTCCTTATGGCAGCCATGGTCATCATCACCATGGACATCATCAACATGGTCATGGTCATCATCACCATCACCACCACCACCATCTTCAAATAATTCCTCAAAGAAACATAACCGTGGAAGAACGGGATGATGTGAAGTGATTAATATGTAATACAAAAAAATTCTTCTGATGAATGATAATGAGCGACGTCGTAAAACTTTGGTGTTTTAAGCTTGCCGATTCCCTATGTATGTATGTATGTATATATATATATATATATATATATATATATATATATATATATATATATATATATATATATATATAAATATATACACACACACACACACTCACACACACACACACACACACACACACACACATATATATATATGTATATATATATATATATATATGTCTTATAATAATTGTGGAAGTAATGTTAAAAATTATGGTAAATGATACATAATTTACCATTTAAATGCATATATATATATATATATATATATATATATATATATATATATATATATATATATATATATATATATATATATATATATAAATAAATTGATAGCCTGAATGCACTGTAAGTCGCTCTGGATAAAAACGTTATATCATATTTTTTCATTACAGTAACAAGAATTAGACTTTCACATTATTGCACTGGCAATGGCATTGCAGTATAATAATATACATTTTTTGTAATTGTAATACTGCAATGAGAATAATATTTTTTTTTCTGCATTATAGTACTGAGAATTAGATTTCTTTGCTTTACAATAATTTTGACTAATTTTGTTATGAGATGAGGTTTATGTTTTGCATTAAGCTTTCACATTTTTACTAATTACTTGTTATGCGAACTTCACAAATCATATGATTTTTTTTCAGTATTAAAACAAGCTTATTGTGTTTCAGATCAGATCGATGCAGCATTATGAAATAAAATGTGGCCTAAAAGTCTGGGTGATTTCACATTCTTCTCTTGAACACACTTGATGCACAATATTTGTATGAGCAAAATTATGATTTGATCAGAAACAGGCCTGAATGAACCACTCCGCAGACAGAGCCTCTTGAGGGCGACTGGCTTCTGTGTTTAGGACGGCAGGTGTAGGCACCGTGGGTCTAATGGTGGCGAATTCTGCTTCGCTTTATGCATAGGAATGCATTATGAATAGATTTATGAGCCTATTACTTGGACATCCTGGGGTGTAACACACACACACACACACCTGGTTCTTCAGCTGCCTGCAGTGGTTCAGAAGAGCAGTGGCACAGTGGGTGTGTACAAGGATTCCTGCAATTTTAGACTTTAATTGGGAGATGCAGGTAAATTACAGGCCATTCTCTCCTCGGGTGAGAACACGATCCTTAATATCACCTCAGCATCATAAGCTGATGAGCGACATTTAGCAGTTTTTAGAGAAGAATGTATATGCGTTAATGCACATCGCACTTTTTTATTGTGATATAGATTTACTTTCAGTTTATTTTAGTGGTAAATCTACACAATTTGAGTTTAAATTAGAATTTTTGGATCATTCGACACACAAAATCGACTTACAAAACGTTTTGAATTCAGTTCAGTTTTCTCCCATAAAAACTGATATAAAGTATTTGACTCGAACCTGCAACATTCTGATTATGAGTACGTATCTCTAACAATTAGGCCAGAATAAAATCAATACAGTGAATTAAACTATTTTAAAATAATCAGTTTAAATGTAGATTGAACACTTTTGATTAGATGGAATGTCACATGTCCACATTTGAACAGACTTTATTATTATTTATTAATTTTTTTTGCTGAACTTTGACATTTGTACTTTCCCACATTATTTTGTACTGATAAGATAAAAAAACAAACAAACAGATAAATAATGGAAAATTGTCCCTTTAAAAAGATTTATTTTATTATTTAATTATGTTGTTCAGCTTTTTTATTTTATTTTTTATTTACAGACTTCTGGGGGTAAATACATTTATTAGTAAATAAATAAATATACAAATATAAATAAATATTAGCTAAAGGGGACAAGAGAGTTTCAATTTCAAATATATATTTTTAAATGTGCAATAAAGTCAAGAAATTTTAATATTATTTCATAAACTGTTAGGTTATAAAATGATGCCTTTTATTTGGCGATTTTACATCTATTTTATGACCGAAAAGCATGTTCATGAGAATAACTCTGTAATACAGCATCTCTTTAAGATGTAGAGTTTAATTCCAACAAACTCCCTTCATTTCTCTCATATGCATGACATTTGACTATAAAAGTGTTTAAAGTTCATGCTAGGACACTGTTAAAGCAGAAGCTTAACTTCTTCTGAACCATTTTCTGTCAAGTGAATTAGAAAAGGGTTAATTAGAAACACAAGATTTGTCACTTGTAGAGTGTTTTTGGCTAACAAAACTTAGCTAAAGATTCAATAGTCTGCATATAGGGCCAATTTAATAGTGTCTTTGAGTGTCTGAAGTGTATTCATCGATAAAACTGGTACTTAAGGCTGAAAACGAACTAACAACCCAGAGATATGCTCCTCCAAGTCCTTTCAGTAAAAAGGAAACTCCAATTTGCAGCATCTTATCAAGTAGCTCACTATTACAGCATGAATAAACCACTTCAATTTAGCCAAACTTAGAGATGACACACAAACATATCAAACAACCTCTGGACAGTGATCAACTGGTGTGATTAATCGTACAGATCTTCTGCTGATGGAATTTATTATTTGACACAATGAGCACATTTACAGAATAGGATGCTATAAATCTCTGGCCAGCCACTGGCCATTACAAACCGACCCTGGATATTGCTGGTCACTGTTGACTAATATTATAATTTATGCTGTCAATTGTCTTACTCTGCTGGTCTGATTGCAAATGAATGTTCCATGAATGGTATTGGTAATTAATTTAAGCATAAAATTGCAAAGCCTCTGCATTTGGTTAGAGGATGCTTAATTACTTAAAGTCCACTTGAGCAACTGGGCCATCCATCATATAGTGCACAATTAATTATGTTGTCTGTTTGCTCCAACATGAGAAATGAAATTCTGTGAGAAAAGGATGAAAAACATATAAGAGCAAAAGCCACCATCACTATGCTAGGGTGTTTTGGTGCAGATGGCATGCTGAGGTGTTTAGCATGTTGTGCGTTTTGGGAGATTACTTGGTCAAAAAAAGTCATGCAACTACAGTTCCAGTCTAGTTAAATGTTGAAATTCTATAGTCTAGATACCGTTTTTGAAAGAAGTCAAGGCTGTATTTATTTGATCAAAAAATATAGAAACTGTAATACTGAACAGAATTTATTTCAAATAATCGTAACATTATAATAGATTTAAATAAAATAAACGTTTTAATTCTTTAAAAAAAAAAAAAAAAATCCTACCCCAGAAGTTTGAACAGTAGAGCTTATATTGCAAATCACAAATAGTGCGTTTTTTCTCTAGCTCTCATATTAATATTCTCTAATTTATTTATTCATTCTTAGCAATAGTAATAGTGATATTTAACTTAGAATGCACTGGTAACTTGGCAAAAATTATGCCAAAAGTAATAATTTCAACGTTTATTCATATAATTTCAAAATAAAAGTTCCAATTCCTTAAAAAAAAAAAAAAAAAACTTTTGAATGGTAGTGTGCATATTTCACTATTTCTCTTATATATATATATCTCTATATATATATTATGCTATATTATTTTTTGCTTTTTTTTCCCCATTTAGTCCAACATCACTAATCACTATTTTATATATATATATATACATATATATATATATATATATATATATATATATATATATATATATATATATATATAATAGTGATTTTTGATTAAACAAACGTTAGATTACACTGTTAATGAGGCTAAAATTAGTGCTAAGATGGCCATATGTGAGAGTTACAGCATACTTTGATATTTTACACCCTTTTATCCATCATAACTGTAGTCCACTTACACATAATGAATTCTCTGTGAAGTGCCATCTGCCTGATTATGAGCAGGGTCTCTGCCTTGACCTCTGTGTAATCGTTCAACAATAACAAACCCTTTCAGCTTCTAAAGAACAGCGAAAATAACCCGCCACCAGAGAAAAAAGAGCTGGCTATAGAGCCTTTGTGTCACTTTACTCGGTTAAGCTGAAATGATTGGCAGCATTGTTAACGAAATTCAAATGTTAGGGATTTCTTCTAATTAAAGCAGAGAGTGGACTGGGCTCTGTTCAGGAGCCAGACAGAAATTTGAACGGACTGTGTAAAGCTGTAAACGGGCACCCGAGGGATCTCATTATGAACTATATGAAGAGGTCAAGGCACACCCCATCGCCTCCATCCATGTTAATATCGTAACATGCTTGTATGTACACATAGTGGTTGATTATGTAGTTGGGTGATTTCCATTACTACACAGAGGCCAAAAACAGGCCCCATGTTCATAACTGAATTTACTGGGGTAATCAGTGCAGTGATTGTGATTGTGTGAATAATAATGGAGAAGCTGTTATTCTCCTTTGGTGTACGTGCCTGTGACCCTTTTTTAGCACATGCACACAAACAGATATGGTGTCCAATTTTACTGTCAATTACAGCTTCATCTGATTGTATCAGTCATCCTATATTTTGTGGTTGGCTGGATCCAATAGACCGCAGTGAGCAGTGGAGGAAATGCAGGTGACCAGAGTGAGACATGCAACTATTTGCTTTAGAAATGATTTCAGTTTAAATGATTTTCAGTTTCAGTTTTTTTGTCCTTTAGACCTGATAATGAGGCAGGTATTTGTGTTAAATGATATGAACCAGCATCTAGTATAAATGATTATTTTGCTAAAGCCATCATATTTGTTTTCTCCATAGTTTTATAAAAATACAGTTCATTTTACAAATTACTTTGATATCCTTCCTGTGATTAACATGTTTTCAATTTCCGATTTATATTTTATATATATATATATATATATATATATATATATACAAACTGTGTTTTTTATTTTTAAATATCAGATATGTTGACATTTAAAAATTTTAATATATGCTTTGTATGCGTCAGATAGAGTAACGCTATGAAAATGTCTTGAAACTAATTAAATAGAATAAAGTTTCAGAATATTGAATGAAATAGAAATTCACAATATATATAAAATTTAAAATGAAAATTATTTAAAATTATTTTGTATTCAAAGTGAATAAAAATAATTATATGATGGTCATACCACCCTTACATTATAGAGTCAAAACAACATTAAACATTAATTATTAATCATTATACAAAGATATAAATAAAGATGACTGCAAATATTACATTTCTGAAAACCTGGCATCTTGTTACTAACTTCTCTTGTTACTTAAAATATCTAAATTTGACCAACACCTTTTCCATTTTTAAGAAAATGAATTCAAATGCCAGAGATCCAGTGTGAGACCAGATCAAATATGATGTGCAGTGTCTGGACCACTGGAGGGCACTGTGGTTCTGTCAAGTCAACCTTCACACCTTCAGCAACTCGCTTTAAAAGCTTCAATGAAGAGACTCGTTTGTGTACTGAAGGAATCCGCCACACAAACATAAGGTTTAAAAAGTTTGCTCTTAAATCACAGATGTAACCTCAACAGCATACGTACGAAGCCTACGAGAGGCTTACAGACGGAGTGTGTCTGTGTTACAGGCGTGTGGGTCCCGAGAGACGTCAAAGATGCAAATACACAACTAGGGTAAATTCATTAACTGTCACAAAGCGTTCCCGGGAGACTCAACCGCTTTTTGTTTTTTAGGCACGGGAGCAGGAATGATATGTAACGTTAGTAGAGGAGACATTAAGCGCTGGTGTATGAATGACCTTTGTGTCCAATTAAAGTGGGGGCGAACTAATACATTTTTAAAAGGCCACAGATATTTTGAGATGCTCATTTTTTACAAGGATCTAGATACTTTATTTGAATATTATTATGCCTGACTTCCTTCCAACGCCTCATTTACCAAATGAGTTGGTACTTTAATTCGGAGTCTCAGTAAACAAAACGAATTTGTGAACAGATTAATGAACCGGGAGCCGTTTGTTCATGTACTAACTGAGAAATGAATATGTGGTTTGGTGACCTTCATTTGAGATGGATGTTAATCAGGCAGCAAGGAAGTCGAACGGGTGCCGCCATCTTGTAGCAGAACTTCACTTGCGTTAGCATCCCATTGACTCCCATTCATTTTGGCGTCACTTTGACAGCGAATAACATCTGAGGCGTTTAAAGACTCCATTTGTCCATTATTTATTTCTAAAGATACATGACAATGTATAAAGGTCTCCATTACCTTCTATGTTACATTATGGCCCCGTAGAAACAGTTTTTGTAAAAATAGGCTAACGATTGCGTCATAACCACTCGACTCTGTCGCACAGTAGAGAAATTACCATACAGACAGGAGGAGAAGCCCGCAGGCAATTAACTTAATATGGCATACTGGCGTTACATTTTAAAATACTATACAAAATAATTAATCAGAATACTTACTCCTGCTCACTCACGCCAAAGAACTCCAAGATTAACGATGGCAGTTTGCACGCACAGCTACTAGAAGATTTACAAATGTCAGACAGGTTGCTGATGTAGTGGTATGGACTCAAGTAGTCATGTGTGTATTGTTTTCATTAATATTATTACTTATCATCTGTTAAATATGGTTCTTGCTTTAAATGTGTATTAAAATATAATTGTATATTATACGGTATAATAGGGGTGCTCCGATCACGATCGGATCGTTATGCGCATCTCGTCACTAAAGCCGGTTCCCTCTCGAGGCGGTAACTCAACATTACGTCAGCTAAGACGTATATGGGAACTCTTCCCTTCTCCACTTTCACTGAAATCTTATTGGCTAACGCCAGCTGGGGACAGCTGGCCAATTGACGCGAAGCATGCAAATACTGGCGGGTAAGCGTGCAGTATAAAATGCATGGGCGCGAAAATTACGTCAGAATCTCTTTCTTCACGCTAGAAGTCTTATCTAAGTCATCGTGGAAGTTGCAATAGAGGACTACTCACCCTGTTTTTCCTCTCCGCAACCGATGGCTGCTAATGCTAGATTCGGACCTTCACCAGTTCTGTGTGACCTGCCTGGGATTCTCACACGGACATCACTTGCGCCCACTGTACCGAGCTGCCAGTGCGCGCCCTCAGAGCCAGAGTGGCTCGGAGGACGGCGGGAATGAGGCCCACTGCCGCCAGCGAGCCGCTGGTGGGCCCTCCCCCGCCCGAAGACGAGTTTGACGTCGGCGTGGTGGACTATAGCTTAGCGAACTTCGTCCTCTTCGGAGCTGGCGAGGAAAACGACTCCATGTCGCTTCGACGTCGAAAAAGGTTTGGGCCTCTCAGTGGGACCGTCCCGACCAAGAGGGCCCTGAGACCTCCAGGAGAAGCTCGTCAGGGTCTTCGGAAAGGTCGCCACGGAGCTGAGTCTGCTACCAGATGGCATTTAGGCATGCAAGAGCTCGTGGTGCAATCGTGGGCCGCACCCCAATCGGCGCGCACCCACTCTGCTACGAAGGCCATATCACGCACGTGGACGGGACGGAAACCCCCCCCCCCCCCCGTCTAGGAGACTGTTACCACACACCTGTGCTCGTCTCCCTCTGCTTTTGGTCCGGACCACAGTCTAGAAAGAGCGAGTGCAGTTTCTGCTCTTCATGCCAGGGCAATACTCAAGGTGTTTCAGGCAAACGGCGGCACAGTAGCGCTGACGTCATCATGATCTGCACGCGGCAACTGATCTCGCGCTGATTGCTATTAAGCGCTCTGCTCCGCTGTTTCACGGAGCTCATGGTCATCTTTACAGGCACCTATGGCTTACCCTAGCTGTCCTGAAAGACGCGGACCGTAGGCCGCTCCTAAACGTTCCAGTTGCTCCCTCCGGCCTCTTTGGTGACGTCATGGAGCTATTCTCAGAGACGCAGTAAGCGCGCCAAAGTGTGAGCCATGTGATACCCCGTCGCTCACCCCAGTCTTCTTCTGCGAGATTCTTATGCACCGGGCCAGGCTCTGAAACCAGCTAAAATAACCCGCAGTGGTACCCCGCTCTGAACCGGACGCTCGTTTCTGCCGAGACCAGCAGTGGTAAGAGCCTGGAAGGTAACGTCAGGGCCAGTTGAGGACTCCGCGCCGCGAGAGACCCAGCGCGCCATACGAGCCGTCTCCCTGACGGTGAAAGAGTGAGTGAGCGGGAGGCCCCGCCCCCAAGCGCCATGTTCATATGCATCATGTCCCCCATGTTTCTTCGGGCGACGATTGCTATGTCTGTTTGAATGCTGTTTGTGTGAGTTCCACAATAAAAGCATGTTACAATCAACTAAAGAGCTTTACTTCCTCTTACACTCATCTCTGTGTCACTCGCCCTGTCTCAGAACAGTGCAGAGCCACAACCTATTATACTGGGATACTGGGAATAATTCACGACGGATATTCTCTCCAATTCAAACGCAGACCTCCCCGCTTCAATGGCGTGGTCCCGTCACTGACTTTGCCCCAAAACCGTCCGGTTCTGCGACAGGAAGTTCTCAGTCTGCTCGAGAGAGAGAGCGATAGAGCGAAATTTCCCCTCAGATCGAGCGGAATGCGCATGTTGAATTATCTGGACGATTGGCTGATTTTAGCCCACTCAAGAGATGTGCTATCAGTCACGTGGAAACAATGCTTCGCCGTTTGGATACGCTGGGACTGCGTGTGAATATGCAGAAGAGCGTGTTTTTACGAGTCGCACTGTAACATATCTGGGAATATGTTTGGACTCGATGGCGATACAAGCCCATCTCTCTCTAGAGCATTTCATCGACTCTGCGCTGTTTCTGACTGGGCAGGTCGTTTGCACTGGGGGAATTTCAGAGGCTTCTGGGACTGATGGCGGCGGCTTCTTCAGTGTGCCATCTGGGTCTGCTACATTGCGGCCGCTACAGTTTTGTCTGTAACTCGAGTTCCGCCAAGGGCGTGGTCTTCGGTCCACAAGCACTTACGGTCATTCACAGTTGCGTCAGCACTCTGAGACCGTGGAACAGCCCGGAAATGTTCAGCCCAGGAGTTCTTTTCTCTGCGAACGCGATCTAGGCTGGGGAGCAGTGCGTCTGGGCCTGTGGTCGGAGTCCCAGAGAAGGTGACACAAAACCGTTTGGAATAATGGAAGCGGTGTCCTAATATCCCTGCAAGCCTTTCGGTCGAAATTGGAGCGGAAACATGTACTGATTCAAACCGACAACACGTCTGTGGTCTCGTACATAAATCGCCAGGGCGGCGTGCGCTCCAGAGCTCTATTCAAACAGGCAGCGAGTTTCCTGTTGTTGGCGGACCGACACTTAATCTCCATAGGAGCGTCGCACATCCCCGGTACTTTGAACCGTGGAGTGAGCATGCTTTTGAGGAACGGGATTCCTCAAGGAGATGTTGGCTTCACCCAAGATCAGATCTAATGATTTGGGAGGGAGGAAGTGGATTGTTTGCCACGAGCGAGAACACGTTTGCTATCTCACCCCCCCCCTGCTGGGAGATGCTCTGACATCGCGCTGGCCGGAAGCCAGGCTTACACATTCCCTCCTGTGAAGATTCTGCCTGTGTTGTGCAAAATCAGGGAGGAGAAAGCATCAGTTATACTCGTGGCCCCGAACTGGCCGAATCAGCCCTGGTTCGCGGACCTGAGAGAGTTACTGATGGCTCCCCCATGGCGAATCCCCCTCAAGCAGGACCTGCTGCCTCAGGCGAATGGCACAATATAGCACCCCAGCCCCGAGCTGTGGAACCTTCATGTGTGGCCGCTGCGGGGACCCTAATGAGCGGGACACTCTGCACTGACGAGTGCTAAACACACTTACTGAGACGCGAGCATCATCTAACATTCGCTGCTACGCGCAGAAGTGGTGAGTTTTCACAAAATGGTGCGAGAACATTTATATTGACACGGGGACCTGTTCCGTGTCGGATGTTTTGCGCTTTCTACAGCACAGTTGGATAGCGGGAGTTTGAAACCATCCACGCTGAAGGTGTATGTGACCGCTATTGCCGCTTTCGTTCCCCGGTTACGGGTAAACGATCGGTAAGCACGCTCTGGTATTCAGTTTTCTCAGGGGAGCAAGTAGATTGTGTACTTCATGGCCGCCTTCCGTGCCGCCGTGGGATTTCGCTCTAGTTTTGAGGGCTCTATCTGCTATTACCGTTCGAGCCATTAGCTTCGATTGCGGTTAAGGAGCTTCCCTGAAGACTGCCTTGCCTCTTGCTCTCGCCTCAGCTAAGTGCCTTGGAGAATTTCGTGAGTGTTTGGTGAACGATATTGCATTGGTTTCGGGCCTGGCGACTGTAATGTCACTCTCCGGCCGAGACCGGGTTTCGTTTCGAAGTCACTCAATACACCGTTTTGTTTCCCTGCCCGCCTTATCTGTTGAGCCGTCAGCCTCGCGCGACGCTGATGCTCAGAGCGCCAGGACCCTGTTAGGGTTTTACGGATGTATATGAATTGCTCGGCCGCCTTTCGTCAGTCGGACCAGCTGTTCGTGTGCTTGGTGGATGTAATAAGGGACATGCTGTTTCTAAACAGAGACTTTCTCACTGGATCGTGGACGCTATCAAATGCCAGGGGAAGGAGTACCCCCTCAACATCAGAGCTCATTCTGCGAGGACATTATAAATGCTTCCTGATGGGCCTGGTCTAGAGGTATGTCTGTCCAGTATTTATGTTTTGCTGCTGGCTGGTCTTCCCAGAACACAATCGCCAGGTTTTACAAGCTGGATGTACCCTCTGTAGCGTCACATGTTTTTCGGTGAGTTAAGTTTTATTCATTAAAGCTGTTATAACCAGCTATACAGTAGTTACCATGGCTGCTAACTCTGTGTTATGGTTTAAATGGTTTATGCAGCAGTCACCGCAAACGCCGTCGACTCTGTTTAACTCTCATGCTTGAGTGCTTATTGCTTTGTGTCTGCCCTGGTTAGTGCAGATTTCGATATATTGCTTGAAGTTATGCATATTTTGTTAGGGTCGGAGCAGATGTCTCATTGGCCTAGTTCCGCCTATCAGATGCAAGCACTCTTAGCGACACGGCCATTGGCTAGAACTGTACTGCTTATGTGTGGGGATGATTGACTCCTTTCAGGGCTTATCTTCACTGCTCTCACGGCGGGATTTTATACAGTTCCCATATACGTCTTAGCTGACGTAATGTTGAGTTACCGCCTCGAGAGGGAACGTCTCCGGTTACTATCGTAACCTCGGTTCCCTGAGAGGCGGGAACGAGACATTACGTTAGCCGCCGTGGTCGCTGTTTGATCAGCTGTGCTAGCGTTCAGTCGTGATTCTGACGTAATTTTCGCGCCCATGCATTTTATACTGCACGCTTACCCGCCAGTATTTGCATGCTTGGCCAGCTGTCCCCAGCTGGCGTTAGCCAATAAGATTTCAGTGAAAGTGGAGAAGGGAAGAGTTCCCATATACGTCTTAGCTGACGTAATGTCTCGTTCCCGCCTCTCAGGGAACCGAGGTTACGATAGTAACCGGAGACGTTTTCTTATCAGCGGTTAATTCCATCAGGTGCGTGATTTCACATAGAGCACCTGTTACTACACAGAGCCGTTGTTAATAGAGAAGATGCGCAAATCACGTTAATTTTCAGCGTTTATTGGCGCATCTTCTCAGTTAACAATGGCTCTGTGTAGTAACAGCTGCTCTATGTGAAATCACGCACCTGATGGAATTAACAGCTGATTAGAGAACCGGCTTTTTTGACGAGATGCGCATTAACGATCGGCCGATCGTGATCGGAGCACCCCTACGGTATAACTATGCCAACTTGAACATCACTTAGACCTGTAGACGCTGGCGGGTGACGCTAGAGGGTGATCATGAGCCGCAGGACATAGAGCTTCATTTATATATGAAGAAGCCACTCTTGCAGCCACTGATTCCATAGACAGTAAAAGAAATGGACACAGCAATCGTTAGCCTATTTTTTACAAAAACTGTTTATACGGGGCCATAATGTAACATAGAAGGTAATGGAGCACTTTAAACATTGTCGTGTATCTTTAGAAATAAATAATGGACAAACAGAGTCTTTAAACGCCTCAGATGTAAAGTTATTCGCTGTCAAAGTGACGCCAAAATGAATGGGAGTCAATGGGAATGCTAACGCAAGTGAAGTTCTGCTAAAAGATGGCAGCCCCCACCTGACTTCAACTTCCGGTCGAGTTCCTTGCCCCTTGACTGATTCACAATTGAAAGATTTCTTTCTCTCTCTGTTTATGTGTTTCTGCAGGTAAGATAAGTGATGTGGCATCGCAGTTTGAGTTCATAAAGTGTTTATACTTTAGTTATTTGTGTTAGTTTGATGACTTTGTATACATAATCGATCACTTTAGCGGTTGATGTGCGGCCGGCCGCACCCGCGCGATGGATTGCGCAATCGCGGCTGGGAGGCGGCTGTCGCCGCTGCGTTGGTGGAGGCCGCTCGATGCATTGACATGGGTGCTTAGTGTCCTCAGTAATATACTTGTAATCACTCGTTATTATGAGAGTTTATATTTGTTTATTGTAACAATTGTGTTTTGTACATCTGTCATGTTTTAGAGACAACTAAATTGCTGATAAAGATCGTTTACAACAGAGCACATAGAGAGAAATAGTTACTAAAAAGGAAACAAAGAGCTTATACACCGTTTGTGTAAGATTAAGTATTATTTTCGGATGTCATGGAAATGTTAATGTGTTACAGACAGTATAGCAATATATTCTCATTTTCTTTCAATGTATTGTGATTTGATTGTTTAAAGTGAGTTTAAGGACATAGAGCTTCATTTATATATGAAGAAGCCACTCTTGCAGCCACTGATTCACAATTGAAAGATTTCTTTCTCTCTCTGTTTATGTGTTTCTGCAGCAATAAAACAATATATGTGCAACCAGAAGTCTCCGCCTCTTCTGTGTGTGCAACACTGACGTCATCAAGCTTAGTTTGAGTCTGCGCGTCAGAAACGGAAGTGCTAAAAATAGCTAAAAATGGGCTTCACTTGTCTCAGTTGAGATCCAATGGGGTCGCTGTGTCCATTTCTTTTACTGTCTATGATGTTTATTCGACTCATTTAAATAACGCACAAAGGCCGCTTACTTTTCGCCACCTACTGGCGTGGAGAAAATGCAACAGAATCAGTGAATTAATCTTGTTTTTTTTTTTTTTTTAAATATCCGAGTCAAACCTAAGCCACAATTAAAGCAAGGTTTACCATTTTTTCAGAAAAGGAGCTCCCCATCCAGACTTTTGTTTAACCCCAAAATCTCATAATATTTAATACCAACATTTAACATTTAAAAATAAAACGTTAAAATGTAATTGCATTACTTCAAATTGAGATACTTTTATGTGTCTACTCGACTCCCGTTTGAAAAAACTTAAAACAAAATATGCGGAAGCTGAAGTGAGAAGTCAGTCATTCATTCTCTAAGAAAAAAACATTGATTTGATGTCCTTCTGTTAGAGCTTTATTGTAGAGATCATATTTTGACATTAGGTTTGCTAATGAAAAAAGAGCATGCTGTTAAAACAGTCAGTCAGAGCGGATGCCATGCTTCATTTGATGTGATGTCGGGGACAGAAGTACAGTCTGTTCAGTGTTTTTTTAGATGTTGTGAACCCGACAAACTTCAAGTGTTTCTTTCCAGTTGAACAAACACATTATTTTAAATATGTAAAATAAATTATAATTGCATACAAGCACACTTTTTATTCAGGATTTCAGACAATGCAAAAATGCCCTATATACCAAAACTTATTTAAAGTACTGACTTTTGGATGAGATGTTCTGTCAATGCGTGGATGAGTCAGTAATGATATGTCTGTCTCCACCGGTTTATATGCGTGTGGGGAGGGACAGAATTCATCTGTGACATTTATATGTGTGTAAGGGACAAACAAAAATAGACAAGTGTCAGAGAGAGCTGCAATGTATCCATGTTGTTATGTGTATTTTTTTCTGACAGAGCCCATCTTCACCAAGGCATTGTCTTCATTCCACTGTAAAGAGGAGTTCATGGCTGCTTGCTGTGTCATGGCATTTCAACACCATCAGAAAATCATTACAGATCCAGGAGGAACAAAGATAGACATGTCAGATGTAAGTCAAGTCA
This sequence comes from Carassius auratus, assembly GCF_003368295.1. Taxonomy (NCBI): domain Eukaryota; kingdom Metazoa; phylum Chordata; class Actinopteri; order Cypriniformes; family Cyprinidae; genus Carassius; species Carassius auratus. Next base: position 4,621,336 of record NC_039290.1, read on the forward strand.
CCTTTATTTATATAGCGCTTTAAACAAAATACATTGCGTCAAAGCAACTGAACAAATTTAATTAAGAAAACAGTTTGTCAATAATGCAAAATGACAGTTAAAGGCAGTTCATCATTGAATTCAGTGATGTCATCTCTGTTCAGTTTAAATAGTGTTTGTGCATTTATTTGCAATCAAGTCAATGATATCGCTGTAGATGAAGTGACCCCAATAAGCAAGCCAGAGGCGACGGCGGCAAGGAACCGAAACTCCATCGGTGACAGAATGGAGGAAAAAAACCTTGGGAGAAACCAGGCTCAGTTGGGGGGTCAGTTCTCCTCTGAACAGACGAAACCAGTAGTTCAATTCCAGGCTGCAGCAAAGTCAGATTGTGCAGAAGAATCATCTGTTTCCTGTGGTCTTGTCCTGGTGGTCCTCTGGGACAAGGTTTTTACAGGGGATCTGTATCTAGGGCTCTAGTTGTCCTGGTCTCAGCTGTCTTTCAGTTTTCATGTTTGATAGGGAGCTAGTGCAGTGTTGACAGGACCGTGCTAATATGGTCATACTTCCTGGTTCTAAGAAATCTTGCTGCTGCATTTTGGACTAGCTGTAGTTTGTTTACCAACCGTGCTGAACAACCACCCAATAAAGCATTACAATAATCTAACCATGAGGTCATAAATGCATGGAAAAATGCAAATGCTGGAAACACGTCTTTCTAAGGAAAGATTGCTATCAAATAGCACACCTAGGTTCCCAACTGATGACAAAGTCTTAAGACAGTGTTGTAGGTTATTACATGCAGAGTTTTTAGGTCCTATAATTAACACCTCTGTTTTTTCAGAATTTAGCAGTAAGAAATTACTTGTCATCCAGTTTTTTTATATCGACTATGCATTCCATTAGTTTTTCAAATTGGTGTGTTCCACCGGGCTGTGAAGAAATATAGAGCTGAGTATCATCAGCATAACAGTGAAAGCGAAGACATGCAGATGTTACTTAGTGACATAATGCAACATATCTGCATTCTTGCATTATGAACAACTATGATATCCGGTTCGCGAATGAAGCATTCGATGTAACCGGATCTTTTTGAACCAGTTCACTAAATCGAACTGAATCATTTTAAATGGTTCGCGTCTCCAATACGCATTAATCCACAAATGACTTAAGCTGTTAACTATTTTAATGTGGCAGACACTCCCTCTGAGTTCAAACAAACCAATATCCCGGAGTAATACATGTACTCAAACAGTACATTGACTGAACTGCTGTGAAGAGAGAACTGAAGATGAACACCGAAATTTGGAGCTAAATATGCAGTGATGATATGGTGATGTAATCCTTTCAAAATGTCTTGCGCTTCATATTAGCGGTCTTTCAACTGCTTTTTAAATAATAACTAGCAATTTAGGTTCATGGAAATGTCTCATAGGCCTGAGATCTTAAAGGACTATTGCAGGGGTTTGCAAACTTAAACATCAAAAGACACATTTTGGCCCCTTTCTCACCGAATAAACCTCAAAATGAAAATTTGTCATTGTTTACTCATTCTCATAACTTTTCTTCTGTAGGATACAAAATGTCTGCACAGTGAAAGTTAATTGGTTCCAATTTTGTTCGAACCCCAACATTTCTCAAAATATTTTATTTTGTATTCTATAGAGAATTTTTTTTTACAGCTCTGGAGCAAAATTAGTGTGAGCAAATGAGGACAGAATTTTCATTTTTTCATCTCTTAAAATTTGAATACAGTTTTGGCTGTACAGGACAAACTGGTTATTGTTTATGTTATAAATGTATAAACCGGCAGAAGTAAAGATTTTCAGCTACAGTATTGTATGGTTTTAGAAGACATGGAATACTGGAAGAGGTGGATTTGGACTGCTTTGTTGTACTTTGTCAGTTTTTTTGTACTCGAAGCCACCTTTCCACTGACATTTCACATATGATACGCATTTTGCCCTTTAGAGACACTCTAAAGCACTTCACTTGAAACTTGCAAACAGGTCATGAACCAGCGGTTACCCTCCTCTTATTCACCTTGTGTAAGATTAATGAATTTATGAATTTATCCACACAAAACAAATTATCACTGATATATCTGACATAAAAGCATAGTAGGTTTTCTAGGGTTAATCAATGTAAATTATTATATAATAATTATAAAATGTTTATTTCTGATATAATTATTAATTATTGTGCATTTTAAAAAATATACTGTTTGGAGATTAAGGTGCAGTCACCAACTTTTGAGTGAGGGCAATATATTTCCCCATGCAAATTTGGTCAAGTTGGTTTCAAGCTGTAACATGAATTTGGCACGTTGACTGTCGAGTGATGATTTGAAACTGACTTCTACATGCTACACTATTGGCAATAGACAGGTATGCTTTTTTTGACCACACCATCATTTTAGTGCAAAAATGTGGCTAATTCTCACTTCACACTCTTATTTTTGACTTAAATGCATCGCAGCCAGTTGGGTGGTCATATATGGTGTTGTTGCAACAAAAGTCCCAAAATTTAAACTCATCCAAAGCTCCAAATAAATATGAGCATTCTAGAAATTTCCAGTCTATCATTCTGAGAAAGGTAGTCTTTTTTTATCATATGTAAAAAAGGTTGAATCATTTGGAATGCACTATTACTTTCTAAAATAAGCTTGAAACAAATATTCAAATACTTGCAGGAAGTCTTAAACATCCAACGCTGTTTGATCCGATTAGTGATCATTAGGTGGTAGCTCTGAATCTACAAATTCACCAGGTCAGTTTCAGTATGTGGCCTTTTGGCCTGCCAGTGTTTTGAACATACAACACCCCCCTCCCCTGCACTGTAATTTGTTTAGATGTTGAATTATGAACTAATTGCCTATAATTACTGCTTCGCACCACTATTAATCCATGATGTGTGGTTCCAGGAACACTAGTCTGGATTTGTATAATGAAGTAATTAGTTCAATTGTAGAAGAAATAAAGGAGGACACTTACTTTCACTTTTAAGAAGAAGAGAAGCACTCAAATGATAAGAAAGAGGATGTCGGTGTGTGTCGGACATATTTTGCTTGTGCATGAGCTCATTTCCTGCTGCACTGCTCATCATGGTGAATTAGTTCCTTCTGTACTCCGTTCTAAACCTTTCAGTGCTCTCTCCCGTGTGTTTTCATTGCTATCCTCGCCCAGTCTATCCTGTCTATTTGAGGTTGACATACAGACTGCATTGTCTGCAGGTATTGTCATTGTTATTAGCCTTGTGGATTACTTCAGGGGGTATGTGCAAGCTCAGGGGAGAAGGAGCCAGGCTGGATAATTAGTTTTTCCTCAATGCTAGATGAGCACACAAACAGGATGTGCTAAGATTGTCAAGGCAGCAGCAGCCAGGCTGCATTCCAGCGCAGCCTCCCCTACATCCCCATCAAAACACTGACAGGACAATGGCAGTGGTCTCGATGGAGGTAACAGATTACTGTCATTATGTTCTGTCATGTGCTTTATTTCAAAAATGTCTTTATGAGAAGCAATGGGAACTGGAGGCGTCAGCATGCACGGCTGTCTAACTATAGCTTAAATAGCACTCTAGATGAGATAACAGCCAATAGAAGACACTTTGAGGCAAGTATCATGGGTCATAATCAGCCATCAAAGGCACATTTAATATTGAGTTTCATACTGATGAACATGGTTTTATTAGTGTCCTGAACATCCGTTACTTGGTCTGCGTGTGTCCTCTGGGTGGCGGATCTCTGATGTCACAACACTGAGGAGGGGACAGCGACGGGTTGATGCTTGGCCTTGGATTTGGTTCTGTTGCCATGGGATACATATACAGTATGCTAATAAGCAAGATGACCACACTTATGAGCAGTGCACCAACCAATCCAAGCAGGAGGCTGTAAATTACAGGCCATAGTCTGTCTAGATAGAAGATGGGGCTGACAAGGTGGCACTTGTTGCCTTTTCACCACCAAGTCTACATCTTTCCAGGTGAACCCTTAAGTTGTCAAACAAGCAGAAACTACAATTGTTAGCTTGATTCATCTATTTCATATGCTACAGACAACTATATTTGATTAAATATATCACTCAAGTTAAGTTAGTGAATATTATTTGTGTAGGCCAATGTTTTCCCGGGAAAATATTATTTGTTATTGCAAAAAAAAAAAAAAAAAAAAGTAATGGGAAAAAGAACACTTACTATTTAATGGAAAATAGAAACAGAATTCAGTTGAATTAACCGAGGCATAAAGCTTGTTAACGTTACCTAGTGTATGATTTCTTTCAAAATTCTTACAGACTTTTAGGGCCAAGAGTTGAAGATGAGTTTCCTTCCGATCCGCAGGGGTGCTGCACAAGATCGCAGTCCTAATATCCCCCCCCCCCCCCCCGAAAATTTATATTCCAGACTTTTCAAGGGCCCTCTTTTCCTTTGGGGCCCTGGTAATCAGTACTGGTTTTACCCCCAGTCCGACGCCCCTGCCGATCGGCCTCCGTTAACCTTGTGCAGTAGGTACTAAGATTTCATTGGCTGATGACGGACATTTTTTTTGAGATACACAAATGTCGTCATAGATGTCTGTGGCAACCCCCCAGCTGTAGCACCGTCACTTGCCCAAATAAATAATAACAAATAAATGTTGTTCTTGTGAACTTCCCATTCATCAAAGAATGCATCATGGTTTCCACAAAAATATAAAGCAGTACAAATGTTTGTATCGTTAATAATGATACATTTTACATGCACACCAAATAAGCATATTAGAATGATTTCTGAAGGATCATGGGATGCTAAATACTGGAGTAATGTTGCTAAAAATTCAGCATTGCCATCCCAGGAAATTTTAAATTAAATTTTAAAAATAGAAATGGTTATTTTGACAGTATAAATTGTTTTCACAGTATTACTGTTTTCACTGTACTTTTGATCAAATAAATGTAGCCTTGTTCTGAGATCCCAAAACATAAACATATGACACACCACATTTATAAGTCAACAATGCCTATTCAGTGCTCAGAAACGTAGCTTGCTCTGGACATTATACGTTATAACAGGATCTCAAGGGAAAAGATATGAAAACTATATGATATTATTCCCTTTGAAATGTTTGCATAATAGCATATTTAATTACACTTTTAAAATAGAGACCCAAGAATATTACTCACATGACTTAACACATCGCTCTTTCTGAGGCATCTCACCCTGTTTTGCAGAGTACTGCAGTACCTCTACATGGTCCTCATGCTCCTCATGATATTCTGATTCATGCCTCTCCAGATGGGTGGCCATGTGGCTAACAAATTCATGGTAGCCATCCACATATTTCTGCATAGCAAGAGTCTTGTCCTGGTTGATGTTCTTACCCTCCTTTTTGACCGTTGTCTTTACTCATACAGTTCTAACATTAATTCACTTTGTTACTTAATTGCAATTATGCTGGAGGCAGTTCTAGCAGCTGTTTATTTGTGACATTAATTTTATAGTCGTACAAGTCAAAAGCGATTCTTGCGATACATTAAGAAATCAAACACACAGTAATGGCCTTCATGAACAGCTGGAAATGAGATTAACTAAGTGTACCAGGCCCAATAAATATACCAAGTATAATGATGCGAGAACAACTGAAGACGATACACATGCCGGAACATAAGTATGCAATTTATCTAAGGTGCTGTCGCTGAGTGGCTACTCATCAGAGCCTGTTTACAGGCTGGCAATTAAAGGTCTTGTAATTGTTGCATTGTGCGCTTCCTGTATGCATCAGTTTCTGTGTTTGCAGAGGAATCGTTTTTATTTTCTGCAATACACCGCTTTGACTGAAGAATGTACTTGGGCTATCAAGCCTGAAATTTTTCCCCTCTTCTTCTCTGTTTATCGTTTTCTCCCTTTAACAGAGATGATGAAAGGAACAGATGGTGTGTAGTGGATCTGATGTCCGCTCCAGTGAGCCTGCTGTCATATCGCTTGCACCTTCTCATATCCGATGGTATTCGGACGTGTCGCCTGCACACCGGACCACGATCACTGCCAGAGGAGTGACACGGTGCAAAGTGCATCCCATCAGAAATGTATAAAATAACACTATACGCTGCTGAGTTTAATCTTTTGGTGGGTAAGATGGATTCCTCTGAATTAGCTTGATGCTTGTTGCATCAGTGGTGTGTAAAATTTTAAAAGCATTTTTGCTAAACTTTTGTGTCTTGCAGGCTCCATTCTTGGCAAATGAATATCATGTTAGCTGTGGTTTTGTAAAGGTCCCTGAAGTGAAGTACTGTACTGTATGTAGTTTCACTATGGTAAAATAGGCCTACTTTGTCCTATTTATTTTGTACATGTATCTTTCTCAAAAAATGTTGACTTCTGACTAAATCATGAAGTTTTGAGATCAGTTCTTTTGAAATATGATAAACTTTAAAGAACCATATATATATATATATATGTATATGTTCATTTGAACTTTCTTAAATTATTTAATTTAAAATTGTACCTTTTATATAGGACATATTGAATATTTGAACTTATATTTATCAAAAGAAGATCATTCTACATTTAAATCTGAATTTGAAAGTAAACAACTTGGGAACAACAATAAAATTCAGCTATTTATGAAAAAAAAAGTAAAATAATACACCAAGAAAACACCAAAACAACAATCAATAAAACTATAATCATTTACAAGTGATTTTAGGCATCATGACATTTTAATCTTCAGTATGAAAATGGATATTCATTTTAAGATAATAAATACTGTATTTGTAATTAGCATGCGTGATTAAATATCGGATCAATTAGAATGATACTGTTATATTAAATAAGTTCTATTAGCTGATAACCATAACGATAACAATATTTTGTGCATCCCTACTCAATATTGTACACATTGTAGGTTGTTTTGTCAGTTCTATTGTGTGCAGCTGATTTATAGCAATGTCAATCCTCCAGATCTGTTGTAATGCACGAGACAGCCCGTCGTTACATATCTGCATGCCATGAATCTGCAGCCTGTCCTTAAGCACTGAGAGACAGGGGGTCTGCTGATCTGACAATCACACACAAACACACACATATGCATGATATCAAACATGCTCCAAACTGGCAGAGGGAGAGCAGCCAGCAATAATAGCAACAGCTCTTCAATTGTTCAGGCAATTAAACAATTCAGTCATGTCCCACTGACTCGATAGATTTCATTTCTGATGAAAAGGGATTATTTCAACATTTCGTTTGGTTGAGATGTCTCTTGAGTGGACCTCATGATGACAGACCGATGTGTGCAGTGGAGATAAACAAATGCATTTGGCTGCTCATGACCTCTTCATGTCAATTCACACAGCACGCTGCTGGATTTCATTAGCATAAAACAAATAAGAATCAATTTATTTAAACCGCTTACTTGATTTTCTACTTACGTGTGTTTCTTCTTCTTCTTGACTGCAGTAACTGGTTCCTTTTTGCAGACAGTCGATCTAAATGTTGGAAGATGCTCTCCTCAGGTTGAGATATGGCAGAGATGAGCTTCTCACACTCATGAGCTGTCAGCAGCTCCACCAGACGCTCCAGATGGTGGGGTCCAATTTCATCCATTTCAGTATGTTGTAGTTTCCCTCCTATTTGTTATTACCTTTTATTCAACTAAACGATTCATGTCTAGAGATGCAGTACACTTTAATAATATTTGGTTATAATAATTTGTCATGTAACCACCCCCAATATACACACACATTAGGTATATATACATACAGTCGAGCCTGTACTATTCTAGGAGTACCGGTGTCATGCTTGACAGTCTTTATGCATGCTGTTATAACTGCTCTGAGACCATCCTTTGAGGAATGTATAGAACAGTTGTGAATACCATGGGAGGCAGGCACATGACATTGCAGAGAAGAAGAGTAATCAGTTAATGGGGATGTATGATATAGGAGAGACACGTTTCCCTTTCCCCCTTTATCACTGTCAACTTCAGCGAATAAACCATCCTCTCATGTCAATACTGCACAGCAGGTGGATAACTCAGTAAGAACTTTGTGACTGTTTATTATTTGCTTCTGCTGCAATCCATCTCCACTCACCTGTATCATCAGCAAAACTTGGGCTGAGGGAGATGAGGAGAAAGAAGCTGAGCACCGCAGTTACAGCTCTTGGTCTGTCTTTATTTTCAAATCATCTGGAATCATGAGTCATCAAGTGTGAAATTTGAAACTAAACGATCTGTTCTGTTCTCTAGAAAATGGATTTGTTTGACCGGTTTTTGCTTTAGGAACAGCCAGTGCTGGAGGCCGCGATCACCATGGATTGAAATAGTGTCTTTAGCAAGCACACCTTTCCATTTCTCCTTATCCTCTTTGACTTTTTTTCTTCTCCTAGGGGATTTGAATTAAAAATAAACCAGTATGAATGTGAATTTAGCACAAAGCTATATTTTCAGCCAAAATAATAATATTTGCTTGAGACAGGTTACATTTTTATACCTTCACACTATTTTTTACAAAATTATATTTTTACATTTTAGAGTTTCTATTGAATAAAGTATCCTAGAATAATAGTAATGCAACAAAATAATAAAATTTCTCTCTCATACACAAATCTATATTTCTGTCATGACAACTCTTGCATGATATTATATTCGCAGTGTTAATGTGTTTGGTCTTGGTGGAATACATCTGCTATGCTGCACCATCAGAGCAAGTAGCTGCTGCACATATAATACATGTGAAATAACCCCCATGCATAACGTACATGAAATCACCCCTTAGTAAATCTATACAGGTGGAGTTGGGGAAGGCGGAGGGTTTATGAAGCGCGCTGCATCTGCTATAGCAAGCACTAGCCAAGTATTTGAATGTTGAGCAGAAAGCTTATTGGCTGCTGATGTAAAAAGAATCCAGTCAGCTGTGCCATGTGATTGGTGATGTGATTATATCAGATTGAATCAGCCTGCGCCATTTAGAGTTTCACAAGAGAACTTTGTATATTTTCTTTCTGTATTCATTTCTTGGTCATTGTTTATTTTTTTGATGTTGATTGGATATCTGTAAGTTTTTAAGCTTGTTGCTGGTTACACATTCCTGTTAACTTTGAGTGGTTAGATCAGATGTGAGAGAAAAATAGTTATTTTGAAAAGTGTTTGAGCGTTTTATGCTTTGAAAATCTGTTTGTATTTAATAGGGATATTAAAACAGGTTAGATTATATATACTATGTCAGCATATATACAGTACAGACCAAAAGTTTGGACACACCTTCTCATTCAAAGAGTTTTCTTTATTTTCATGACTATGAAAATTGTAGTGTCACACTGAAGGCATCAAAACTACAGTATGAATTAACACATGTGAAATTATATATAGAATTATATACATAAAAAAAGTGTGAAACAACTGAAAATATGTCATTACTGCTTTGCACACTCTTGGCATTCTCTTGATGAGCTTCAAGAGGTAGTCACCTGAAATGGTCTTCCGACAGTCTTGAAGGAGTTCCCCGAGAGATGCTTAGCACTTGTTGGCCCTTTTGCCTTCTGTCTGCGGTCCAGCTCACCCCTAAACCATCTGGATTGGGTTCAGGTCCGGTGACTGTGGAGGCCAGGTCATCTGACGCAGCACCCCATCACTCTCCTTCTTGGTCAAATAGCCCTTGATGCCTTCAGTGTGACTCTACAATTTTCATAGTCATGAAAATAAAGAAAACTCTTTGAATGAGAAGGCCACAATTATTGGCCTTTATTCAATACTTTTTGAAACATCCATTTGCCAGTTTAACAGGTCTAAATTTCCTTCTATAATGCCTGATGAATTTTTTATCAGTTTGTATTTGATAGAATCAAAGATGCCACGTGTCTAAACAAGATGTCCAGGAGCTCCAGCATAAATATAGGCCCACAACATAAAAAATACAACAGTATATTTCATTGTACACATGGGGTACTTTTTATCTCTGTGTTCACCAAACCCATCTTGAGTATTTCTGCTGCTTAAAAGCTCGTTTTTTAGTTTCATCTCACCACAGAAGCCAGTCCCAAGTTCCAATCATGTCTGATAACTGAATATCCTGGAGTTTGTTTTTGGATGAGCTAGGATAGTTTTTCTTGAAACCCTCCCAAACAACATGTCTTGATGTAGGTGCTGTTTGACAATTTTTTTTTGGTAAGATTTCTGAACCCGAGACTCCATTATTTTCTGCAATTCTCCAGTTTTGATCCTTGGAGAGTCTTTAGCCACTCATACTGAACTCCTCACCATGCATTAGGATGATATAGGCACCCATCCTCTTCCAGGCAGTTTCATAACATTTTAGGTTGATTGGAAATTCTTAATTATTGCCCTGATGGGGGAAATGGGAATTTTCACTGCTGTAGCTCTTTTCTTAAAACCACTTCACTAAATTTGTGAAGCTCAATTATCTTTTGCTGCACATCAGAAATACATTCTTTGGTTTTTCTCATTGTGATCGATGATTAAGCGAATTTGGGCTTTGTTTACCCTCCTCTTTATATTTCTTTGAAAAAGGTAGCTATGGCTGGATAATGTCATGTTTATAATCACGCTGGAGTGCTCAAAATTGTAAATATGAATGGGAATATACTTCAGAGATATTTTACTCATAAAAATTTCTAAGGGTGCAAATAATTGTTTCCAACGAGTATTTGAGAAAAACCTTTATTCCATAATGATACCCCCCCCATTTTAAATTCTTATTATCCAATGAAAGGATACTTTTTTGTGAATTTTTTAAATAAAAGATCAAAAGGATTAACAATTCAGACGAATTTTCACAGCCGCCTTTGATCATATTTACCAAGGGGTCCGATATTTTTGGCCGCGACTGCGTGTGTGTGTGTGTCTATATATATATATATATATAATCAAATCAAACCTGCTTTGCTCTACTGTTTGAGCTACGGGAATGCAAAATAGTACAATTATGTTTATATAATTTTTTACATTGGTACAAAGATGGGCAGGTGTTATGTAAGGTATAACATACAGTCAGTCTCTCATTGTCACATAATAAACCTCTTCAGTGTGATATAACCCCTCCTTGCTTTGTGCCTGGGTTTATTATTGTAGTGATAATGACCCGCATAATGTACATTAGCTCTCATATATCTCTGCCAGCCACTTTAAAAGTATTTAAAGATTGTGTTCAAAAATTATATGAGATTTATATGATACCATTGTTTCATATGTCATTGTTTCCTTTGCTTTGGCTGAATATGTATTTTCAGCGCTGTTATTTCATTACTGAGGCCTTTAAAATAGGCCCTGATCAAGTCTAAACATGGTTTAACAATAGAAAAATGAGGTTTGCTGATCGTGAGATGCCACTGTTGTAACCTTGAGGCAAATCTCAAACTTTGCATTTATTTTCAACTAAACTGCTCAAAAGAAGTTTCTTTGCATCGAGGGCTGATGAACTTTAAAGGCCACTGTAAAGCTGAGCGTATCTCGCCCTGCACTTGCCTTGCTTTGAACTCACTTCACCTCAGCTCGGCTTTTTGTGAAATCATTCCCAATATTAACATCATCTCAACCCCTCCGTATGCATGTAAAGAGCAGGTCACATATTTGGTGGACTAATTGAAATTCATAAACCGCAACATTCACACTACAAATGCCAGGGGAATGAGTAAGGGCTGTTTTATAGTTGTTTATTTGTCAGGATTAAACAATTCACACACGCATTTTGTAAAGTGAGTTTATTAGTGTGGGTTGAGAGGATAAATGCTGAACCAGCATACATAAATACATCTTGGCAGGCTTTGTGAGCCTTGTATGTGTGGGTGTGTGTGTGTGTGTACCTAGCCTGCCTTGGCTCTCTCCACAACAGCAAATGAACAAACATGCAATGTTGTGTGAACCTGTCGCTGTGTGCTAAAGGGCAGAGTGAGGTACGATGCATTAGATAGATGTTTAGATACTCTGAAAAGTGTTCCGTGCACAATAGGAGAGCTGGGGCTTAACATTCACAGTGTTTAGTATACAACTGTCACGGCCTGCATTGATCCGTGCAAGCATGAAAGCACACTGCAAATGATAGTACAACTGAAAACTAGTCATGCATGCCTTCTAAAACTTGTAGTTGTACCCTTGACATGTGTTTCACCTTATAACTGTGCTGTTTTTCTGATAACACGATACAGGGAAAAGTGGAAAAAGTGATCTTTCCATGTCTCCTACACTTCACACCACTGAAATCTGATTGGACATTTACACAGACTCCGGTGGAATGAAGGATAGAATTCACAGAGCAGATAAAACCACATTTCAGCTTCCGCAGCTCTTCTGTACCTGTTTGAAATATAACACAACATAAGCACACTGTCAGTAAATAAATCACCGGGATTACAGATTACTTTAAAAAACCCTGATATTATTGTGTTGTGCAGGTTCAAAATGTTCCATCGCGAAGGCTGTTGTTGCCTTCAGAGAGTGTGAGAGAATGCACTCTGTGACTTGGCCTCTCCCTTCAGCGAGCCCAAACCTGTCTCTCCCTCTGTGCCTGTAGGTCATACAGGTACTAGGCCTGTTTGCTTTGCCAACCACAAAAAACAGTTCTTTTTGACTCCCAACACAGTGTAACTCAACCCTAAACCCCCACCCCCTGCGAACATGCATGTTTATTTGAAAAGGGGTTTTCCAAACACTTCAATACTGATCTGCACACATTTGGCCTATTGCATGCATACAAATAAAAATTAAATTTGGCATTTATGTACATACATATTTTAAACCTAAAGTACTTTAAGTTAATCTTTTTAACATCATTGCCGGCGTCAAGCAGAATGTAGAAACACTTGAAAACACAAATTCAACACAATATCTTCAAAGTTAATACTCATTTTATTTTCTTAAGATGACTGCTAATGTTACCCACCTTGATTTTGACAACACTCACCTTGCTCATGGAGTTAGATCCAACTTGGTGCTAAACTAACAAAAAGTCAGAAACTGTTTTCTGTTAAACCTTGCAAGAACAAAAAGGCCTAAACCTTCAGTACGAAGGTCTTGAACGTTTTTAGTTGGTCCCAACCGTGATGAGTCCCGTCGTGATGAGCAGCGTTGTGATCCTCTTTCTCAAGTCTGTCTTTATTTGCCTACCTGCTTCAGGTAGAGCTGCTACACCAACAGGCACCGACCAATGGGAATTCGCCTTTTTTTGTAAACCGCACCCCTTCGAATCATAAATCTGAACCACACCTAATGCCACTAACTCAAGTAAATAAAATGTGAATTTTTAGTATAATTATTTAAGTTTGATGTTTTGGTTTACGTACCGCACACTACTTGCTTATTTATCTCAAATGATAATTTGCGCTCAATTTGTCTGCTAAAGCATAGCTAGCATGCTGAACCTTAGCGTTCAGTTATAATTCTGTTAGCATTTTGGGTTTAGGTTTTTAATTGTTGTCTTTTAGTGTTTATTAGCACATTTCAGCATATGTGTTAATTTATTTCTGCTCTAAAATGCTTTAGTTATGTTTCAATATTCCCATGTTTTCAACAGTACCATTACCTGTGCTGACATGACAAACAGCCACAGACTTTGGTCTTTATAGCTGTAACTTCCTTCACATTGTATTACAAAATCGTGTTTAAAATGGCATGTTTTTTTACTCTGTGTGATGAGCTCAAGTCTGAACAGGAGCAGGAATGCCCCACCCCTCCTGTTGATTTCTATAGGGATTCGAAACAAGACAATGGCCATGTGGATTGGAAGCAGCGGGGGTTTGACTGATTACAGATATGATGGAATTCCTGAGGAGTAATTCTCACAATCACCTGGGAATACGATTTCATGTGGCACATTTTGCGAGCCGTGTTTGTTTCGTAGGATTTTGTCTCGCTAGCCTGCAAAATTTGCAAGATGATACAAACACTGATGTGGTAAAAAATGATATAGGGCAGCTTCTGGAAATTGTGTAGTCAATAAAAGGTTTATTTAGACACATGCCTATAATAGGTAAACTTTGCAATCGTCTGCAAAAGAGGATGTTGCAATCAAAGTTTGTTCCAATCCACTCTGTATGACAACTTTTGAGGTATTGAAAAAGGTCAGTTTCCTGTTTTCTTTAAAGCTAGAGGCAAGCTCAGCATTGACCACTTCCAGAAAGAAAAGAACAACTCATCTGACTTCATTAGTAGTTTTAGGGCAATCTTTGTTGATTAGGAATCTGTATGAGGAGTTTGCAGAGGTGTCTGAGCATGCAGTGATGATAACCCATCCTTTCTCTCTCTGTCTCTTCCCGACCCCAGGAACTCTACACCAGAGGGGGAGGTTTGAAACCCTGGCAGATAAAATCTCTTTTGCAGGCGTGTCACAATCAGCACTGTCTCTGTGAGTGTCTCCAAGCACTTATGAGCTTAATTACTTATGAGTAATACTTATTACTTGTCCTTTTATTCAGCAAGGATTCATTAGGTTTATCAAAAGGAACAGCAAAGGCATTGAAAATGTTACAAGAGATTTTTATTTCAAATAAATGCTGTTCTTTTGGACTTTCTATTCACTAAAGAATCCTAAAAAAAAAAAAACCATCTATATTAAAATGTAAAACCATAAAATATTAAGCAGGATAACTGTTTTCAACATTGATAATTATTAGAAATTATTTTTGCGCGCCAAATTTCTGAAAACTCATGTTAACGCTGAAAACTGGAATAATTGTACTAGAATAGTTTTTACATTTGAAAATGTATTGGAAACATATTGGAAAGATATTTTAAATTGTAATGATATTTCACAGTATTCCACAAATAAAAGAACCCTTGGTGAGCATAAGCCCATGTAACGAGCTTAAATATTGTCTATACAGTGAAGACAACAATGAAATTCTATTTGGTGTTGATTTATAATGAAAAACATTTATCAAATTGGATTATTGAAAATGTTCCTGTTTTGTATTAGACTTTTGTTCCCCATTGTTTGCTCTATAGGCCAATCCAGCATTCTTAAACTTACAAATGCAAGCACCTGGTCAGAACCCAAAGAGAAAAAGAGAGAAAGAAACACAAAAAAACAGTTGTTTAACTGACCCAAGTCAAACTTTGGCAGAAAACAAACGCTGTGTCAGTGGAGGTAACAGGCAAACATCCTCTCTGCTGTTTGAGGGTAAAGTCTTTGTCCCCAAGTGTTTGTCCAAACAATCAGCTGCATAAATCACTCACTCTGTCCCCATTTTAAATCTAATTTCTACATTAGAATGAAAACAACCTTAGTGGTTTGAATTTAAAAACTATTATAAAATGAGTTTTTTTTAATATTTTAAATATATATTTTTAAATAAGTTAAGAAAGTATTTTATTTAGTAAAAATATTAATATTTAATAAAAGTAATAAATATTTTATTATTTTTAAACATTAACATTTGTCATCTACTGTGGTTTAACTACAATGATTTCTACAGCTGACTGGACAAATATTAATTTTAAACATCAAATTATAATATAAATATAAAAAAATGTAAATGTAAAATCTAATAATACTTGCTAATTACACTAATGTTGTTTTTATTTTCATTTTGGCAATAGGTGCATGAAGGTTTCTGTAATTGATTTTAATTTTGAATTAAATCAGAGAACATCCATGTGCATTCAGAGACATTTTAATTAGGGCCGGTACTTTAACGTATTAATTGAGATTAATTAATTACACAAAAAAACGCGTTAATTAAGATTAATTAGTTACAGAAAAAAAATTCCCGCATTTTTTATAACGTATTTTTGCACCGCGGAACGTTTCTCACTGGATGAGTTTCGGCGGATCGATTATACTGGAGCACCAACTAGCGTTCGCATATCACGCAGCACACATCGAGCCTCAAGTATCACCTCAATGCAAAACATATAGCAGCTAGCGTGGACTTTACACTTTATGTTGAACTATGTATTATTTTGTTGGTGCAACTGGCAGTTTATGTTGAACTCTTTATTGTTTTGGCCAAAGTTATTGAGAGTTGGACTTAGTATGTTATGGCCTCTGAAGCAACAGAGAGATGTTTTCTAATAGTCAGGGTTTCCAATGTTCTTAATGTAATTGACAGTATTGTGTTATACTTAAAAAACACTTTACAGAAGGTTCCAGCACCTATAAGCTTCCTGAATTTCCGAAATGTACTATTTCTAAATTGTTTCTAAATATGCTATTGCTACACTTCATGGCAAAAATTGCACTGGTCTGCTCGACTTGGTTGAACAAAAATAAACAATATTTTGTTGCTTAAGCTTATGTATTCAGTCATTATTCAATGGCATACTATAAATCCATGTGAAAAAAAAATTACTTAGCACTGTTCTCAGATCAAATATTTATATGCGATTAAAATGCGATTAATTTCGATTAATTAATTACAAAGCCTCTAATTAATTAGATGAATTTTTTTTAATCGAGTCCCGGCCCTAATTTTAATGATGAGATGAAACAGCAGTAGACTCACTGGGGCACTGGGGAAGAGATGACCTACTGGTCAACAAACCAAGCATGTGTAATATACCTGGCTGTATTACTTTGATACTTCAGGACAGGGCAGAGTTGTGCTTCCCTGACCCCCATCACACAGACACACACACACATTCACGATGGTGCTGGATTACAGTAGCCTATTCCCTGTAGGCGGCAAATCTGTCTCAACGCGCCCAGGAATGTATTCAGTCTTTCTTTCGTTCCCTGTATGTGTGTGTGCAACTAGATCGCTCCATCTCCCCCAGAATCTACCTTTTCTCATTTCTCTCTCCCATGAGAGCAAGAATACTGATCGGTTTAAAGACTCGAATGCATCCTGTTTCCCCCACATCTGACTCATGCATGCAGGAATGCAGCTGTTTTGTGGTTCTCTGCTCTGCTCCTGATTGCACACTATGACATGAAAGCCATGATTAGAAAGTATCCTTTGACACATAAAACAAGTCCATTCGCATCACCTTCTCGCTGCTATTAGACACATTAACCTGTAATTCTTGACAAAGACGCTTTGAATTAAATGGAACAACTTTGTATAACATAAGAAAGGTGGGGGTTTCCCTATAAGCGATGTATGCTGTATACTGCTTTCTCTCAGTTTATCTCTCTCCATTGCTGATGGCTTCTCAGTGCCCTTGTCTGTTCTGACTTGCCCAAGCTGGAATGCGGCAGCCGTCTAATGTACTTTTATGTCCAAGCAAATTGACAATGAAGAGTAGCATTATTTTACAGCATAAATACATTCCCGGTTTGTATGCAAATTTGAGGTGTTGCCGTTGGAATACTAAATAGGCTGTAATGCTGACGGTGAATGTGATTTGTCCGAGAGGAGGTGTGTGTATGTGTATGTATTGCGTGTGTGTAGATGATTGAGATTTGTTTGCATAAGACAATCACTCAGACACGTTCCAAGAAGCCTCTTAGTTACAGTGAGTTGTGTTTTCAAACATTACAGGGTTTCACAGCATGGTGAGTCTTAGTTTTGTTAGCTTGGTTTAATTGTTAATATATTGCATATTGCGAAAAAAAAAAAAAAAAAGCTAAACATGTCACATATCTTTTTTTTTTTTTTTTTTTTTTTTTTTTATTGTGTTCAAAGTTCTATTGCGCAATACCAGTAAGACTTACAGTGACATTCTGATTTCCTTTAAAAAAAAAAAAAAACATGCATATACTCCAAATGGTTCAAGAACAGCATGCAATTTACTTTGGTTATGCCTTTTTAGGCATTTTAGGGATTAATAACTCAAAATTCCTCCTATTATTTCTTGCTTTTCTTTTCCATATGATTTTCCATATCCCCTAAATGAAATTGATGGTAATTAGATGTGAATAAAAGGGAAGGAAATGTGGGGAAAGCTTTAAGATTCCAGTAAAATAATTCGATAAATAATTGGATGTTGTTGATTAAATTGGCTGAAAAAAAATCACAAATGTCCATTGTTCTTCACACTGCAAGAGCAGAATTAAAAAAAAAGTGCTTTCACATCCATTAAAGCAATGTTAGTTTGCAGCGTAACTCATTACATATAATTTACAGAGCTGTGTGAGGAAAACAAAATGCATGTGGTCACAATCTAACCTCCAAATTTATTTTCAGTGATCTGATCACAGTGCGTCTTTCAATGTAGTCAAGCGCTATCCGATCCCCAAATCCACAGGTGTAAATGGGTCTTTACTTTCTACACTGATACATGAGCTGAAATACACCCTTTCTTGCTTTCTTTTATGGATGGACGCATTGAATGCATATATATTTTCCATCCCGTCCGTTTTGTGCGAATGCCTTGAGCATCTCATGTGCACGGTTCCTTCATCAGACATGAGAAACCTGTGCTTTTCCACCCCTCTTCCTGACACGCTGTAATTAAAAGCTGGGTAATAACAGTGGAGGGCTGGCATCCCAGCGGGCCATCATCAAAATGCTCTTTTCTCTCAGCCTCACTTTTGGCCCAATCAACACATTAGTATCAACTCACTGACTCCCGGCTCACTTTGGGCGCTTCAGACCATCAGCAAACTCCTAAAGTCTGCTTGTTTAGCCTGTTGCAGTCTGTCTTGAACAGAAACTGACAAATTGCCCCCCCCCCAGACCCTCCAAAATACACAAGGTGTTGTTGAGAAGGTAAGCTAGTTGGGTTTGCTTTGCTTAGAGACATTTTGCATGATTATCTGCTTGTAAGAGGCAACCATATTTCTGGCAGTACGTTTAAGGGTTCACGACCAGGCGTCCCCATGCAAGGCAGAACGACTTGCCAAAAGCACTCCACCCACTTTTAGAGCTGCCTTCCATGAGCTTGTGCATGCCTGTTCCATCAGCTAAATTCCTAATGTTCCGTAAAACTCACTATGGTTACTTAAACCTTGCCAAGGAAAGAACAGCTGGAGGGCCTGATTAGAACAGAGTGCATCCCTCTGTGGACGAGACAGTGCACGCTTCACACAGGTTACACATTGAAGCGATGTCCTCAGAAATGCTGCTCAACTTAGAGCCACAGGAATGTGTGGACCTTGTTTAATTCAACTTAAACATGCTTTTGCACTGCTAGAAGCTAAAGCATATAAGTTAAGAGGAAGAGTTTTGATCAGAGACAATTGTGTGGGAGCTGGACGGCCAGAACCGATCCATGTGGTAACAAAGCCCAGTGCCTTGTGGGATAGAACTATAATTTTTAGCTCTCTAATAATTTATGACAAGTGTGCAAATATAATAGCATGGTTGATCTCGCTCTCGACTGATAACTGGGATTATTTTTAATGCAAACAACAAGAAAACCTTTAATGAAGAAAACCAAAGAGCATCTGTTCTAAAAAAAACATGGCTTTAAGATCAAACACACACTCTGAATATTAAATTCATGGTGTTCGAATCCTGTTCTACAGCAGCCTGATTTCATCCAGAATTACCCTTGCTATAAGTTATACTCAGCTTTATATGCAGAGAAAACTATACGTCTAAGCATAGTAGCTCTAACTCAACAGTTTGTTATTATTATGTTTTAAACAGCCATTACAATTGATTTCAGCTTTAAATTGCTTCACTTGCTTCAGTTTCAACTGCGTCGAGTTGAAAGAGACTAAAGATTTAATCAGATTTAATAAGAACAAAAACTTAGCAGGTATGATTTAATTTCATATTTTAGTTCTTAGAACTGTTGTCAATCATTTTAATCTGTTGTTTCTTTTGTAGTGATGGACAGAAAGGGAATTCAAGTTTGGTTGGAGTTCTACCTTTTTTTTTTTTTTTTTTTTTTTGTGCCCAACTCCTGTCAGTGCCTCATAACACTCTGTCAGATCTTTCATTTCCATGGTACAGTATCTGCAGAAATAATGGCACACTGATTAGGCTGCCAAGCAGGTCTAAATTAAACAGAACCCTGTGAGCAGTGTGCAAAAAGGTCAATGGAAACTAATTTGAACTGGCAAACTGTTGAGACAGACAAAACATTGAGAGTCGGTATCTCTGACTTTATTTGTTAATGTTAAGTGACTACACATTGTGGAAACATGCCTTTTCTCTGATCGCCACTATCTTAAAGGGATAGTACACTCCAAAATTTAAATTCTTCCTAACCTGCCTAATTTCTTTTCTTATGTTGAACACAAATACATTTCGAAGAATGTTGATAACCAAACAGTTGATAGTAGCCATTGACATTCATAGTACAGAAAAAAATACTATGGAAGTCAATGGCTGTCATGAGCTGCTTTTCAAATTCTTCACATTATTTATCTTTTTGGTCTTTAACATAATAAAGAAAAAAAAAGGTTCATTTTCTATTGTCAGAACTGTAAAGATGCATATCAAAATTTATATACACACTCAAAATTCACTGATAAGCCAAACAAGTTTTTGTTGGTCAACAGCAAATTAATGTGACTTCTGCATGGGGAAGTTTATCGCCCTTAAGCGAAACTCCTAATTGCACAGGTTTCTATTGGAATGACTGGATTTTAATTAATATTTGACAGACGTGTTGCAAATCGTACCACCCACCAGAACATGGTGTGGTGTTAGATGGTGTTAAGATGGTGAAAAGTTTTGTGAGACTACTTATCCAGCCCATTATTTTTACCCACGATTCTAAAGAAGAACTGAAAATGTATGTGTCAGTCACACAGCTGAGATTTTATGGAGCCTGAGTGTGATAAAACACCTCACTGTATGAATGTTAAAGACCACCAGACAACAACAACAAAAAGAATTCACACTTATCCATGGCCATAATGTGTGAACACTGTGGACAGCCAAGATGATCCTAAAATAAAACGAGTGCTAATATAAAAGGGGGAAAAAAGAAAGGTGTGAAAAAAGATCTAGAGAAATATAATTTCCAGTGAAGGCCAACTAAAGGAAACATCTATAGTTACTTAAATGCTAAGGGAACAGTTTCAAAAGAAGCACTTGTGACCACATAGGGGACCAAGACTCGGGTAATATTCATGGATAATTTCTGAAATATTCCTTGTCCAGGTAAACTCCCTTTTAGAATGGCTAACTCTTGCTATTATTACTGGTTCCAGGATGCAACTGGAGTGAGCTCTGGATTATATAGTGTGCTTTAACAGGAACCTCAGTGGACAGTGACTTCTGTGATATCTGTGTTATGGGATTATCTGTCTAATCCCATCAGAGCTTCAACCAAGTTTACTTGAACAGTAATTTAAGAAGAGATGAGCCCAGATCAGCCCTCAAAGTCTATTTTTCTCTTTTCATGCCCCCCCCCATCTTATTCCCATTTTCTTCCACATCACTCAAGATTGAAAGAACCATTTACCCTCCAAGCATAGAGTATGCTATACAAGTTCACTTTGATAGGTTGCTTTTAAAGATCAGAAAAATACATGTTACATGTTTCATGTATCTGAGAGGATCATTTAAATTGTATGCTAGTACATTTACATTTACCAGCCCACAGCTGGGATATGGGACTCAAGCTGTGTGTCACAGAAGAGTCAATGAACAAAAGACGTATTATCATACGGTTTAAATGAATGCTTGTTTGAATTGTTATATGGATGCTTGATTTGTTTTTAGCTTGCTTGAACCATACTTTCAGCAGCTGGTGGTTGGGACTTTATATATGAGTTTTTATCTAGTTGCAAAAATTTCCTTTGAAATTCCTTTGAGTTGATAAAAGTTTGGGATATATATATATATATATATATATATATATATATATGTATATATGTATATATATATATATATATATATATATATATATATATATATATATATATATATATATATATATATATATATATATATATAGTGCAATATTATTACAACACACGTAGAATAACCATTTTCTGTTTTAATACATTTAGAAAATATATTTTTTTATCATTACTCCAGTTTTCACTCTCTTGATTTAGTGTTCTAATATGGTGATTTTCTGTTTAAGTACCATTTCTTATTATGATCAATGTTGAAAACAGTTGTGCTGCTTAATATTTTAATGGAAAACATTTTAGGAGCTTCAGTTTTCCAGTTTGCTCGGCTTCAGTTTGCACAGCTCAAAAATGTCAATCCCCAACCATGTTGTCTATGATTGGATTATAATTATTATTTTCTTTTTTAAATGCATTGTTAGTATCCTTCAATATATTTTTATACCAATATTTTCAGCAATATAATTTAAATAAAAATCATTTAATTATTATCATCATGATGTGCATTTTTCATCTAGTCTCCATTATCGTTAACAAACAAACAAATAAATTAATTAATAAACAAATAAAGTGTCTCTTATAGTCTCATATTTTATATAATAGTGGATTTGGAAGAGGAATGACATGATTTAGCATCGCAGAGTACACTGAAGAATAAAACTCTGAAGGTCAGTCATTCTAAATTGATGGTTTTTAATCTTTTGCCGTCTATTTTTGAATTGTTGCTTATCTGCATGAAACATTAGCTGCAGAGTGAGGCTGTGAAAACATGATCCTCCAGCTCCCAGCTTTACATATTTATTTCATGCCAAAGGCTGGATAAAGCTGGTGGGAAAAGTAAATTATGAATCTACCTCTTTTTTTCTTTTCTTTTTTTTTCTGTGGTGGCAAACTCCACGCTTTATCTGGGAAGAGAGTAACAAAGCCAGGAGACGTACGGTCTCACATTTTAGATTTATCACCATGGAAAAGAGATATATATAGAGAGGTGCATATTTTCCATTTCAGAAGTAGATAAGAAGAGCTGTTTGATGTGATTGAAAACTGACAGCCATGTCTTGTCTAAAACGACCTGCTCTTCTGAAGGACTGGCATTTGAACATAGCATATGCTCTGATCTGTAGCACTTCATTCAGACCTGTAACCCTCTTGTGATGCATTACATGAGTTACATAGATGTTTATATCCACTATCTGCGTCCATCATGTATGATTTCATTTGATGGGTTCAGGAATATTCATACATTTATTTTCTATGGGCACAAATCGGTGATGGCAGCATTGACAGGGTTATCATTTTCCTTCTGCTTCAATAGCCGTCAGCAGTTCTAAAAAGATTCCCCTGATAAATAACTTTTGAGGGGTGGAAACATTCTGGCAATGAGAGAATGACTGTGACAGGCCCATTGCTGATGGTGATTTAAATGGCTAATGCAATCTGCCGCTTAAATGGAGGCCTGTCACTGGTCAGACAGTTCAGATGTGTCTATGACAAGAAATGACTGGGATATTACAAAAGCCTGTGAACTAGAACCAGCAGCCGCCATTTAGTGAGGCAGGGAGCCAGGCGACACAAGCCATCCGAATAGCCCTTGGCGCACCATAATTGATGCAAAAAGGGGGCTTTTAGCAGGAATAAATATTTGCAGAGTAAATATCTTTGACTGATGTTGCCTGTGGTTCTTTACAGCGTTCGGATTGGAGCCGGTACAGTTTGATTTGATTTGAGTTTCCAGTAACCAAACAAGCTTTGAAAGTTTGCCAACTGAAAGTGTAATACCTGTCAGATTTTATGTTTTGATGAGATACATTAGCTAAATTTAAACCTCTTTGATAAACACAAAAAGTCAAGAAAGTCAAAAAAGTTCTAAGTAGCATATGTTTTTTTAACGAAATATATAATCCCAATTGTGCCTGTTTGAACAGAGTTCAAAGTAGTGAATTGTCATTGCTGTGAGAACAAGTACTTGTGACTTTGCAAATTAAAAAGAAAAAAAAGAAAAAGTGGTCTGTGCTATAGGGATACATGAAATAGTGGTAAAATATTGGTTTTCAACTGATATCAACTTTTTAATTTAGTATTAACAGCCAATATTGTATACATTATTGTGCATGCTAATTTCTCTTACCTGTATACAGTTGTGCAGGATTATTATAGTTAATTAAAACTAAAACCATTGTTGAAATAATATAAAACATAAATACCTTAAACTTTATTTTCAGCCAAGAGAACATTTTTCATTTTCATTTACTCTAGCTTGTCTAGATGTACTAAAATATCAAACTTAAACTTTAAATAAATAAATAAATAAAACTATTTAGACATATTTAAAAAAAGAAATGCCAAGAAAAATAATAGCTAATTCAAAACATTAACAAACTATTATAGTATTTCAATGATACTACTAATGCTGTCATTTAATACTAGTCCAAATGCTTTTAAATTAACACAAATAATTAAATAACACATAAATTATAAATGTAATAGTAAGCCGATCTCAAATTAATGTTTGTTTTTCTGTAAATTATAATTTTGTGATGCCTAGATTCACTTGTAGCACAATGTAGCACTTAAAATGTAGTGTTTTATTTTAAAATGATTTATACAAAATAGTATCAAATTTTTTAATCGATTTGTTGTTTATCCAACATAAGTTTCAAATAAGTCAACTTATCATTATTAGACCAGACTTGTAATATGCAGTGCATCCCTACCGTACCATCTACATATAGTATGTACATTTTAATCAAGCGCATTAAAAAACAGTTTGAGTCCAGCAATAGAGATGCATGATATTTCAGTGTCATATCCCTTATAAACTAATATTACAGGTGTTAATTTTTTTTCTGCCAGTATTGTTTAACTTATTGTACATGCTGTCATCTAATGCTTATTTAAAGTAAATGTTTTAAAATGTTAATCATCTGAAAAACTGTTAAACGTAGAATAATGAGCAGCTTAACAATATTGGCCCTAATATCTGTGCATCCCTAATGCATCATCTACATATGTAAGTTTTAGTCAAGCATATGAAAATCCAGACTAAAGTACATTGAGAAGTTTGTTGAATTTCCTCCTCATATCTTGCATCATAATGGAATTTTCCGTGAGGTAGCAGAACAGAGCAGAGACATCTGGAATGCGAGCAGGATAGGGCTTGCCTTCTTTCCTCTGGAATCCTACCTGCAAGAACCAACTCCGTTTTAAAGTGCCTGACCGGGCCGCACCTCTGCTAAGAGCGGGTCTGAGACCTCAGAGCCCCATTTCATGTTCCATTAGAGTCCTAATTATCTGTCCTCCTAATTACACCACCCCAGATTTCAAACCCAAGCTCATTTGTGTCATAGTGAGAGACGATTAACAAAAACCCCATAGAATGTTGAACATATCCCCCTACACAACATGGTCTAACCTCAGCATTTGATGCAAGATAGTCCTGTACACGTCACTCAGAGCTCTTCATCATCATGATTATAATTGTGGAACATCATAGTTAACTACCACAATAGCATGAATCGCTCATTACACTGATGTGAACTAGCACTGTGTTTATTTAATGATCAAACCATGTTGTCTTGAGAAGAGATAAGGAAACGTAACAGTAAAAGAGAAATCATGAATAAATACATGTGCAGAAAAGAAAGTGTGTGTGTGTTTGGATTGCTATTAAAGGAGCGTAAAACATCTTCTCTGCTTGAAGACAATTAAAGTTTTTCCTCCAGAAATTCAGTTTAGACTTTTTCTGCTGCACTCCCATAATACAGAGATTGATGAAGGCTTCTAGCGATTCAGACCACCTACGTCATTCTGCACTGTGGAGAGGTGGCACACGAGATGCTGGTTTATTGTTATGAGGCCTTGGTTCAGGCTGCTTTGTCACCGGTCTGGACTGAAGAACAACACCTGATACATCTCCGGCTTTGTTCACAGCCTGGAGCTCTAATGAAAGCTCAGGGCTCGTCAGCTTACTTATCCTCTGTCTGCAGCGGCATCGCTGTGAAAGGTCTTTCCAACAATAACTGAGCCGAATTCAAATCGAATAGGTGTGGAGTCTGTGTTTAAACCAAGCTTTTCGCCTTAGCTGTTATCCTTCTGCTACTGTTATTGGAGATCTGCTTTTTATTACGTTTTGAGATTTTGATAGGCTCCTGAAATTAATGCCATAAGAGCTTAAAATGTCTTTTAAGCTCTTAAATGATGAAATGTAAGGAACTCTGGGTTTTTTAGTCTACTAAAGGTCAAATTGTGTTTGTAATAGATGAATTTTTCTCTTCTTTATGTTTTAATATTGATTTCTCATACCTGGGTATTGCTGAATGTCTCAAAAGAAGATCTGATCCCAAAAGATCTGACTTTGGATGGCAGAAAATTCCAGAATATATTTTTTGGGGATAGCATGTGTGCATGCAGTTCAGAGAGTGAGAGTCACAGTAGCGCCATCTCTTGTTGGGCTGCTGAAACTGTTTTAGCATCTCCACATTCAAGATATGACTGCCTTGGAATAAAATTAAAAATTTTGGATATCTTTGCTGTTTTATTATGTAAATAGGCTTTGTTTAGCATGATTGTGTCTTATACATTAATTTACTGTAACTGCTAATTCTCTGAACTGTAACTTTATATGGAGCAGTTATTTTATATCCTGTAATTGCAACCATTTCTCCAGTGGTGTCAAAAGTATTCACATTCATTACTCAAGTAGAAGTATAGATACCAGGGTTTAAAAAGACTTTTGTAGAAGTTGAAGTATCAACCCAAGCTTTTTACTCAAGTAAAAGTGTAAAAGTACTGGTTTCAAAACTACTTAAAGTATAAAAGTAATGTAAGGGGGAAAAATGCCATTAAGAACAAAAGCTTAGGCCGCGCCACAGGGTCCTATTGTGCACTACCTCACCTCCTCAAAAAAACATTTTTCTAAAGGCCAAAAGCCATAATGTTATATTAAAATGTTCATGTTGAAAATTTTGGGTGCACTAGGCTACCTGTTTCAGCCGCATATATGCCCATTGAAAATGAACACACTTTAGTACAATGCAGATACATTAAAGAGCTAAAGATATGATGACTAGTAGCCTATAAGTATTGTTATGGTGCAAAAAGTCAAATTTCAGAGGCATGTCATCAATAACCAATAATGGAATGTAAATGTACATCCAAGATTAGCTGCATTTCTCACAATTTAGACTAGCCTATTTCATACTTGTGAATTCTCGTAAATACATATATCTCAATTATATATCTTTATTTCTCATAATTGTGATATATCTCAGTTTATTTTATAGAAATGTGACTCTCAATTAATGATTTTTCTATAAGAATTGTGAATTTATATTTTACTTTTGTGACAATAATTCTGCTAAATGAAGCTTTATATCTCATAATTGTGATTTTTTTTTTATTATCCAGGAATTGCACTTACGCATTACAATTGTGACTGTTTCTCATAATTACAACTTTATATGTCACAATTGCAACCTCCATCTCCTGAAAAACGCTAATATTTATTTAAAACTTATCTTTATTTTTTTTATTTTTAAGGAGACTTTATTTTTCGTAATTGTGACATTTGTGATGATAATTCTTGTAAATGCAAATTCATCTCACAAATATTTTAAATCACATAACTGTGATTTTATTTCTCCCCAATGCATTTTATATCTCATACTGTTATTTTTATATCCAGGAACTGCACTTTATATATTACAATTGTGACTATTTTTCAACAATTGCACCTTTCCATTTCCCTAAATAAAGATAATTTAAACCATCTCCCAATTACCTTTTTTTAAATTTGTTCCTATAAGGTGAAGACGAGCTTCCATAATAACCCAAATAGTAACTAGCTTAACTTGTTGTTCTGAGAACATAACCTGCTAAGTCTCTCACGCTTCTGCGGACTGAGCATCAGTCAGACAAATGAGCTACGACTAACAAGGTTTATGTAAATACTGTCTGAACACACTGACTTATTCGAATGACAGGCAAATGGCAGCGAGCTGCTTTCCTCCACTCTTAATGAAAAACTAAAAATGAGTTAACGAGCAGAGATGAATTCTCTCCTCTGCAGTTGCCATAGCTTCATAGCTGAAAGATTTCTTATGTTAGGGATGTTTCATAATGTGGAGCCTGGTCTAATTAGAAGCAGATCATTTCTGTTGTACTAATTGTAGTCTTTAGTACTTGGTGAAGGAGTTACTTTAGACAGTCGGTCAAAGATTTGTTTAATATGGTGCCCATTAACAAACCTGAAAGCAGAGTTTCAAATGAACAACTTTACAGCTTCTAATTGAAGTGCTGTCGGTGGTATCTGATGTATAGTATTCACCTGCAGTCTTTCCCATCAAGCTCGCAGGTAATCAGCAACATTAATTCTGCTGTGTGCAGCGTTTTAATTGAACTATCTGTTGTACTAAGGAGATTTGTGCGAGTTGGCTATAGTGTGCTTTAGCCCTCTCTCCCTCACCTAAGTGAAAGACATCTGTTAATAATGAGCATAATAACATAATGTGACGCATTTGATCAATTAGTGGCTGCCCACATGTTTGGGAATGCACTTAATGTGTCTTCTAAACATCATACAGATGTTTCATTGGAGCAAAGCTATACTGTTTATACTTTATACTATTTCTTTTTAAAATGTCTGAAATAATATGCATTATGCAATGATAAACATTTAGTTTGCTACATTATTGATCTTAACATGCTTGCTTAATCAAGTAATTGGTGTTTTTTTTGGGTGTCATTTCAGAAACAAATATGATTGTTTGCATTTGTAATCAATTTTTTTATATTGCTTCTAGTGATATTTCAAATCTAGTTATTTCATGTCACCATCAAATGTGTTGCTTAATAGGATACAGACTCTGTCCAAAAATGCATGCTTTCTAAATACGTTCTTTTAAATTATATTTAAAAGAAATAGAAAAAAAGAGATATGTTTTTTTTATGCATTTATGAACAGGAATATTTACTTAGTTTTGCACTTTCATCAACTAAAATGTTTTGTCTAAAATGTCTAATATTTATGTCAAAAAAACTGATGACATTATTTAGAGTAAAACATACTAAACTGAATCAGTATGAATAAATTAAAAAGGATATTTTTGCAAATAGATAAAAACAAAAATTAACTTTGCTGAAAATTCTGATTTGCCATCACAGGAATAAATACATTTTAAAATATATTATATAAATATAAATATAATATTTAAAATATATTATTAAAATGTAATAACATTTTACAGTTTCTACTGATTTTTTGACCAAATAAATTTAGCCTCATAAGAGACAATAACATAAAAAAAATCATACTGTTCCTAAACTTTTTAATGTAAAAATGTACTTGAAGGAATAGTTCATCCAGAAATAAAAATTCTGTCTTTTTTTATATATATATATATATATATATATATATATATATATATAAACCTGTATGACTTTCATTCTTCAGTAGAACATAATGATTGGGCATCAAACGAGAACTTCACTGATGTAATCTTATGTACAAAAATGCTGAGGGGGTTGAACTACCCCTTATAGTAAGACCTTCATTGACCAAGCAATGCACTCTGGATGTGTTCTGCAGATTTTGGCAAATGATGTAGAAAATGGAAATACTGTGCGCAGTACATACTGCAAAATGTTTCCACATTTTTCCCAGTGTGGTAGCATTACATTTTGCACATACTGTACGTCATGATGCTACCGTCATACCTTAACACTGCACACTGTCTGTGTGATTAGATCCCACACTAGCCTGAACTTCCTCCTGCTCTATTTGTTGCTCTCAGCTTGCCTCTCGTCTTCGGTGGTGAAGCTCAGAGAAACTCAGCCAGCACGCCTCCGAAAACGGAGATTAACCTCCATTTACTCCTCAATCAGCTCCCACTTTGTCCGGACTCTGACATGTAATTTGATTTCATCTTTGCCTCACGCTGGCGAGTTTGCACCTGAAGTGTGCCTCCAATTATGATGGAGGTGCCGGGGATGCTTTGAGTAAGCAGACTGAGAATTATGGGATTTCACAGCGTGTTCCAGCTTGGCTAAAATCCCTTCCTCTCTACAATTATCAGAAAAGAGTGCTGCCTTCTTGTTCATCTGCTTGATAGTGGCACTTTTCAGCACACGGTGCTAATGAGAGCACATGAATAAAGAATAAGATGTATGCCACTAATCCTGAAAAAAAGTAATCAGCTATTCAGGAACGAAAGGGAGACAGAGAGAGAATCTCTTGATTGCTTTTGCTAGCAATCAACAAAAACACAGAGATGCCAGTGAGTCAGGCACTCAGTGATTGTTCTGGACCTGCTTCTAATGAGAGATTTTTCTTACTCTCTGTAGAAACCGAGAGATGCCAGAACAAAAGAGGGAGGGTGTGTTGTTAAGACCACTTAGTTGGAGTTGCCGCATGTGTAATGAAGTAATGAGTTAATCTGACCTAGTAGTTTTTTCGTCATGCTTGTACCAGTTTAAGTCTTTTGATTAGAAATAGGGTCAGTCTGAAGTTTAGCATTCATTCATGATCACCGATATTGCAGATAAACGTGGTGGGATGCAGGGAATTTGCAAATGGCTTGCACATTTTCTTGGTTAGGACTATAGTGTAAATATCGCTTGAAATGATAGAGATACTTTTATTTCAGTTCATATTAATCCACTTGTCTCTGTTTTAATGTTCTAGACAGACAGTCAGTCTGTGCGTTAGTGGTGTGGTTTTCAGCTACTCTTTCTCTAGGGTATACACACAGAAGTTATGCAAGTAGGTGGTGACAAGTGACTTTCTTTATCAATGTTTGACTCATTCACTTAAGTGATTCTTTCAAAAACAATGTTTTGATCACCAGCTGCAGTGCCCATGAGCTCCTCTAGAGGGCACTCCACTCCAGATTGTTGTCATTCCCTCACTAAATGCATTCCCCATAACTTATTGCATTCACCTGTGCCTTCAGTCTCACCCTATTTAAAACCATGTTTTTCACACATTCATTGCTCAGTATGGTCTTGCTTTTGGTGTTCCCAAATTCCCATGTTTTCCCTGTTCCTTGCTACCTTGACTTGACTTGTTTTTGACCCTGGACTATTTCTGATTTCTGATCTGCCTGTCCTGACCTTCGCCTGTTTATTGGATTACACTTTTGTCTCACCCTGGATTGTACCTGTTTGCTGTTTTTTGACCCTTCTTGTTTGGACCCCAATTTTGGAATAAAGTTGCATTTGCATCACGCTTCCCACATTTCAGTTTCATTCAAGAAGTGACTTTCTTTATAAGCGAGTTACTGAATCAATAACTGAATAGATTAATTCGAAAACACTGATGGTTTCAGGAGCCAAACATCTCTATATTGTGTTTGTGCATTTAGGTTAATTCTGCTGTGGATTTGTTAGAATTTTTTAAACAGCATTAAACTATTCTTGCAATTCTGCTGTTGATTTTACAGCACAGCTATGATTTATTAGT
The DNA here is from genome assembly GCF_003368295.1 of Carassius auratus. Classification (NCBI taxonomy): domain Eukaryota; kingdom Metazoa; phylum Chordata; class Actinopteri; order Cypriniformes; family Cyprinidae; genus Carassius; species Carassius auratus. The sequence continues at coordinate 4,652,398 of NC_039290.1, forward strand.
GAGGATGTTTTCAATTATTAATTATATGTTTAATAAAATAATTATTAATAATTAATTATAAAAATATATTATATTGATCCCCTCCCCCTCTCTTTCTATATATGAGTAAATACTTTACAATTATTATAAAAATAATCAGAATAAATCATAGCTGCTTATATCAAATTTTGTCAGTAAAATTTAGCAAATTAGTGTAAAAATACTTGTAATTAATACAAATAATTGTATCAGTACAGTTACACAAACATTTATTCTCAAACAATGATGGATTGTAGGATTTAAGAGCAACAAAAAACTCCTTGAAAGCTTTGCCTCACATTCCAAGGGCTTATTTAAAGGACATTTAGTTCCAGGTTACTGTCATTTTTGGTGTGTGAAGAGGAAGATTATGTTACCTATCTGTACTGTGAAGGAAGGACAAAATTAGGTTTTGATTTTTCCCTCCTTCATATGGCTACTTTTTGCTAGCACTGCAGAAAATTGGATTCTCTGGAAGTTTTGAAAGGTACAAATGCTACGTACTCTGGGTTTGCCTCATAAGACCAGAAAAAGAGAGAGTGAGTTCTTAGGAGGTGTTTTTCCCAGGCCGCTGGAGACACATAAAACCGAAGGATGGCAATATTAGCTCGGCAACCGAGCCGATGTTATTGCGTTTTTATGCGCCTGGGGAAATCACCTTGTCTGTGGCAGCAGAAAATGATTATTGAGAGCTAATAGGGTGAAATGTTTAATATAAAAGATAGAACAGACGAAATCATTCACTGCTCCACGGGGAGCAAATTAAGAAGGAGAGATTGTGAAGGTGTGCGACAATGCGGTGGAAAGATGGTGCTTATTACTGCAGCGGCAGTTGGAGGTTGCACCTTTACAGGAGCACAAAGCACAGAGCAACACTTCAGAGACCGACCGACCATGTCCCTCACTTCCTTTGTTCGATTAAAAAAAGGCAGTTAGGCTTGTTTACAGGTGCATTTGAAGTAATTGTTTCTGTCCCTTGAGGAAGTTTCTTTCTATCATAAAGCAAGCATGTGAGCTAAATATAATTTCAGTAATAATGCCCTGTTTCAAGCCTACTTCAAATAATGTGCCTGTAAATACAGTATATATACAAACATCTGTTTCAGTAAAGGAACTGCTTAGAATAGCATAAATCACAATAATCAGCTCTACTAATGGAATAGTTTATTTGTTTGCCACCTGTGCCATGTACTGCCTTCACTTTCTCCATTTGTTTTCCTGCTTTATTCATTGTTTTCTGCCATTTTCTTTAGTTGAAATCCTCCAACTATAATCTATTTTTTTTCTTCTTCTTGTTTTTTTAAAGAATTTTCTATCTCAGATGGCTGGACATTCCATATGTCTCTCATCATGATATTTCTATTTTTGTAGAGTCTTATGTCCATTTCATCTGGCAGGATACAGTGAAAGATCTTTTCCCTTGTAACCTCTGTTGTATTTTTACACCTCTGCTCTCAGTATGGATATTTTTTCTTTATAGACTGAAAAACTGATTGGAATAGAATCTTATTTTTTGATGTCAGACATTTTTGTTCTTGTAAAATTATGCTTTCATTCAGAAATCTCCAAAAATGAGCATGCATTTAGCATTGAGTGAATTTTGTAAAATAATGTCATTTAATTTATGTATTAATTTTAGTTCAGAGGGTAGCTGAGGAGTTCACAGTAGAAATGTAGGAACGGGTTCAGTTTACTTGCACTTATGTGATCAATTGCCATTGCTTTCAAATTATGTTTCTTTCAGCTGAATGCGAGAAGCATTTGCTTCACTTACTGTAAGGATTCAGGATTTTCCAGTCACTGAAAATCTTGAAATAAATCAGATATTAAAAGGTCATAGAAATATATGTATTCCTTTTTTTTTGTTGGCTCAGTTAATGCTAGAAATACTCTTTCTGACTTCTATGTCTATTTTTTTTTCATCAAAAAAAGAAAAAAAAAAGACATTTTAATGTTTAAAAAGTGTGGCAAAAATTATTTTCAGTTACACATTTCATTACAGCCCAGTCAGTATTTGCCACTTCATGAGCACATTTTACTAAAAAGCACACTGATTTAGGTAAATCTTTAGTTTATTCCTATGAAATCTTGTAAAATTGGCAGTAGTTACCAAGGTGTGCGGAGCTTAGCGAAGGGTATTGTCAGGTTTGACCCATCAACTTTGGTCAAATATATAAGTTGCTTAAATAAATGTGAAAGTTTGTGTATGTGGAGATTGTGGAAATTCTGGAGTCCTGTATTGATCTGCCGTAGAACTTGATCAAAGCCACCCGGAAGACACTAAAAGCAGATCGTGATCCCACAAGGTAAATTTGGCTGCAATCAATATAAAGTATACTAAAAAACACATATACATGCTCACATTAACAGATATTTCTTGATTTACGGGGGACAGATGTCTATAATTTCTTGTTCTCCACCAAATATAACTACATAGGTCAATAAAGAAGGTGACCCACAGGGAGACTTTTATAAAGCATCTGCCTATGCCATACATAATACATAAAAATGTGTTGCCATCAATTTCAGTTGCTGTAATTTGCCTGCTCTGCAATTCAAATGTCATTTCCTAGTGTTTTTAGTTCCTCTCAAGCATTGCATCTTATGTTTTAATGCATTGACACAGTCCTCTCCTGCACCGGTCCCATGGCGGATCTCATTCCTGTCGACCTTCGGTGGGAGATGTCCTCTGTCCTTCTGCTGGAGAGTGAGGTAAGAGAAGTTGAGGAATTGGAGGGAGGGATGCATAATCTGCAGGTCTCAGGGGACGTTCTGCAGGTGTACTCATCTGCTGGCTTCGAGAAAGAGAGAGAGAGCGACAGAGAGACACAATTTTACCCTCTCCTTCAGTGAAGGGCAGCCAAGAAGTCTCCAGAACAAGCACAGGGGGTGGAAATATTGATTGGCTCAGATTATGTTGGGAGCAGCCTGCATTTTCACAAAGGTATGGATGAACATGTGCCAAATAATGCTGTCTGTACTGCAAAAGGCATGCAAAGTCAAATGATTGTAAAACGTGTGCCTCTATCAAGTTTATATTGACAAGTGAACATATTCAAAAGTCTGATGACTCCTGTTCCAGGAGCTTGTTGACAGTGCGATGTTTCTTATGCAGTCAGTTTTCTTGAAGTCCTATCTGTTTTTGCTGTCACAATTTAGTTTTACGTGACAATTTTCTGTCCTTATTCTGACCTTTATGCTAAGCACAAACTGACAGGTCGCCCGCTGGTTCCTACTGCCCTAATGCATTGAGCGTCTGGCCACAAATTGGATGTCCTGGTGCTACAAATAAGATCATTCTATTGATTAAGTCATTCTATTTTGGCAGCAAATCGCTAAAAATGATATGGATGGAAAACATTTATGCTTAAGTGCCAGCAGTGTATCATGCTTCATCATGAACATGTTCTTTGCCATTCTGGATTTCTGATATGTTTTTCCTTTATATGTTCCTGTATGGAGAAGAGACAAGTCATATATAACAGAAAATTGCTTATGGGTACAAATTCCTTCTCCTACCATATATTCAACTGCAGTATTGGACAGGAAGTGTATCATGTCCTCAATATTGCTCGTAAATCCTTGTTGAAAATTTAAAACTTTAAAGGATTGGTTCACCCAAAAATTGTTAATTTGTTTTACTCACCCCTGAGGCATCCTAGGTGTGTATGACTTTCTTTTTTCAGACTCACCCCCGATGCTCAATATGAGACAATTTTTTATTGAAGGGCGCTTTTTATTTAACTTCTTTTGGACTGAAGGAATGCAACACCTGCCGACTGCAATGATAGCGCTTGGAAGATCAAAGACACTTTTTAATATAACTCAGACTGAATTAGTCTGAAAGAAGAAAGTCATATTCACCTAGGATTACTCGGGAGTGAGTAAAACGCGCCCAATCTTCATTTTATGGGTGAACTAACCCTTTAAGTTGTTTAATTGCTACAAATCAGTGTACAAGTAAGTGTGGCTTTTATAATTAAACTTCTAAAAATGAAAATCAATTTTTATTTTTGTCACTTTTCAAGCCTACATGCATTGGAAATATGGGCAGTGTTCAGACGTCAATACAGTCACGGTTTTCTAGTGGCCAATTTTTGTGTCTACCAGATGTCTACTGTACATTTAAAAAGAGCAAAGAAAGTAATTTGCATTGTTAAACACTCCTAAATGATTGGTTTCTTTCACTCTTATAATTGCTCTTAAAATTGACAAATCTCAATGAAAATGTAAAACTTTCAATCATTTTATGCCTGCAAATCAATTAAGTAAATGTACCTTTTAAAATTACACTTCGATTTCTGTGTCAATTTTGATGCTTTTATATGTTGTAAATATGGGCTGTGTTTTGTTGCTTTTGGTTTTGGTATACGTCAATATAGTGACAGTTTCCCAATGACCCATTTTTGCATCTCAATACTATATAATCTTTTTTTGTTGTGTGCATTATGTCAAAATTTTTACTTGTACATAGTTGAATTATTGTTATTCCTGTTATTCAAGCCCTGCTTCTCACTAAAGTGGTTGGGCTCAAGGACAAAGTTGCACCTTGATGTATTATTAATCCTATTCATAAATGCTATTCTCACTGGTGTGGAATATTTTCAGGAATTAGACAGTATGCAGCCATTAAAATGATGGTCATGTAATATTTATATTTAATTAGTATCAAATGCATGTATTTATATAAATATTTTCAATATATTTTATGACATCGCAGGCTAACACAAGAATGGCACAGGTTTCTTGCAGATTGTCCTTTGGGGTGTTAATATTTCTATCCAAGACGTTATGTCATCCAAAAAACCTGAAGCATGTAGCCAAGGTGAGTGGGATTGTGGTTGTGGGCCACTCCACCCTAAATAATCTGCCTTTTTTTTACCTTCAGACCTGAGCAGATTCTGATTCTGTAATAATAGAAGAAAATGGAGCAAAACTGAGGACAAAAAGTGAAAGTGCAAAGCGTGCATATATTTATAGTTACTGATGTAAACCTCCCAAACCTAACAGACCTCAGTGTGTCTTTCACTTTTAATGTTTTATAATATAGCATACTCCGAATGATTTATTGCTTCATAATGAAGCTGAGGTGCCCTTCTTTACTAAAGACAAATCAAATACACCACACTGATCTTTACTTTATAGAACGTCTTACATTTTGCAGTCATTCGCTTATGATCCACTCAATTTTAACTGCAAGAATTTTATATATAAGAGCTGGAAGCTATGCAGAATGCAAAATCACCCTTTGAAACATGTAAGTCTGGAATTACAGCCCTACGTTTCAAAGCCTGAGTGCTTCAAACCATATCTGCAGTGGCACAAGGTTAATGAGAGGAGTTTGAAGATGCTTTATGGAAGATTTTATCTGGCAAATACACAAGCGCTCACACAAAAAGAGATCTAGAGGAAAAATCGTCTGCCCCGGGGTCTAAGCATACTCAATCAATATCCCACAGAGAACCCGTGGCCAGAGGACTAGGCATCACTGTCTCATCCTTAGGGTTTTCATTCTCTTATTCTACAGCCTGCCTCATTGTACATTCGCACAAACGTGCACACACACTGCTTGTCGTCAGCCATTTGGCTTGAGAATCTACGAGAGCTTCTCGGAGCTGGGATGCCGTGCAAGTTCGTGACAGCCACGGCTTCTTCCTCCATCTCCCTCGAGGCTTGTGCAGACAGGCTTTCTTAAGTAATGCAGAAGTGGGACGGGACGATGGTCGTATCAGGGGAATCTGAAGCCAAGAATGCGTAATGCTGCCATAATGCCATCGAACTGGCATCTTCATAAATGTCTGGCCTCCTGAGACACAACGAGTGCTGTGTGTTTTGTAAGTGAATGTGTGTGTGTGTGTGGGCTACATGAATAAATGCATGTCCGGATCCACATGAAGAGTGTGGTCTGTTTGCTCATTCTGTATGCACCGTCGCAGGCTGGGCCGTCCTCAGGAGATGAAAGTTTGTAAACATGAATAATAATTAGGCTCAGGTCTTTGGGCAGGTAATCTACATGCAAACTCCGCCAGTATGTTTTGTTCATTTACTATTCATTTGGTTTCCGGGGTAGAACAACATTTGCATTTGGTGAGAACAGAAACATGGGTAACATTTGATCTGCATTTGGACCAAACAGGCTCCTTTCTAATAGGATTTGAAGCGGATTAAATGTCGGCTCTAAAGGTAAAGCGACATTGTTGTCCACTGCAAACATCATGTTGTCCACATATCTGCATTCTAGGCTAGGTTCAAGAGTAAACAACACCATTTTGGTTCTGACTGAAAGCTCCCCCCTTACATTATGGTGAAAGGCATCTGAAGTGGAAAGGAAGCTTTTGTCCTTCAACATTTTGAGTATAAAAGCGCCTTAGAGCTTTGCGTGAGTGATGTGCCGTAGGGTGCCACACTGCGTTCGTACAGCCATGGAGCATCACAGGAGAAGTTAAATTAGAACTCCAGGGCATCCAGGTTTAATGGAGGATGGCTGGTGAGCTGACAAGTGAGGGCTTATTGACATATCGATATGGCGCTGATGATTAATTAAAAGTGCCGTGTGTGTTATCTGTCTGGCCTGAGATGTCCAATCTGGAGGTGACATTGCAACAGGAGTTCTACTTTTTTTCTCTCTCATTCAATGCTTTCCTTCAGTACACAGTGGCCAATATAGGTAAACAAACCTCTGCCCTTCCTCCTCCACCCCTCCTTTCTCCTCCATTTTACAGATAGGCCTAAGACTTTAATCCGGATCCAGTGACAAACTTATCCCCAGTCAATAAGGTAAAGAGAACCTCCTATGAGGGATGTGTACTTTGCTGAAAAGCTTGGCAGAAGAGGAAACATCCTCCATCTCAAGTATTACTCACCCTTCAAGGAGAAGACACTTGATAACGATTTTAGAGTTTGGCTTTGCAAACACTGCTCTTTTCAGACATAATCCAGTCTGTGAGATTCTTTTTTTTTTCACCAAAGTGATGTATTTTACATCATATTAGTATTAAGCATCAAAATTTAATCCTCTTCTTTTGCTGATAACTGAGATACTTGGACTTTTATAAGAAAGTTGAAGATGGATATCTTCCCCAACACATAGAGTGATTTCTTTAACCCTATGGTACATTAGCTGCTCTAAGTCACGTTGAAGATCTCTAGCTTAACGCCATACCTTCAGCATGCTAATCTATCTTTGTTAGTCTGCCACATGGTAACTCTCTACAGGCAAGCTTAAGACTGATCACCTTGCCTCCTCATCATCTAACTCTGCTTTGCATGCTACTATGCACTTTGTAATTGTCACAGATGCCACTTTTGGCAAGTCAACCAGTCTTGTGTTTCATGTAACTGTGGTATGGTGGTGGTACGACACAGATAGTGTTGTATAAGTGTGAAAGAAACAGAAAATATTCATTCATGGATTATTGGAACCTGATGTCATTGCAGTGTCACAGGTTTTATGAGACTGATTTTTTAATAATTTCCCCTTGATATATTATGGATGACTATTAAATTAAAATCAATCATGCTTGTGATACTCCATACTGTATATGTTACCTTTTCATTCACTGCTATGAATTGATGACCGTCAGATAAGTGAGATTTGAACCATGCCAATGCAATTCCACTAATGCCAACATAATTTTGTAGTCTACTCAAAAGAATATTGTGCTCAATAGTGTCAAGTCCAGGGCTAAGATCCGGTAATTGAGTTTGCAGGTTTAGATGCATGGAAAATACACAAGACTAGATAATGATCCAAGATATTTCTCTGCTGCAGGATTTCAACGCTATTAGCATCAATTACATGTGACAATATTAATTCTAAAGTATGATTACGACAATGAGTTGGCCCTGACACGTGTTGTCTGACCCCAGTTATGTTCAGAAAGTCTATAAATGCTGATCCCAATGCATCTTTTTCATTATCAACCATAGCTACAGTTAATTTCTAATTATTTTGAAATGGACTGAAAATAAGAGTAGGTCAAAGCATACCATGTCTGCATATTTCTGTGGGGAAGTTGTTTAAAGCACCGGCCATTTGCCAGAAGAGTTTATCGGTTTATCGGTTTTCGCCCATGTGAACTTGTCAATCCAAACATTTGGAATATACCTCTTAAGGTGAAAAAATATTCCTCAAGTTCATCAATGTCATTGGTTAGCAGAAGCCGATCCCGAAAAATCATACTTTAATTCAGAGAGCACACAGAGTTGGGCTTTGCCATGTAGCTGGTAGCACAGGATTGTTTGTCCTCTCAAAACTGTTTTCATGCTAGTTTCCAGCACCTTGGGTACACCTCCACACATATAAACGCACACATTCTCTCATACACTTACGTCTGACCTGGCTGACCAGTATCCAAAGAAGCATGACTTCCCTCAATAACAAGGATCATTGTCTACTTCCAGTGTTTCACTCCGGGACTTGTCCCTGTAATATTGCCTGTATTTAAACGCCCTGCCCTTGCCATTCACTCCATCTTCAATTCCCATAAGTTATTATGCACCAAAGCTATCTGAAGCAGCTCATTCCCCAAGAGCTTGATCGCATGATCAAATGCTAGATTGAAGAAAGTGGAATATATATACATAGAAGTAGCCATAATCCCCTTCGTCTCTGAGCGAATCAAGTTGTAGTCACAGATAGGCAGAATCAACTAAAATTTGATTGAGGCCCACAAGTGGCATTGCAGGCTTAATGCAATGTGACATTGTTATGAGTGGCACCTTCGCACCTCTGCTTATGATGTAATCTGAGCGCCTCTGAAATGAGAAAGCGAGACGTTGTCAAAGCCCATGTGCTCGATCTATATGAGGAAATGGAAAATGCATGACAACATCATTTCTCCTCATAACTGACTATTTGATTACAGAGAATATGAGATATTGAGACTCTATCAGATGATAGAATTAGAATTGTCCCCCTTCATTGAAAAAGCTCATTGTTGTGGATAAATTGTGGCAGTCTTGTTTCTTATCTGCATATGGAGAATGAAAAAAATACAGTTAATTTTATGTATCTGCGAATAATTAACACCATCCTTTACAATGCTCAGAAAAGGGCTTAGAATGTTTTGAGGCTGTGGCTCTTGTTTGGGCAAGCCTGGTTCATACCAGGATGACTATACACTAATTTGATTTCACGCATGCCGTTGAAGATGCATTAATCTTTTGTAGCCCATCGCTCGCCCCAGAGCTGGTGAACCAGGAGAGAGAGAGCAAAGGGTTAGCAGAATGGGGGGGTTCAAGTACGTGCCCACAATGTTAAGCATATTATTTTGCCAGCAGATGTGCTTTCTGATGGCAAGCACTGTGAACACTAAACGGCATCGCAAGATGACATTTACATCATTGATTAATTGTTTTTCCTCCTCCTGTATTGCTGTCTTTCCCTCTTACTCTTTCAGCATCTTTTGCTGTCTGTTTTGCATCTCTATTTATGCTAATATAGTCTTGTAGTACATATTACTATGGAAGCTTATTTCCGCTAAAATTTAAAAGCTGCATTAACCTTTTTTGTAATTTTGTTAAAAAAAAAGTCAAGCTTGTTTTAGTTATTTATTTATTTTTTTTTTTCCAGAAATAAGCTTCTTTCCTTTCTTTTTCTCGTTTGCACAGATTTGATGAGTTTGTGCTCCTTCCCAGTCTGTGCAATTTATTCTCAGTGGAACGTCATAAAGTTCAAGTGTTGATGATATTACAGTATGGATTTTGTGTAAATTATATAAAAAAATAATAATTCTGTTTTATTTAAAGTCTATACAATATCAAGTTCTGTTGTGATGTTCACGTAAGTATTTTGTTGGTTGAATGGTTTTTGTCAGTTTTATTCTTTGTAATCCAATCCATTGACTGGCAAATTGATCATATGCAGTACTGTCTGTGTATATGCTGTCATAATTTTTTAATGTCTGTTTGTCTTGATTTAATAAAAGAGAACTGTATTGGCAATGATTTGGAATGTCAACAAGTATTTTTTCATTCTGTCAAATAGTTTACTGACTTGTAATCATTGTGTAGCAGGGCCAAGGTAAGCATTATGTCATGAGTAACAAAGGGTTAATTGCCTCACTGAATGTGCAGATACACTGGTAGAGAAAGAAGAGAAACATTGCAAAAACTTGCAGCATTGTTCCACCACATCTAAGAATTCAACCCAGCAACCTGTCTATCCTTCAGCCCTCTGAAGCTGTAAGCACTTTTATTACTCTTCATATTGGGTTTCAGTTATAAGGTGTATTAGTGGGTCAGGATGGAAAATTATATGACTAAACTTTTGCATGGTGTCTGTGATTCAAACTGACAGATGTCTTTGGTTACAGATCACTGGTGGTCTTGTTTGTGAGAAATGATGATATCCCAAGGGTCAGATTGGAGGCAACTGTTCTCACCAAGATAACAACCCCAGTCAAGTTATCGAAAGCAAAGTACCATTTTTGAGGCTTCTTTTCATATCCTGTTTTGCAGGGGATAAAATATCACCCACCCCCACCTGACCCCCAAGAGGAATAATACGCCTTGTGCATTTGACAGTCTTTTGATATCAAATAAATGGTGGGGTTAGTTTACTTACTTTGTCTCAAGCCAGACATACTCTGTGTGTCCCTAGGTTGTCCACATTTATCAGCTTTCCAAAATTGGTCCTCGGACACCTAGCACTGAAGGCTTTCTTGCCTCTTTTGGGATCCATTGAAGGAATTCTGCGGTGAAGGCATCAAACAGACATCTGCCATGCCTACAACTGGCCCCTATACTCTCCTGGTTTTCAAAAACGTATGATAAGGGGATGAAAATATGAAAATGGACTTGGCAGGGGTGGTGAGAATGCAATTTCCACCTTACCTATTTCTCTCTGTCTGCTTAGGGGAAAGAGTTTCAGTCCTCTGATGTTTTTATACATCAGGTCTCAGAGAAGCTTCTGTAGTTAGAAGTTGATAGAGCAGGGCTCACACACAGGAGGAGATTAAATTAACATTACATGTGGACTTTCATGTTTGTGAAGTTTGGCGGAACTGCATGGACTTAGAGTCCTGGTGTAACCAAAGCTGCTTACACATTTTCTGTTCTGTGGCACAGGATAAAAGTTAGCATATCAACTACTGGTAACCTACTACTGTTTTTTTTTTTTGGAGGAATATTTATGTGAGTTTATTTGGAAGTCTCGATAGATTGATAGACTTTCTAATGGCAGTGACTCAAGAGAACGTGAAGGGCGTTCAGTCGATTGAGGATAAAAACAAAAGAATGTTGATAATGTCAAACTCAGGAAAAATAATTTAAATAGGGACTTATTTTTCTAGTTTGTCTGTTTGCAATTTCCGTTTTTTTTTTTTTTTTTTTTTGCAAGAAGTAATATTAGATTGAAGTCGCAGTGAAGTTGAGTGGCATTCATCTGACTACCAATTTCATGTTGAAGTCATCAGGTTAAACCAACCCTTGTAAAGTATTTCTCAGTGGAGGGATGCCTCCAGGAGGGCATGCAGCATATATCATTCACAGAAAGGGCCACTGAGAGGTTAATTTGAGAGCCAAATGCATGAAGGACGGATAGCTGCGGCAGAATTTGATTAGCTTTTCCCGCTCAGTAAATAAGTGAATTAATGGCAGCTTTTGTCCTTGAGATTTATTTTCTGAAAGCCTTCACAGGATGTAGAAAGGAAATTAACTGTGAACATGGGGGGTTGGGGGGATGGGTGCAGTTGCTGGGGTGAAGGTCCATGTCCGAAGTATGATCTCATATTGGAGACCTCATATTATTCAGAGTTGGTGACGGAGCCTTTAGGTTTACCATAGCACTGAGGTTTATATATATATATATATATATATATATATTAGGGGTGTAACGGTTCACAAAATTCACGGTTCGGTTCGATACGATACACTGATGTCACGGTTCGGTACGGTTCGGTACATTTTAGATACAGCAAAAATTAAAAACATCTCAACTTTTCAGAATGCCGCAAGCGCACCACGGGTCATGTGACAAGAACTAACCAATCAGCTTCATCCTTTCCTGTAACAACGTTGAAAGCTCAGCCAAGATGAAAGAACAGCTGATCATAGTTGTATATGGATTTCAATTTTGAAATAAATTTAGTAGCAGAGCTGGCCTACTGCAAGCGATTTTTAGAGCTGCAAATCCATTTATCCTTTGCTGAAATTTCCGCGTCTCATGGAGAGAGCACGTCATTGTTGCTTACCAAAGGCAGACGCCTCAGGGGCGCAACTGCCCGAGCGCTTTGGAAAGGAGGAGAAAGACGCTCCTAGCGTTTTCCACGCGTTTTAGGCGCGATATGTGAACGGCCCCAAAGGCGCTCGCTCACTCAGCACGCGCTGAAGGCTCGTTGCAAAATGTCTAATGCATTTAACAGACCACAAATAGAAGATCCTCCAATAACCAACAAGTCTGGTGTTTGGGTGCACTTTGGATTCCCTGTAAGCTATAATGGTGATGACAGAATGAATGGTTTGTTGCATGTATGTTTCTCCTTTTTTTTTTTGTCTTTTCCCAGATACTTACATACTAAGGTGATGTCTGCGTAAATGAGTTGACATGTTTTAAGTATTCCAGCTGGTGTTTTTTTTTTTTTTTATTCCCGCTGGTGTAGCCTACCCTATTGTCATGTAGATGCGACACACCGTTGTTGTTTTTATCCACCACTCTCTTGCCATCACCATTATAGCAAACAGGGAATCCAAAGTGCACCCAAACACCAGACCTGTTGGTTATTGGAGGATCTTCTATTTCTGGTCTGTTAAACGCACTGGCCACCGCGTACCGTGCATGAACTGCTCGCTCACTCAGCGCGTACTGAGTGAGCGAGCGCCTGACTGAGTAGCCTAACATAAACATAAGTTGGTGTTTTTTTCTTCTTCGGGGGTGTCAGGGGCGTTGCCTGTTACGTCGTTTGGGTTATTGGGCTACCTTGTTGAACGCATATCATTATATTTCACTTTCTTTCTTTTTTTTTCAAATATAATTAATTAGTCCAACGAACCGTTCGGTACATAATGCGTACCGCGTACCGAACCGAAAGCCTCGTACCGAACGGTTCAATACGAATACGTGTATTGTTACACCCCTAATATATATATATCACTCACACTGGCTCCAGATTACCCATTGAAAGGGTAGCTAACAGTCAAAGGCTGTTAAGCTAAACTTGATGTTTATTAGACATGATTTAACATGTCTTTGGTTATATTAAACAGTCACATTCTTGGACTCTAGAAGGTACTAAAGTGTAATCTTAAAAGCTTTGTAGGCAATTAAGGCTCTAGTTACATATGGGATTAAAGCACATACCACTATATTTGCTAATATTATAACTTAGCTCTGCTAATATTTGTTCTGGCCGAGTGAGAGACTCTCATACTTTTGGCTGTGTTCAGCAGGCTTTGGTGAGACTAATTCCTCATCTCAGAGCTTCACTTTGAGGTTGATTTCACCGCCTGGATGTGCACATGCTGTGGACTTCATCCCCATATGGCTTCAGCTATACTGTATAGCAATCATTCTTGGCTGGTGTCTCAATTTAGAACCACGGTCGCTGGTCATTCTTTACGCACTGGCTAGAAAATTAAGTCCATTTATTTTAGCTTTGTGGTGTGTATTTAAATTAGAGTGCATTTGCATATTTCCTCTGAAAGGAAAATGGCTTTAGATGCTGATCTTGATTAATGAACTCTTATCAGGCAGATTAATATATATTCTGTCACACTTTAAGGACTGCGTTACAGCAATTAGCTTGGGCTTGATTTGGCTCTCGTTCTTGCTCAGCCCCCAGACAATTTCTCACTTGCAAACATATACTTCAGTGAGAACAATTTTATGGTGATATTTTCAGAACGTTTAAAGTATGCAGTCTAATCAGCCAAGATGACACTCTCACTAACCAAAAGCCTTCTCCACTTTAGAAATACTCACGTTCAATGTATTAATGCTTCTAGAAGTAATTGTGTATGCCATTAAGGGAGTGGATTTGCTATCGGGAAATGCATGCATGTGCACACTTGGAACAACACCTCATTAATAACTGTTGTTTTATTTTCCCCTGCTGCCATTGCAGAGGTGCAGAATGTTGTGCCAGGCTGGATTGGAGATGACAGGGAGGTAAATTTCTCTGACTTCCTGTTTCCCATTCAAATTAAAATCAGCCCTGCTGGTCCTCTAGAATGCAAACTCAATCAAACAGCCTGTGTTTTGTCTCATAGGAGCACTTGCATCTGACCTTTGACCTCACAACTCAAACAGAAGGCAATGGCTGTCAGTTAAGTAGAGTTTTTGCCATTGAGGAGCAAAATAGCCAACAGTAAGTGCCTGTGCTCAAAGACACATCTTCTTATTCTAAAATTTGTTTGATTTCCATAAAAGGTGTATGAGGCCCACGACGACTCAAACACCTGTCAGCTAGAGGAAGGCAGTTGAGAGTGATCATCTCTGGTCACACGTATTGCCTCTGCAACACTCCAGACAGCTTTATCAGCAGAATCTTGAAGGCAGGAATTCATCACTCATTACTTTGTCGACTATCAGCAATTAGCAATGGGAGGTAGATGATCCAGTTTTCAGAAGCCAGGATCAATCCGTCCATCTGTGTTCCAATACCAGGGGCAAGTCCAGCCTAATGTTCACGTCATGATGGATGTATGGAACGGCACTGTGTTACTGGTAATGTAGCCTAATAAATATTGTTACTGCAATACTGTCTGTGAATTTGCAGAAAACGATTGATTGATTGATAGTTTGAGATGGATTTCACTGGCTAAATGTAAATATTTTCCAACATTTTAAACAGCGTAGAGGAATTTCAGTGCAAAATCACATTTAGATGTTTTTAATTGATCAAAACTGACCATAAAGACATTTATAATGTTACAAAACAATCCCTGTTTCTTGGACACCAAATCAGCATATTAAAATAATTTCTGAAGGATCACGAGACACTGAAGACTGGCTCAATGGCTGCTAAAAATTCAGCTTTGGGTAACACTATTATTTTAAGGACCAATTCTCAGTTCTTATTACATGCTTATTGGCTGTTTATTAGTACTTATAACACACATATTAATGTCTTAATTAACTATTAATTAGCATCAAATTAGAAGTTTACTGAGGGAAAACTCTTAATTAATAGTGAATATGTGTTCCCTTTTCTAAAGTGTTACCCAGCTTTGCATCAAAGGAATTATTTTAAAATATATTCACATAGAAAACAGTTATTATAGTTACAATATTTATTTCACAATATTACTATTCTTACTGTATTTGAGAAAAGTTACATTTTTTAAAAGTTGCTAAGCATACAAGACTTTGAAAAACTTTGAAAAACATTTAAAAAGTCTTACAGACCCCACATTTTTTAACAGAAGTGTGTGTATACTTACTTATATATCCCAAAAACATAAAAAACACTATGGTATTTTTGGGTACTTTTGTAGTGACACTGTACTCCTGAATTTACCCAAGTTCTGAACTATTGCTCTAGCAATAGGAACCGTTTTCTTGCTTCAAAAGAAACCTGATTTGAGAACTCAGCATAGGGACTATATGACACTAACGAAAACTCTGTAAAGGAAGATAAATCCTGGTTTCTACCTGAGGTTATTTCTTCTTTCCCTCTCTCACAGAAGTTAATAAACTCTGGTCAATAGCAGTCAGACACCTAAGACTAGATGAGGGAGAAAGGGGAGGAAAGAAATTCCAGTAATCCTCCTCTTTTATTATGTTTCGTTATTGTTCTGTGCCTCCTGCCTTTCAGCGGTGGAAACATAAACTGCCCTTAATAAGAAGCAAATATCATCAACTGGAAAGTGAGCGATGTTATTTTCTGTTCCTGCATGAGGAATGTTTCTTCTCTGCTCCTAATTACACAGAATGAAATACATAAGGCTTTGATATTGCACAGGATTTTATTGTGGCAATAATTCCCTGGTCCTGGTGGTATTATACTGTATGAACAGTCTGGGAGAATGTATCTTTGCTGAATCTAAGGTTTTGTATCAGCTGTTGGCCTTTATGGAGACCATCAGACCTGTCCTCCACCTTCTCTCTGATTTTGTGAAATGTCACTGGCTGAATGCTTCAGAATGCGGTTGCAAGGTTAGGATTTCTTTCATTTGCTCACGTTCCATCTTGTGTTTTGATAGTCTTTAGAGAAATTTTTAATGATTTCCTCTGATCTGAAGTGGTGAAATTTTCCAAGGTAATCCAAAGTTAAGGATTAGACAGATTTCCAAACTGTTATTTTTTTTTCTTCTCTTTTTCTCCAGATTTCAACATCAGGATGGTCTTGCGGCAGCTGAGCGAGTACCATTGAGATGAATATGAATGCTAATGGATACCTCTCTCCAGGAATTATTATTAAACCTCCTCGAGAGACAATCCTTGTGCATTTATCTTGGATCTGTGTGCGACTAGAATACCAAAGGTACATTCTAAACCAATCAAGTGCTTCGTATCTGCATGTTGTAAAAGCCTGAGGCTCTTATTTCTGCTGCATTCTCTGTATGGTAAATTATTGCTTTGTTTACAATTGGATCCTGCTTAGCTTACAGTCATCTATCTTGGGCACCTTATTTCACTTATTTGCAATATGATAATAACTTAAGTTCAATTTTCACAGCTTTAACTAGACCTGCTGGGAATGGTTTTGGAGTATGTCCCCATCACTCCAACTCCATATTACTGTCACGTAAAGCGTGTAAATGTGATTATTCCATATAAATTATACCATGTAGTATCTCTCAGTCAATAATTGGGGAGGCAAAATCAAGTTAATTGAAGCCTCCTGACTAAGAAGCATTAGATAAATAAACCAAAGTTTGAGATTGTTTTCTTCTTCTCCTTCTTTAATTTCAGAGTGCATCACTTTGTAACCTCTTTGACAACTGTTTAGGGGATGTGAGAGTTTAGAAAGGCAATTGGCTGTTCCAATATCGGACTGCTGACGGCTTCAAAGAGAGACCCTGAGCAATTTCACCATTCACTTTGCGCCATTGTTTTGAGTTATTATTCTGTTGCCTCAGTGCTGCAAATGTTAACTAACCGAGAACCGCGCTCCAGCTGCAAATGTATTTGGCCGTTTGACTTTTCAGCGAGGGTTCAACTGCAAATCATCCTCAAAAAACTCCTTCATAAAGCACAGTCATTCGTCCCCTGGGAGATTCAGAGGCAGACATTAAACAAGATAATAATATTGCTGAAATGAGCAGCCGAACATGTTCAGCTCATGGTGCAAATGTTGAGTTTTAAATCAGAGTTTATATTTTTATTTTGAGTGGGCGAGAATGGAAGAGGAGGATGATTTCTAATGTATGCTCAGTTTCAGGGGTCAGGGGTGTTTACTCTGGTGAACATATTATCATCTAAATCAGAGTTTATGTGCAATGGCAGGATTCCGTGTTTAAAATAAGCCATTTAAGTGCCATTTCTCTGTGACTTGGATTGAATAGTATCACTTTTAGGCATGTGCATCTGGTAATATTAGAATCACTGTCACTTTACTCTCTGGTTCACTAAATGTTCTCTTAAGTGTTGCTGCCAATCTCACTATCCAAACTATATGCTTTAGTCCCTTTGTGACTTGGATCCATTTAGAATACATGTTTTTTTTTTGTCCTTGGCCTCTATTACCTAATTTCTTGCTGGTGCTGGGATCACAATCTAATTGTGTGTCCTTGAAGTGGATAGAATTATAAGTGTACTTTTAGAAGAGAGGAAAATGGCTCACAGCTGCACTGAAAACCACTGAATTCATCTACCAAGGCACACTGGAAATACTTGCCTTTGGCGACATATCTGTAAATCGATATGACGTTGCTGCTTGCACGTATCGTGACACTTTCAAAATGAAATGTCCAGTGAATGGTGGTCAGTTGAGATATTTTTTCTTTTTTTCATTCCTGAGGCTGTGCCAATGGTGTTCCTCACTTTCTGTGGCTAGCGTGTATATGTTTGCACTGTTTGTCCTTGAATAGTACTTGCTGGAGAGATGCCTTTAAATAAATATTAATTCATTATTATTTTTATATAAACAAATTTAGGTAAAACTTTAAAATAAGGTCCCATTAGTTAATGTTAGTTAATGAATTAACAAACATGAACAAACAATGAACAATACAATTAATACTATATTTATCAATCTTTGTTAATGTTAGTTAATGAAGATACAGTTGTTCATTGTTACTTCATGTTCATGTTAAAGCACAACTTTTGATTTTGATGATGCATTAGTAAATGTTAAAATTTACATTAACTAAGATAAATAAATGCTCTAGAATTATTGTTCATGATTCGTTCTTGTTAACCAAAGTAGTTTACATTTACCTTTAGTCATTTAGCAGATGATTTTATCCAAAACAACTTACAAATGAGGATAATGGAAGCAATCAAAATCAACAAGAGAGCAATGATATTCAAGTGCTGTAATGCAGTATACGTAGCAAGGTTTTTGTTGTTGTTGTTTTAAAAATTATATAATAAATAAAAGAAAACAGATAGAATAGAAAAAGAATAGAGTGCAAGTCTAAAAGGGGCATTTTTGTATAGAGAATTAGAATAGAGAGTGCTAGAGTTAGAAGGTCAAATAAAGATGTAAGAGATGTGTTTTTAGCCAAGATGGCTAAGGACTCAGATGCTCAGATTAAGTTGGGCAGGGCATTCCACCATAAGGGAACATTTAATTTAAAAGTCAGTGAAAGTGATTTTGTGCCTGTTTGGGATGCCACAATAAAGCGATGTTCACTTGCAGAATGCAAGCTTTTAGAGGCTACATACAGTAAGTCTGAAGTAATGAATTTAGGTAAAGGGGTGCAGAGCCAGTGGTGGTTTTGTAGGCAAACATTAATATCTTGAATTGTATGTGAGCAGCTATTGGTAGCCAGTGCAAATTGATAAACAGAGGAGTGACTTGCATTCTTCCAGGCTCATTAAAAATGTGTCTTGTTGCTGCATTCTGGATTAATTGTAAAAGTTAGATAGAACTGCATGGAAGACCTGCCAAGGCAGCATTGCAATATGCTAGTCCAGTCTGGACAGAACAAGATCTTGAACAAAGAGTTGAGAAGCATGTTCCCAAAGAAATGGCCTGAACTTTTTGATGTTGAATAATGCAAATCTGCAGGACCGGGTAGTTTTAGCAATGTGGTCTGACAAAGTGAGCTGATCATCAATCATTCTGGCTGTTTTTGAAGTGGTGGGACTAACTGTATGGTGAAATTGTATTGAAACGATGGGTTTGATGCCCTGCCTTTCTGAAACGAGTTGATTTTTAAAGCTCATCATTCTAAAAAGTGACGTGTACGCTGATTGGCCAGCTATCCAGTCCAGCTATCCAGAACATTTCAGTGTTGTTATGTAAATCTTCCCACACAGTTATGTAGCTATATGCGGGCATGTTTAAATGAGGCGTTTTAGGAGGGTGTGGACAAATCTTAACTTTTATAAAGGATATCTCTTTGGATTTGAGACTTAACTTTACAGATCTTCTTTATGCAACAAGAGCTTGTAACACTCCAAAAAGAAAGGAAACATTGAAATTGTATCATATGACCCCTTTTTAATGTGTGATGATTCTCCATTATTTTACAGACACAGTGTGTGAATATATTATATTTTTCAAATATTTCAGATGGAGCAGCATTTACTACACAGAGCCGTAGTTTGCCGACAAGCCACAAAATATTGTGTTCATCATCGCAGATGAATCGTTTTCCATTATGAACGTGATATCACGTAGCTTGTCAGCGAACTCTGGCTGTTTGTATTAGATGCCACTCCATCTGAAAGCACTTGATAGATATTTACTACTGGATCACAGAACCAGCTTTACTGATGAGATGCGCATGACAATCACATGCGATTTATCGTGCAGCCCTAACTTCAACAATATACTGTAACATTATGTCCAGAAATTATGTAGGAAATTAACATATTTCAATCTTTTCTATAATATAATGTACTATTATATATTTTAAAAACATACTTTCGATAATTAGCTATTGTGATATTAAGACTGACTGCCTGCAAAATCTCTCCGAAACCTGCTGTCTGCTAAACTGATAAGCTATACCTACTACACTGTCTTCATTGAAACAAGAAAACCTCTTAATGTCCGCAAACGTCAGATTCTTCGTGCAGAGCAAGGTGATCCCTCTCGCTGTGGTTTCAAAGGATGCAGACCCTTGATGGATCTTTGTTTACATGCCTTTGTTCATTCATCTTCTGGCAAAAATGAAGAGGCTGTCAGAGTAGATTTTTCATGAAAATATAAATTATGTCCTGGTATAGAGAGTTCATATGCACCACCCTGGAGGGATCAGCCATCCTCCATGCAATCATCCCAAATTTAGCCTTGTGCTCCGCTTATACCCTTCATCCCAAATTCCCTCCACCCTGAGAGCCGTACTCTCCTAATTAGTCACCAGGAGGAGAAGGCGCTCTATTACGACCAGTGATGAATCATTATCTTCCGTAATTGGTCCTCCAGTCCCCCAGGGGGTGCCCTGCTCCAGACTGCCCAGCTGGAGGAATCTTTCCTGCCACGGCTTGAAACTGCAGAAGGACAGTGAGCCAAACTTCTTTTTTTTTTTACTGCAAAGCCTTCATTAATAATCCTGAACCTCAGCTCATACTAATAGGTTCATATTAATCATTGTTTGGGTGATGTGGTTCTGTAATTGAGAGCCGCCTTAAGAAGATTAATTTGTTGTAATATTCATCACAGAGGGGAAGAGAGTTTTTGGTATTCATTGTGATGGTGATGTTGCCACAGCAATTTTGCAAAGGCGGGTAAAGCTTTGTGAATGTGGCCTTGTGAAATGATAAACAACCCATTTATGATTCTGTATTACTCCACAACAACAGTTTGGATTAATTTCCATATATTGAATGCATTTTTTCTATGTTAGGGTTCACACAGTTGCCTATGTGTACCCATTAGATTTATAAATACTGTAGGACTATAAATACAGTTTTTCTTGTATATTATCAGTAACTCTGAATGGTGGAATGTACTGACATTTGTCCATAAGAAATTTAGTTAATAGCTCAGTAAAGAGTATTGGTGTGTTCAAGTCCTCTTTTGAAGTTTATATTTATGAGTTTGGACGTAATAATTATAAACCAGGTGTTTTCAAGTCACTTTAGTCAGAGCAAGATGGCAATTTAATCCTTTTACAATAAAAGCAAGTTTTTGTTTTAAAACTCTACTAAACAAAATTAATAATAAACAATGTGTCAGGTCTTTTTACTTTGTTTTTATTCATGGTTCTGTTAATTTAATTTTTATATATTCTTACATCCTTACTTTACAATATTGCAGCTTAGATTTATTATAAATAAATATAATTTATTATATATATATATATATATACATATATATATATATATATATATATATATATATATATATATATATATATATATATATATATATATATATATATATATATATATAAAACACAGTATTTTTCACACAATTCACTTATCTGTAGACAGCTGTTTTCACGGTCATAAAAACGGGCTTATGACTTCCTTGTTCTATGAAGTCCCTCCTTCAGAAACACGTAACGAGTTCTGATTGTGCTAGCGGTTCCTTTGTTGTGATTCGATACCAGCTTAGCGCACGTTGCCCTCCTGGAATGCGATTGGGCTATTTTTGGACTAGTTTTGAGAAGCAAGTGGGCAGGATTTGTTTTGAAATCCTGGCAATACTGATCTGAACACACGTGCTGGCGATGTACTTCTAATCACAGAACGCCTTTACTGATGAGATGCGCATGAAAATCACATTCTATTTTTTTGCACAGCCCTACCATCTAGTTAACAAAGCTAAACAGCATTGCCCTTTGTGTAATAAGTTACAGAAACTGTTAAATGCACCAACTTAAATAATAAAATATACTTACCGGTTGTTGTCCATAAACAACGCCTTATCCAGCAAAGAGGGAACTGCTCCATCTTTAAGAATAATCTTTGTGCGAATCCGGCATTAAACTGATTGAGATTGTTCCATTGAAGAAATGTTGATTCTGGTCCTAAAAAAATGGGATCTCCTTCATGTTTTAAAATGCTTGATTTTATCTCATATTTGTATGTTGAAAATAACTGAAAATAAACCATCTATAAAAATTTGTGATATATTTATTATATAGCTGTGTTACTTCTTTTGACTTTTTTTGTGTAAGTGTTTTATTGCTGTTTGACATCTTTTAACATACAGAAAAACTAGTATTTGAGACATAGTATACGCTTCAGAATATAAGAAAGACCATACATGTACTACCGATTATGTAAAAGAAAGATGACCATCCCAAAATCTTAACATTCAAACCAGTAATGCAATGCTGAAAGAAGTCAATAACAGTTAAAAAAGAGGAAATTATAACTAAAACAAGGAACTGTAAACACAACAGTAAATGTATAAAAATTATAATGAAGTATAAAGAAAAGAATCAAAGAGAAAAACAAACCAGACCAGAGTGTGTGTGAGTGTGGGGGAATGTCAAATCTTCAATTCAATAGACCTTTTTGTTCTTCAACAAAGTTTAAGCCCAGAGTCTAATGGTGTCCTCTCTTGCACCGTGAATGTGTGCAGTGGACAATTCAAGATATACCACATCTATAAATGTGAGAACCAAATATTGTGACTCATTTTTTGTAATTAATTCTTCTTCATGGATGAGAGACCATGGAAGCTCTTGGCTCTCGTGCACGGCAGCAGAATGAAGATGTCACTTGTGACAAACTGGCTAATTTTTTAAGTGCTCAGCCCATCACTTACACTGTCAGAGTATTTGTTTATATACATCCATGTGCTTGTGTACACAGGAACGACTTGTATCTGAGATTTACAGCCACCGTGAGACACATCAGGTAATCATTCTTTAACTGTTGGTTTACATTGTCCGTCTATCTGTCTGTCAATCACCCTGTTGGTCGCTTATCTATCTATCTATCTATCTATCTATCTATCTATCTATCTATCTATCTATCTATCTATCTATCTATCTATCTATCTATCTATCTATCTATCTATCTATCTATCTGTCTATCTGTCTATCTATCTGTCATTCTATTGGTCGGTCTGTCTGTCTGTCATTCTATTGGTCGGTCTGTCTGTCTGTCATTCTATTGGTCGGTCTGTCTGTCTGTCATTCTATTGGTCGGTCTGTCTGTCTGTCATTCTGTCTCATCAATAATCCAGGTAAAATACCACATTAGATTTCTAGCTAGGTTAAAACCAAAGGTTCATCATGCCAGAGTTATTTGGGTATTGCTAAGCCATTCTTCCTCCCAGCACTTATATAAGCAATTTTCCTCACTGACTGTGATGGCAAGGACAAATGTTCACCCCTTCTTTAAATTCTTTGTTCTTTTGAGTCTACATACCTGATGGGGATTGCCGAAACAATAACCAGTAGATATTCTCTCCCAAGCTTTGCTTTAAAAAAATAATAATAATCACCTTTGCCAACTGTGATGAATGAATCCTCTCAAAACTTGCTAGAATAGTGTGTGACATTATAATGCTTTTTTTCCCACATATTATTCCTCAGGAACTCGAGCTTGCATCGATGACACTTTTTCCTCTGGCCTTGCACTCTCACACCACACTTTCACGACTCAACCAGATTGAGGATTGGTTGATATTAGCTCAATCAGAGCAGATGACGGTTCGGCATCGAGGTGTCGTTCTCACTCAAATGAAAGAGCTAGGGTTAAGACTTAACGCTAAGAAAAGTGTGCTTTCTCCACTACAGAGAACCACTTATCTGGGCGTGGTGTGGGATTCGACCACGATGCAGGCACGTATGTCACCTGCTCGGATTGAGTCGATCCTCACTGCAGTCGCGAGAGTGAGAGAAGGCCGGTCACTCACTGTCAAGCAGTTTCAGAGACTGCTGGGTCTGATGGCAGTTGCGTTCAATGCGAATGCTATTGGCCTGCTGTACATGAGACCCCTACAGTGGTGGCTCAAGACCAAGGGGTTCCCCAAATCGTTCTCAACACAGCTCGAGTTCCTGAAGAGGAATGTCTAAGGTTACGTATGTAAAACTGGTTCCTCGAAGGTACGAGACTCTGCGTTGCGGTTCTTGCTTCATCAGGCTGGTTGCCTGCTTCGCCGCTTGTGCTTTTACGATTCCTGGTCTCTGACATCACCCGCCTATGACGTCTCACCCATCCATTGGACTGAATACAAACATTTTTCAGAGACGTCACGCTGGAGGCGTTCCCCAAAGCGTTCTCAACGCAGTGTCTCGTTCCTTCGAGGAACCAGGGTTACATACGTAACCTTAGATGTTCTTTCTCTATTCTGTCACCGATGGAGTTTTGGTTCCTTGCCGCTGTCGCCTTGGGTCACTTACAGCAATATCGTTGACTTGATTGCAAATGATTGAACAGATACTATTTAAACTGAACTGAGATGATGACATCATTGAATTCAACGATGAACTGCCTTAACTGTCATTTTGCATTATTGACACACTGTTTTCCTAATTAATGTTGATCAGTTGCTCTGACGCAATCTTTTTTGTTTAAAGCGCTATACAGTATAAATAAAGGTGACTTGACTTATATTGTAAAGTTATATTATATGTGATATATTGTTAAACTTGGTAAAATTTTTATACAAAACATATTTATACTTTAAAAAAATTACCTTTTCTGCTGACCTCCTTGCACCCCCTTGCGACCCCCACTTCGAAAACTCCTACTCTAGAATTCTACAACCAACCGCTAGTAAACCAAGACCCTCCCAATATTATATCCTATTAATATCCCTCACTGCACCAAAACAGAGCACATTCATTCTAGAATTACAGCTGGCCTTTGGTAGGCTGGTCGGGATTAGGTGATCTCTTAAGGGAGTGTCTGAGATCGCTGGCAGCTCTGCTCAGCATTCAACCATTATTACAGAAAATCTGTCTGGACTCATGCATTTCTGTTTATTCCGTTTAGTCTATTTACCAGCTGGTTTACAGCTGTTTTCAACAGAAAGCATGCATGGTTTTCTATAATGGCATTTAAGAAACCATTAGAGGGAAGAAAACTGCAATAAATTAGGACTTATTCAGTAATGAGTTCATGAGTGAAGCGCTCTAGAGTTCTAATTAATGACGGCTGGTCACAGACACTTAATTCAAAAACATTAGCTCTAATTCATTTGTTAATATTTATTAGAGTGGGCTCTGAAAGAGAAATGGTTTAGAGACGATGGTGTTTTAATTAGGCTTTGGCAGAAAATGACTCCAAGTGACTTTCTGGCTCACTGGCACCTCCTCACCAAGTTCATAAATGAAGCTTAGCTCTTTGGTCAATGAGAGAGAACAGGAGAACTGACCTAGATTAGCCCCCTGCAGATGCAGTAATGTTTAATATCAAAAAAGGGCTGGATGATGGAGGGATTGATATTTTGATAATAAGAGCTGGAATTAAAAAGCAGCTTTAATAAGAGCAGGGCTATAATGCACTGTTGACTGAACCCCATGAATTGTATATAGCATTTTGCAAAAAAACAAAACAACAAAAAAGAAAGATGGAAAAAGCAACAAGAAAACACCAGAGATAAACAAAACGTATACCAGGGTCTATGGTCCATAGTGTCCACTGTGGCAGCTTGAATGCAGTATACTTGTGTTATGTGTATATATATATATATATATATATATATATATATATATATATATATATATATATATATATATATATATATATATATATATATATATATATAATAGCTGTAATAGTAAATGTTTACTATTTTAACATATTTTTTTAAATGTTATTTATTCCTGTAATGGCAAAGCAGAAATCATTTTAGTATGCAAATTTATTGCATACAAAGCTTGCATAATCATTCTTACATTCATAGAAATTTTAAAGGAACAGCGTTTATTTAATACAGAAATGTTTGGTAACAGTAATGTAGAAGTTGTATTCACAATTTTTTATTATTACTAATTGAATGTATCTTTGATGAAAAGAAGCGTTGATTTCTTTAAAAAATTTCCTGACCCTAAAGTTATAGAACTATGCAATAACATATAAATTATGTGTCTTTACAGTATATATAATACACTATATATGATTGTTCTGAGTTTGAATGCATGTATTCTCTATTTTTAACACATGTATCTCAAAGGAAAGGGAGAGTTCCTAACCAGTAGCGACAAAGAGAAGCAGAGACAAGATAACACTAACAGAAAGAGAATACAAAAGACAAAAGTGCTGGTTATGTGAGCCAGCGCTCTGGAAGCAGAGTGAGCGACACTGCCCTGTTCAGTGACAGCACTCGCTGAGGGGCTTCTGTCCCTTCAGACATTCAGGGGTGAAGGGGAGGAATCACTCCAGGGGTGGCGAGGAGCAGTCATTCCCATGAGGCTCAGGCCCATCAGCACAGTCAAAGTGAGGAGCACAGGGGGCACTTGTCTCCTCTAATCACACCATATCCCCTGTGATAAAACCATGCACCGCGTCCACCACTCACTAGGCTCCCGCTGGAGATGCAGCAGATGATGACTGTGATTTATTTGTTCTTGTGCTTACAATAGCTGGTTATTTGCTTGTTGGAATAGTAGAACAACATAAGTGGTATCATTTATGAACGCTGTATGACAAAGCAGAGATACAAGTCATATTAAGGAAATTTTAGGTTAATATGGCAAATTTGTAATGCCATTATATTTGACTAGAAAGCTTGCACTTTAGTGGTTGTTACTTTTAATTTGTCCTGTACTATACACATTTTGTAAGCTTCAAATAATTTTTATGTATTGTTGACATTTCATGAAAACAAATAAGATAAAATTGCAAGGAGCTACACTAAATTCCTTTCTTTAGTAATTCCTTTATCTTTCTCATTAGCCAATTTTTTTTCCCCAAGACGTCAGCATTTGTGATGCTTTTAGCTGCTAGCTATCCTTAACAGCTACGATTGAATCATCAGATCGGACTAAATAACTGAGCAATATTGCTATTGTTTTAATTGAGTCATAATTTGCATTTTGGCTAATTGTGTCTGCAGGGAAACATGGGGTTAAAAGACTCCCTTTCATTCAGATTTAACTCTAATGCCACAAAGCACAAATCAGCCTAGCATTATAGTCAGAAAGATAATTACTTATCTATTTGATGGATTCCGTGCAACTATGCCCCCTTATTTCTGGAAGTAACCTGGTGTCAAGGGCACTGACCAAACAGAAATGGAGACGTATGCTGCTAATTACAGAAGCATGAGATGCCTGAAGCTCAGTAACTCAAAGAGAAGCTGCCTAAATCAGATTCACACACAGCCTGTACAATACCAGTACAGTTTTCCACTATAACAGAATATCAGATTGTCAACATGAACCTAAAGTGAGCCTGAACAGCTTACAGAATATTTTAAGTTTAATTTAAATTGTAAAGGATGTGGGGGTAGTTTTTTTTTTTTTTTTTTTTTTTGCATTAATGGCATTTAGTATGAATCAAGTAAATTTAAACTTGTTTAAGCACAGACGATTAGTTTTCTGATTTCATTTTTTAAGGCTCAATACTTTTTAGAATCAAGTGTGAAAATATGTGGATAAAGCATAACTGCTAATTTTGTGATGAGGTTGCACACAGTCACATGACACAACATAAGATACTGCTTGGTAGTTATGTAAAAAAAAATAGAGAATGTAATTAGAGAATGAAATTAAATTGAAGATTGTTAAAGTGACTTTAGAATAGCAGTGCAATAATATTATAAATCATATATAAACTGTCTGATTGTATTCTCTTAACAAAAAATAAATAAATAAACATTTCTGAATGTCATTGCACTCTGAACAGCATCTTTTTTTTTTCTGTGAAAAGTTACTTTCTGAGGTAGCTGGTGCCAGACAAGGGTCTCCTTTGTCATCCTAAATAGATGTCTCAGTGCTCCGCTCTGCCTTTCTACAGATCAGAAGAAAAACTGTAATGAAAAGTGAACAAATGAAATCAAATAAAACAGGGTCACACATCACAATAAGGGCACCAAATGGTCACTGGCATGGAAGTAATCTTTTTTTCTTCTTGGGTTTCTGCAGAAAAATGGGAAAAGCCATCAGCTCTAGACTCACAAAAATAGGTGGGGTGGTGGGGGGCAAGTTGTTATTTTGCCTGAAGCGCAGCTAACTGCATCAACAACAACAACAAAAAAAGTACAGTCTGCAAAGAGTGCTGTGTGACACAGGAAAGCCAGTCATTTTAATAAAAAATGACAGTTCTTTTGTGAAAAACTGCTGAGCCTTTTGCATTCTGGGCAGCTAAAAAAATGTTTAAATAACCTGATTTTTATTCTGTCTGATATGTGGTTGTACACGTGCTCATGTGCGTGTGAGAGTGTGCTTGTACTTTAAGAGCATGGAAATCAGGGTCTCCTCCAACTGATCTCCAGGAAGTTCAGCCGAGTTTGAAGTACAAATGCTGAATTTATTTAACCTCTTGACAATTACGCATATAGCTTCCATTCTTTGAGCCTCATTTCCATAAATCATTCTCTTAAACATCTGCTTTTAAATTACGTTTACTGTCAAATGCTTTTTTTGTCCTTGACAAGTTAGTTATAGTTTAAAATGACAATATTCATTAAGATTCCCAATGTGGTGCTTAAATTTCAGGAAAGGTTGGTGTGCTTGCTATGCTTTATGATAAACTGTTAGTTGTATGTGAGAAAATAATCACTCACAATGGATTCATGTTTTACAATGATTCGCGCTGACAGTTGGCGATGATGGGCTTTGAGCCAAATCATAGAAATTGCTCTACCAGAAATCATGCAAGACGTGGAAACGTCTTAAATTGGCTGTTGTAATCGTCTTGCAATGTTTAAATATCCGTGTCTCTGTGCAAACACAGGCTTTTATGTGTGGGCTGTTGAAGACTGTTTCTTCAATTAAATTGCTTAATGCATAATAATATTGTTCGCAATTTACTAAATATAATAATGACAAGAAATAAGGAGAAAGCTGGGATTATTGTATCACTTCTTGTTTTTTGCTCATTTATTGAAAAATTATTTAGCCTGAAGCTTTGAATTGTCAGTTACTACCCGTGCAAATTAATTATGAAACTTGAGTCAGATATAATTATATGTAATTAATCTAGACGCACACGAAGGTTGATATATATATATATATATATATATATATATATATATATATATATATATATATATTTATATATATTAATAAACATACAGAGAAAGAGAGAGAGAGAATTGTGAGGCATGAAGAATGAATTCTAAGTTTATATCTTGCATTTCTGACTGTTTTTCTCAGAATTACCCTTTACTTATTTTTCTATTCTGTTGCATTCCATGCACAGTATAGTATATCAGTTATTAATGTTCACAATGACGCCTTCTTATATTACTAATGTCATATTTGTGGATTAAGAAACCTTGGTTTAAAACTTTAATAAAGTCTAATACATTAGTTGTTCTTAACTGGTGCATCACAACCCAACAATGGATCTAAAATTGTTGTTTAGTAGAAACTAACTAAATTGGGCGGATGTTTGCTGATACATGTCTTACAATACAATATCCTGGGCCACTGCTGTTATTAAAGTGTTTATTTTATGTGTTTCAGGAAAGGGAAGTTCTTCTGAATCCATGGTGCCCAGACAAACATTCATCCGCTCCCATTCTACAAGGAAAAGGTGATGCACTCGAAAACCAATTAGGTGCATTGAGCAGAATGTAAACCATGAGTAAAAGTGTGTTTACATCTCACCTTCGCTCCAGAGATGTAAATGATCTCAGATACTGGCCCACAACAGCATGCCCACATGATGAATCGCACCTCGCCTTCATCTTCAGCCCTTTTTTAATGTTCAGCCAGATCTACTGAGCACTCCGCTCTCTTTCTCTTCCCTTCCCATTGAAATATTGCTTTTTCCCTCACAGTAGCTCTCCCTTCAGAATTGAACAAATGAAGAGTCAGCATTCGCGGGTTAATACAATATCAAAGTATGACAAATTGTCCAAAGACAGGCCGAAACGCATCTGCATAAAAGCTGACTGGCAGCAAACCGGCAGCTTTTTGATACTATATCTTCAGACTGACAATCCCAGTGGACTTTAATGCATTTTTTTTGCATAGCATTATCACAATTTTTTTCATGCACACAGATGAAATGTGGCCCAATTATATAAGTTTTTGTACAGAGGGACCAAGTAACCTGGCATGAACTTTACTCTGTGGTTTTGGGAAATTTCCTGCCTTTAGCATGGAAGTAAGGATGCAAAGATGTTTGTCTTAGTAGCTTTGGGAATAACGTCATCCTGTGAAAACATAAAACCCCCTATGGGTTGAAATGTTGATGTATTAAAGGAGATAGAGCAATTAGTGTAGCCACATGAAAAGAAGATCACTATAGGGCGTCCCTAAACCTGCTGTACATGGTGTCATGTGGGACATCTTACACTTATCTCTGGTGACGTGTGACTTATAATTGATTTGTCACTAGTGCAAATGTTTTATTCCCAGACCCCCAGATTTTTCAAACACACATTTGTATACAGGTTTCTAAAGAGAATCTCACTAGTCACTTTATAATGATGGTTGACCTTGTTCTATGAGAGTGTTAACTTTTTCTGTTACAGTATCTCATTATTATTTTTTTAAATGTAGTTTCAGAAAGCAGGTTCATAACTATAACAATTATATTAGAAATGTTATTATGATCATTATTTATTGTGCACAGGATTTATTTTAATTTATTTCTTTTAATCATTGAGTAGGTTTTTAAGTTAGTTTAGTTAGTTTTAGGTTTTTAGTTCATTATAATATAAACGATGTGGTGTGTGATATGTGATGAGTACTTATGAATAAAAAAAAAATCATTTCTTATAAATAAAAAAAATATATGTTTAGATCATAATCATACATATCTGTTTTGTGAACAGTATATTATGTAATTAATATCATAAAAACAACATGATGTATGACACTGATGTTACAAAAATATATAATAAAGATAATGTATTTAAAAAAAAAAAAAAAAAAAATATATATATATATATATATATATATATATATATATATATATATAACATTATTTATGATGATTACAACAATACATGTAGAAAATAAATAAATATTAACGAATAACAACAAATAAGAAAAAAAACTTTCTGATGATACTAAGCAATATAATCACATATCACATTAATAAACCCATTTGCAGAATGTAAATGTATGACTATTATGATTATATTTTTTGCTCATTTTGTCTAATTAATTCCAGGAGATCCTACGGCACATACTGGGGCTGATAAGGCCAATTAGAGCTCATTTTTGCCCAGACCTCAATGTCATCCCCTGTTATTGAACGCTACAGTGGCAGGTGACAAGGTGAGTAATATTAGGCTGCTGTAAGCTACTGTACCAAGGAGGGGGTCTCACACAATGTCTCCCCCCAGAGAGTCGCCCCTCTCCCCTAAGCCACACCACAGGCTCTGTTAAATGTCAGACATCTCCAGAGTAGAAGCCTTAATATCAGACAGCGGGAATGGGACAAAAGATCAACTTGGAGTGCTATGAAAGGATAATAACTATTGTAGCTAAAAATGCTTGCTTTTCGGCTCTAATGAGACGGAGAGTACAGCTTTAAAGCTCATGGTTAAGGCCTAATTAATCATTCTTCGTGGCAGTCTCCCGCGGATATCCATTAGAGTTTTATTTCAGAAGCCACCATCCCTTCAATGGCTCTCCAATTGTTTTGGAGGGTTTTACATTAACCTGAGTGTAGACTGATTGCTTGAGGTATGAATAGAATGCATGCAGAGATGGATAATGTTCTGCCATTGTACAATACGGTGCACACAAAAGTTCTGCACAAGTCATGCAGGATTGTGCATCTACTTTGAGTGCACTGTGACTGTATCATGGCTGTGTTTGTTGTCTGACATTTTGAAGCCATATAATTCTGCATCAGCTAGCTGAGAGAGCTCAGATATGAAACTAAGTGCTCTACTGTCGTCTATGAGGTGAAAAACAAGGCTCATGACCTCTGTCACATCCAGCGGCCCCCTGTGGCAAAACCAGAGCACCCTTGATGGGTTCATCCTGGCATAAATTTAAAGCACTGAACGTAAACAATCTGTTAATTTTCCCTGCTGGCCTGTGGAGGAGATCTCCATCACGGCTGGATGTTCAGCCTCTAGCATTGTCGGGGTTGGAAATGGCCAAGAGAGGAGGCTGCCCCCGCTGCGTTTGCTACAGGAGGGATGCATACGGATTTAGCTTGCTTAATGAAGGCTAATTGTTTGTGAGGGGATGACAAACACTTGGCCACACTGTGTTGTCAAATATAAGCAAATTCTTTTGAGTTCAGCTGTCATTCTGTGCTTGTGCTCACAGCGATGGCCTGTCCCTGCCTGCTCTTCTCTGCAGCCCATCGCACATGGTTTGTAGTTAGTTGTTATGCTCTATGCCTCTAACAATTAGAACACAAGAGTAAAACACATCTTTTGATGCTGCAGCTATAGCCCTTATTTCAAATTAAAATAAACAATATACCAAAAATATAAACAGTTGATTATTTTTGTTTTCAGATTTTTTTTTAAATGGAGAAAAAAAGTTATTCATATTCATTAATATCATTATATGATATCAAATATACCTAAATATGTATGTGTATTAATATATATATATATATATATAGAGAGAGAGAGAGAGAGAGAGAGAAAAAGAGAGAGAAAGAGAGAGAGAGAGAGAGAGAGAGAGAGTTCTTTGTAGTCCTTGAATCTGATTGGCTGATTGGATGTGAGCTCCAGAGCTTCAGCGGCCATTCAGCGCTCATGAACCCAATGACAGCAGCCTTTCCTTGGCCAGAACTTCTGGAATTTGCTGCCGGCTTTGATGTGTCTACAGTAGTTGAACATGAGATCTAATTTGTTTTGGGTAAATCTAACGGGCAGTTTTTGGTCTAATTAATTTATCTTTTATTTTAGAGCAAATAGTTTTTGCTGAGGGCAAAGTCTCATAACGTTATATTTTAAACTCGAATGCTGTATTTCAGAGTGCTGCCTTTGTACTTTTGACTGAATTGCCTAACAACTTTTATGAGAGATGTTGATGGCTGTTGTTGTTGTTTCTAAAATATTGTTATTCAGTAAATAATATTTTATAGAAATAGTAGTATTTAAAAATAGTATTAGTATTGAGAAACAGTATATGTGTATTTTTGATGATGATTAGTTACATTATTTAGTCAGAAATAAAGTCTGAAAGAGACTGAAATGCTGTTTTAAACAAGGAAGATTTTTTTCATTTTATTTTCAACAACACCTTATAAGACGCAGCCAAAAAAAAAAAAAAAAACACTGAGCAGTGCTGTCATCAGAAATCACCTTTAACAGATGAAAGGACAGTACGACAAAGATATTGCTTTCCTCTGCGGACAGTGAGTATGGGTCACCATACTTGGCTGTATGTTACGTCATTTCATTTTCACGTCACTTTCACTTTCATAAACATATTTTGCTGATTTTGTTGATTTGCAGGTTTTATGTTAAACCTCGTACTCTCAGGGTTTTCAAAATCCTTTCCTCTCTCATTTTCTCTGAATGTCCACTGATCTCTTCAATGCTTACGTCAGTGAAAACCTTTGCACTAGGCAAATGAGAAAACGGGGTTCAGGTACAGTACTTGGCTTAACATCCTGGACCTCATTAATGCAAATTCACTTTCTAGGAAGAAAATAGGCTTGATCCATGGCACGGCTCAGCTGGGTCTAAATCAAGCCATGGGTTCAGGGGCTGGGTGGGCACATCTGACAATCAAATGCATTACGCACTGTACATAATGTGAGGATAGAGGGTTAGAGACAACCCGAGAGCAGAAAATGGTCTGTTTACTGAACGGGTGGAAGGGTAATGTTTAGGTGTCCTGAAGTTGTTTAAGAAGGGACATTAGCCACCTTTGTTTAATTAACATAATTAGACTGAGGCTTTGATTGCATTGAACAATAATTATTATAGCTGTTTGTTTGATTGCTTGTTTCTGGAGTTCTGAATGTCGAATAGACACAGAGATGACGTAAAAAAAAAAAGTGCTTCCTGTTGTGGCATATTTAAATATAAACAAATTCAAATGATCTGAAATTTAAAAAGACTTATGCAATTAATTAATTATACTTCACAAATTGTACTTTCCTTTCCTTTCCTTTCTGACCCCTCAACCTTAATTTGATTATGCCCATCCTGGAAAATTGCTGAATTTTTCTCTCTTTAGTAATGCATAAAGTGATAAAACTTCAGTGCAAACTGCAAATTTAGTAGCATCATATATGTTTTGTTTGCAAATGGCCTCAAGCATGTGCACCGCTGTTAATAACAGCTGAGCATATTGTGGACATCTATAGGCTTTTGATTGGCTGAGAGCTGAAGAGGCCAGACAGAGTGTTGGGAATGGAAAATGAGAATCATGACCTGTCATTCACACAATTTTATTGTGAAAAACAAACACCAGTATAGAGTTTGACATGAACAGCTAGATATTATAGGCATTGTCATGCTAGAGTCGCTAAGGACATTTTCAAGCATTGTTCCTTTAAGAGGACAGTCAGTCAGTGTTGAGCTATAAATGCATTAGTATATGACATGTCTCAAAGATGGCGTAAAACAATACATTTGATTTCCACATGAGAAGTGGCAGGATGAGAAGAGGGCCTGCAAATGCTCAGTGCTCCATGAATTTGTGTCATGCTATTTCTCGAGGGCTGTTGAGAAAAGAGCATGTACGCACACATTCATTATGTCTTAACACATGGGTAAGCTTCATACGCCTCAAGAAAGGCTTTCCTTTTTCTATTGTATGGAATGGCCAAGTGGAGATGGGCATTCAGAGTCCAAAAAAAGAGCTGCCAAGGATGTGTGTGTTAGCGTGTGCTGTTCTTTTTGTATATCCGTAGGTTTGTGTGCTTGCATGAATATGGCCATTTGTTTGTGGACAGTACACTATTGCAGATTATGATTGAGCCCATTTCCCCAGAAACATCATGTCAGTATGGATTAGAGATCTTCTGTTTTGCCAAAAGGGAAAAAGTGTTCCCACCACATGCAATTACAATAAGCAAACATCCTTGAGTCACGAGAGAAAGAAGGGCAGAGTGCAGAACCAGTATAGACTCTTATGAACTAGTTATTTTTAGTGAATTAAAAACATACCATGTAGCCTGGGTATACACAGCCAAATCTTGAATAAATATGAGATGGGTATTTTTTGTGAATCAAGAACATACCGATCAAGCTTTTTAATTTAAATCATTGGACTAAATTGAGAATAAGTGAATAAGTAAAAGCTGGGGGAGGGACTGTTAGAGAAAGGGAAAGAATGAAAAAGCCAATGAGATCTCATCAATTCTCAACTGGATCCGCAGCATGTAGAGCAAACATTATTATCTTAATAACATTTTCAATTAGCTTTGATGTTAATGGAACACAAAACCAAAAATTAATTTGAAAAATAATTTGTAATTACAAGATGATCTAAAAGCTCTTTCAGGTTCAGGCATGAGTGATGGTAGTTGAGATCTGGCCTAATTTTTCCGTCATATTCCCACCTTCGAGAGACAATCTGCATATGAGTATGGGAGTATTCCCCATGTTTTCTCCCAGTGCCAGTGATTTATTCTGTACCTATTTATGTGCTGTTTCTCAAATGGTGGGAAACGGAATCGCTTTTCCATTTCCGCTCACTAATGGGCACATATCGGCTCATGGCTCATGTGTGTTATGATGTTCTGTAGTTATGGAACATTACTTTCTTCATTTAGAAGAGCGAGATTTTGTGTGTGTGTGTGTGTGTGTGTGTGTGTGTGTGTGTCACATGGAGTTTTGTAGTGAATGTCAGTAGAGAGACAGTGTTGTTGATGTTGAATGCTGTTTACTACATGATATCTCAATAATCAATAATGTTGTGAAATATTTTTTATATTCTAAAATAATCGTTTACTATTTTTATATATTTTAGAATGTCATTTATTTTTGTGATAGCAAAGCTGAATATTTAGCTGCCATTACTCCAGTCTTCAGTGTCACATGATCCTTCTGAAATAATTCTAATATGTTGATTTGGTGTTTAGTTATTATCAATTATTGTTGGGGCTCAGTTATTAAAAATTTTTGCAAACCGTGATCAATTTGTTTTCAGGATTCTTTGAATTATAAAAAGTTCAGTGCACAGCTTTCACAGTTTTCTCAAAAATGAGAAAATTATTATTATCAATTCAACATTGATAATAATAATAATTGTCTCTTGAGCACCAAATCAGCATCTTAGAATGATTTCTGAAGGCGCATGTAACACTGAAGGCTGGAGTCTTCAGAAAACTGATTGCTGAAAACAGGCGGGGAGGGGGGGGGGGGCATTTTTAAACTATAGTAATATTTCACAATATTATTGTTTGTGATCAAATAATTACAGCCTTCATGAACACGGACTTATTTCAAAAACATAAAAAATAATAAAAATAATAATCCAAATTATTTCAAATGTGTTTGATCAGTGGTTTAAAATGTATGTAGGTCTGTTCCAAAAGTCTCCCAAAACATTCCTGCTCAATTTTAAAGTTTAGTTCTAATCCTCCGCTTTGGTCTGTACACTAAGATTGCTTTCCCTGTAAGACACCTGTGAAACTCTACAAAGATTTATGAACCATCTCTGGCCCAGCGTGAGTGTGAAATGAGGGACGGTGATGGCAGACAAGCCTCATCTCATTTCATGTAATTAAAGTCGTGGGAGACCTAAGTTGCCTCCTCCAGCGAGAACAACCAAAGACGGGGCAGTCACAGCTGGCTGGCCAGCCTAAGAGGGGTCTAGAGGGTCAGTTGATGCCCCATCCAGCACCAGATGAGGCGTCCACATGACCCCTGATGGAGCTTGTCAAAAGGAGTAATAGGTTTTTTAGTACAGTGTCAACTTTTGGACAAACTATTGCAGAAGTGTCCGCTTTTGACATGTGCTACTGCCACCAACCCACTGACATGTTAAATCTGTTTTGTTTTTTAATTTTCATTTCAGATCTCTTCAGATTTATTTTTATTTTTTTTTGCTGCAGAGGAGTAGGTTTGGGAACCAGGAAATTATTCCCATTTAGAATAGGACCCATTCATTATATATATATATAATTTTTTATAATAATTTTAATTAATTATAAATTTTAATTTAATTATAATTTTTTATAATTTTTTATTTTTTTAACAAATATGTGACTCTTATGATTTGCTTCATTTTATTGAATCAAAAACATACAATGCCATCATTTTTAGTGTATCCAAAACAGTGCAACAGTGTAGTGATATTTACAAGAAATGACTTGCAACTAATTTCTTTTTAGTGAACTAGTAGTACAGCCACACTCCAGAAAGAGTGACTCATATGAGTTTTTTTTTTTATATAAATCAAAAACATATTGTGCAACCAGTATAGACTCTTATGAACTAGTTATTTTTAGTGAATTAAAATGTTTAATTTAAATCATTGGACTAAATGGAGAATAAGGGAATAAGTAAAAGCTGGGGGAGGGTCTGTTTGAGAATGGGAAAGAATGAAAAAGGCAAGGATATTTTTTTTTTTTTTTTTGGTGCAAACGAAGTGATGGAACCCTATTGTTTTAGTACTAAACTTCTTTTTCTTCATCATCATGATTATCATCCTCATATTATTTAAAGAAATGTGAATTTCGTCCATCTCTAATTCTAAGGGGTGTTTTAACTAAAGGAAGATTCTAAATGTTTAATGTGTGTGTATTTTTTTTGTTTGTTTGTTATTTAGCTATTTATTTTATTACTAAAATGTACTTTTATGCACTTAGCAGATACTTTTATTCAAAGCAACTTAAAATACTGATTAGCCTCCATTTCAGTAAACTGGAAAATAATTTTGTGCTTATTAAAGTATTATATTTTGGGAGTTTTGTCACTTGGTGACAAAGTTCCCATCCCTTGCCTTTGTTTACCTGTCCAATATCTTTCTGTTTTTCAGTTTTCAATCAGACAGCGACAGCGTGCAGATGAAAACCTCTCCCACAGGGCCAACACAGCTTTCATCAAAGGCCTGACCAAATATTAGGGAGGCATTTTATTAACTTCTCACTTTACTGAATGGATAAAGGAGGTGTTGGATTCAAATCTCTGGAGCCCCATGAAAAGATATTGACATTATATGAACACAGTTGGTGCCAAGACTCCATTTGATTTGTTAGGGTAAGTGTGTTATTGAGCAACCCCACTCCTCTGACATTCCCCACTTTACTTTGGTCGCCTCTCTGCTTTGGTAATGAAGCCAGGATGTTTCTTCAACATATTCTGCTTTAATACACCATTCTAACAGAGCCTTAGACAGCTTTACGTGTATTGTTACTGTTGATTGCAGCGTTAGTGGATGGCTGGTGCATGAAATTGGAAATGCATTGGCAATTTTACATGCTGGCAGGAATTTTTCATTCCTCCCTGTCTGTGGTTCTGTCTAAATCTATGCTTCTTGGAAATGAAAACAAGAACAAACTTTTTTGAATGGCTTTGTTTCAGTATTTTACTGATTTCAGGACCCAGAATTTATATTGGACTATATATATATATATATATATATATATAAATCTGTACCACTTTACATCCCCTGATATTTAACTTTTTCTGATACTAGACATTTAATTATCTCTTTTGTTCCATTTCAGTCAGTCACTCTCGACACCACGTTGGTAACCTATGCAAAATGGGATATCTTTGAGTGTAAACTAAACGAGCCAATGCACATTGGCATGCAATTATTGCATCCAGCTGCCGCTGATCACAGCGTGAGTATAAGAAGGCAGCAGGTGCAATGAATACCAGCTTTTCGCTTCAAAGCCGAGCGACAGTATCGTTCTGCTTACCTCAACTGTGTCTACGGTGAACTCCGAGTTCAGCACGCTCTGGGAAGCTTCCTGTGTTGGCGAGACGGTGTTTCAGCGGCGGTCGTTCCAGTGTCGAGTGGGTTGCACACTTCAGGCTGCACTACCCCCTGTTGTGTTGCAAGCAGCCATCTCCGCTGTGCACCTCAACACTAAAAGAGCATTTCCTAAGAGCAAATTAACTCTAAAAGAAAAAACTTGACAAAAGAGCAATTTCCCTTATCTCTGGGTCCCAGGAGGGCATGGAGAGTTGCGGACGGCCAAGCTCCATACATCACTCATCCTCCTCCTTCACCAGATGGCAGCATGTGGCGGTTTGAGAGCATCAACAAAGGCCCTACTCACGCACCCTCTGCCAACCCATGGAACCAGGTGAGCCCTGCACCCCACTCTCACATCACACTCCTCACAAGCCGCCCGACTTGGGTCCCTGTGTTCCACTAACACCGCTCGGCCTGTTACATATGAGAGTTGCCAAACCCTCACCCTGTGGTCAGATCTTGCATTTCTCCGGGCAGGGGTGCCCCTAGAGCAGATCTCCAGGCATGCTGTGGTTTACACCAAATTTATGTTATTTACTCATTACTCCACCACTGGCTGCGGGGCCACGTACAACAGGCATGCAGTCTCAGGGGTTTGGACGGGCCCGGAGCTGCAGTGGTACATCATTTGCCTAGAGTTGTTAGCAGTGCACCTTTCCTTGAACCGTCTCAAAGGTCTCTTACGGGGCAAGCATGTGCTGGTCGTTGCCTCCTTCAGGGAACGAGGGTTACCATACGTAACCGAGACGTTTAACTTTTGCCATCATTAAACACACTGTTAAATGGGATATTTAGAATATTTAGCAAATCTAATAAATGTAAATATTTCATAATGTACATTCCAGTTTTGTCATGTCTATATTCACCTATAGATTTATTAATATTTTTAATCCATTTGATATGTTTTGCTTTCATTTTAATTTTTAAAGTTTTAGTAATTATGTTATGTCTATATGTGTTTTTTATTATTCATTTTATTTGAGATTTAGTTTTAATTATTGTACAGCTTAAAATTAAGTAAACGAAAATGATACATTTTACCTCTACAGTTCGCTGAAATTTAAAGGTTTGTACGGTTTAAATGTTTTATTTTATTTTAATTAAATTGTATTTTTATTTCATACAAAGTAATGAAAATGTTTTTAACTGTTTTAGTTAACTATAATAACCCATTTTAAACCATTAATTTTAGAGCTCAAAAAGAACAGTGTCCAGAAAGTGATGTAAATAAAGTAAAAATAAAAGACATGAGGGACACAGATGGCGACTGACTACAGGTCATGTAGTGAAAGGGCTTTGTTCTTTCCTCTGGCCAGCTCCGCTTGGATCACTATCAGCTCATGCTTCCAGGCTCTGGTTAATATTATTGACCGTTGGTCCGTGAAGCCAGTTGTCCTCCACAAACCCCAAGGGGACCACCATGATGGCACTAATGGCCTCGAGCCCTTGTCATCCCCATTTTGACCATTGAATGGGGTGGGACAACGAAAAGTATTGCTTCGGTAAAGTGTGTGTGATCAGTGTCACTTTAAGTTCACCTGCTGATCAGCGCTATTCAGGCCTGTTTAAACTGTGACCTTTTTCAGTGAATTTTGTGTGCCATTCAAGGACGTTGTTGTCCTGTTTCTGTCTGTTTCATTCCCGAGGTGAAGACACCCATTACAGCTTTGTTCTCATGCTAGGTTAATCTCAGCAAACAGTTGTTGTCTAATATATCAGCCCATCCAAAAGGCGTCAATATTGTCTCAGGGAGAGAATTGGGGTATTAGTGTATGTGTGTATGCGTGTGCTTTATTGATGTAATGGCTTTTTGGAGTCTTGAGGGACGAGTGAGCTTCTCACACTAAGTAACATTTGCCACATAGCATGTTTTGCACAGTGCATTATGGGAAATTAATCTCCCATGTATTCTGTTTTCTAAATATAAAAAATGAGTGCCGTCAAAAGACTTAATTATTTAAGACCAAACCATTTTTATGCATAAAGCTGATATTAGATTTTACACACACCGACTGCCTATAAAATCCGCATAGAATCTGTACTTTAGTTATAAAACATTTTCAAGCTTTTTTGATGACAGAAAATGCTATAATTTTCCAAATTGCATGGTTCTGACAGGAGGAAACATAACTAAACATCAATCTCTGATTTCCTATCTGTTATTTATGAATGCGTTGATACAAAATAACCAGCTATTTTATGCACAAAACACCCTGGGAAATATATTTTATTTGTTTGGAATATTGATGTTTGGATAAGTGGCACTGCCTACACACCCCATTATGTGGTAAATGGTTGAAATGTGCTTTGCAGAATGATTTTTTTGCAGAAAGTGTTTATTATTATTTTTTTTTTTAAATGAACAAGCCCAGTATTTCAGACCCAACTCATCCATGTTCCCTTTATCTGTGCTGTACCATCCTATGAATAAATAAATAAATACATACATACAGTATGTATATAAAATGTGAATATTTCATATATGCACTTTTTTTGTAAATCTAATTCATATTTGTAATATAATTTATAACATCATAAAAAATATTTTGTTACATGAAAAGATTAAAAAAAAAAAAAACTTCTCTTAGCTAGCTGCTAAGGAAACATTTATATTAATTTAATTTAACTATGGGGATTTTGATAAACTTTAATTTAACTTTGTATTTTATTGAAATAACTAAAACGTGGAAAAAAAAACTATACAAACACATGTACAATGTACAAAACACAAAATGACTAAAACTTTAAAAAGTAAAAAGAGGAAAACATAAACATAAAAATTTGTTTAAACTATTCATAAAAATGGTAACAATAGCTCAGTTCCATTAAATAATATTAACAAAATACAACGCTTGATGTACTTTTAAATACTGAAATTAACATTTGCAAGATTGATAAATGCTTTAGAAGTATTCCTCATAAGTAATGTTAACAAATGGAATCTTATTGTAAAGTGATACCATAAAAATAATAAAACATTTTATTAGTTATACTTTATATACTTTGTAATGCCTAATTTTCTTCTTCATTTAATGCAATACATCTTTCAACATATGAAATTAAACTTTTTTTTTTTTTTTTTTAATGGTTGTGTAAATCACTGATGATATACCATTTGGAGGTGGAAACAGTTGCCAGCACCGTCCAAGAGACAGCTGGTGGGTCATTAGGGTTTTTTTTCCTGGAAGGGTGACATAATCAAATTCACCATCTCATGAGAATCACTCTCGCTCTGTCTCAGACAGACCTGTCTCTCCTGGCACTGAAACTATCGCACTGGCGTTCTCTAGAGACTGTAATGCCCGGCACATTGTGATTGTTTCCACACCCTTGATGATTAAGTATGAAGTATTACAGCCATTTTCACTTACAAAAAGTTCTTGTCAAAAACTCCCCCTTCTCTCTTCCTCAAACTCACTCTTTGTTTCAAAGGAAGAGTTGGTGCATCTTCACCACCTGTCATCCAAAGTCAGCACTCATAGATCGGCATTGTCCCGCAGTTTTGCTGACAGCTCGTATGCGTCCACCTACAGTAGGTCAACCCTCAGAAGAGTCTTACACCTGTCAGTAATTTCAACAACAAAATAAGTAAATGAGAGAGAGGTGATTGGAATGTGTAAGCAGATTTAGCACTGGCCCATGTTCAACCTCTTATTATTGTGGAGAGGAGGAACACATGCAGCTGTTTATGTGACGGCTCTGCTGACA
Source organism: Carassius auratus (assembly GCF_003368295.1). Lineage (NCBI taxonomy): Eukaryota > Metazoa > Chordata > Actinopteri > Cypriniformes > Cyprinidae > Carassius > Carassius auratus. Next base: position 4,695,073 of record NC_039290.1, read on the forward strand.
TGCCGGAGTGGGCAGTGGCTGACAGACGGACAGATGGGGTGCAAGGTGGCGGTCCTGTCTCAGTCTAACGACACTGATAAGGATGGATGTGGTCATTTTAAGGGGCCGATTTGTCAGTGCTGCCCCAATCTGATCGCTGTTCCTTGAACGCCTCCGGGCTTGGAGGAAATGTTTGCTAATTGTTAGCAGATGTCACACTTTACTTTCTGTAGATGTAATCATTAGTGGTGTGGTATGAATATGTATGAAGCATGACATGGTCATTTACTCATCTACACAACATGTGCATATGGGGGAATATAAAACAGGGTGTGTTCAGTTGCAAGAATTCGATGTTACCTGTGCTGTTTTTAAACGGTGGCACTCGAGAGTCATTATAGAATCTTATTTAGCGAAGTTATAAATGTGAATTTGCAGTCCGAATTAATTATCTAAAAAAAAAAAAAAAAAAAATATGAAACAAAAATATATTGCAGTATATTGGAAAATATCATGTAATATATTAGGCAGATATTCAGATATATATATATATATATATATATATATATATATATATATATATATATATATATATATATATATATATATATATATATATATATATATATATATATATATATATTTTTTTTTTTCAATATATTGCAATATATTGCAAGCGTCAATCATTTGTATATTTTGCAATATATTATATAATATATGTATCATCATATATTATTAAATGTATTCAAATATATAAAATATTAGAAAATAAAAGGGAAAATAATATATTACAATATATCACAATATATTTTAGGAAATATATTGGTAAATATATTTTCCTTTCGTAAGGGATACTTTATCTTACACGAAAGTAAACAAACACTATTTGCTGTATTATTTTACTATTTGCTTATTGAATCAGAAGTCTCACACATTCAAAGAATATGGCTTACTTCTTCTTTGCAAAATACTGTAAGGTGATTAATCAGGCTTTACTGGTTCGAAATGAGTCTTATAAATCCTTCAAATGAATTCACTGTATAAATCAGACCGTGAATCAGCATCGGACTTCTACCTAGTTGCAAGCTGTCAAGAGCAAGTTAGTGTGTACTTAAGGTTTGTAAAACTTAAATCACTGTTTTTAATGCATGGTTGTACACATCTCATACTGTTTGTATCAGTCCATGTTTATGCGTTCTACAAAGGCTGTAAGTCTGTGGATTATTTCTCCGTTACTTTCTCTGCAAGTTACATTCTTACTCCAATAGGTGGCAAAACGTGCAGAGTCACTGAATCATTCATTCAAACCTTTCACTATAGGTGAGCCATAATAGAATCATTCGCTCAATCGATTTGTTCACAACACTAAGTCATCAGGAAGTGGAAACCACTACTGTGTGCAAAAATAGACAACTGGAAATGTGCTGTTTATAATGTCAGTTACTCTATAACATCTTTACTGAAAGCAGTGTCACATCTGTTTCTCTCTTCAATATCTATTCAAAGTGGGTGATGTGTGTGGCTAGAGATCTATTCTTTTCTTCTGCACACAGCCTCTGGACTAAATGAAGACAGGAATTGAGGGCCAGTGTCCCCACAGCCTGTCTCTCTGGCTACTAGCAGCTAATGTGAGTGTGTAGTTAGTGTCCACCAGGCGATGGCACAAACCCCAAACACCTGCTTAATCTCTGCTCCAGGGTACATAACCACACACCAAGCTTCTACTAATAACTTCTGCGACTGCAATAAGAAGCCAATTCTAAACCAGTGTGACGTGTTTAAATACCCCTGCAGTCGTAAAAGCCTCTGGCTCGTCTGTTTTGATAATGTTTGGCTACAGAGTGATAACGCAAAATCTAATGTGAGGGTGGTGCTGGGAACTGCCCTCAAACGCTTATGTCTGCATTTTGAAATGTGTTGGATGACTGTGAACAGATGATGTTTATGTACAGTTCATTCCCTTGATATGGGTTTGAGCGCATACTGAACTTGTGCCTTCTCGGTTCAATTTGTATAAGCCCCAAGGAGTAAAAGATTAAAAAAAATTCACAACTCTTTTCTCCCTCATAATTGTGAGCAATGAACTCAAAATTCAGAGATATAAACTTGCATAAAATAATTAACTCTGGAAACTAATCAGACTTCATATTTTCTCACTTGCAATTGTGAGTTTTTTGTGAGAAAAAAAATTGTGAGAAAAAAAAAATCTCACAGTTGTGATCATAAATTCTAAAGTATAAAAATTGTGAAATTAGCCTACCTTGGAACTTGGAAGCACATTTATTTATTTGGCATTTTGAAATGGGTTTGAATATTTCAATGAAATATGCAAAAATATCTGGGTTTTTTTATTTATTTGAAATGAAATTTTTTTTTTTTTTTTTTTTTTTAAATAAAGCATACAGCATAACTGGTGTTTTTTTCATAATTTCACATACAGTATGCAGTGATCCAAACCTGAGAGAACATGTTATTAAAGTTTTTCATAGCTTTTTTTTCTGTTTTTGTTTTATTATTATATTGTAATTCTCACTGATAGAAAGGTGATGAGATTATGAAAAGCTAAAGAGTCCTAGAGCAGTTTACTAACTTCATCCGTGTCAAGTGATTAACAAATTAGTATTCAATACTGTGTCTGAGTCACATGTACTTTCAGATTAAACCTGTAACTGTGAAACATGGATTGATGGGCTTTATGGAATAACCTTTTCATTTAGATTTGGCTTCAACCGTAGAACCAACTGTGTTTAAAATCAGTGCATTTTCTGGCTGTTTTTGCACAATACATCCAACAGGATTAAATGAACTCTCCATCTCTATGGCAGCTCCACAAACGCTTCTCAGTTGAATTAAAATCCTTTTTGGATGCATTCTCATATCTATCTTTCTGTGCAGAATTTACCACTCTGCAATGCCAAATGTAAATTAGACCATTGGACTTTTGAGCTGATGGACTGCTAGAGAGTTGGAAGCTTTGCATGATTTGTATTTGCCCAAAGCAGCTTGGCGTACAAGTGTGCAAGCTTGATAAGGCCCAAGAGCATTGCAGGCCTATTAAAACTATCTTTTTAATCTCTCCAGAACAGGATGCCAGAAGCACAGAGGTGCAAAGGTCCTTTCTTGTCTGGATTCCAACCAGAAAACTTTTAAATATATTTTTTTTATCTAGGAATATAGGGTGACCAGAACATAACGGTGGAATTTTAACCTTTAGTGATGTGTTTGGAGTGTCCTATTTATACACGCCCGTTCAAAACGATTATAACTCTGTGATCATGCAGGTGCTTTTGAGTTGTCAGCAAATGTATGAATGTTTATTATCATTATGAATTCAAAGTGCAGAGATGTTTTGCAGCACTTTGCTTGAATTTTATTTTAAACACAAATGATTCCTTTGTCACGCCATCAACAGCAGTTATTTCTAACACCAAGTTCATGTACTGATACAAAATATGTTTTGAATGCTTTTGGATAAAAGCAACCACCAAATGAGTAAATGTAAACCGCAAAGCCTGTTAAGCGAATACCTGTGCAGCTCTCTATTTTGCATTACTCACAAACCTTTTATGGCTTGTTTTGAAATATTTATGTGGAAAAATATCAAGACAAAATGCTTCCTATCAAGAATTTCAGCACCCTGGAGAGCGGGTCTGTTGGCTTTTTCTGCAGTGTTGGAAATGCCAGCATACGCCTGGCTTTTATCACTGCACACATACGTGCGTAATAGTTCAATCTCGCGACGCTCATTCCTGGGTCCAGCCGCCTCGCCTCTAATTTGGTTTTCGCAGGAGGCTGAAATCCTTCTCTTGTCTGGCATTAGCAATTAAAGGCAGATTCTAAAGGTCAAAGAGATGTTTTTCAAATACAACCCATGTTTTTGGTCAGCTCCCTCATTGGAAATGTCGTCACTTTCATATGCCATCAAAAAGTGACTCACACAGAGGACCAGAGGGGTCTGTGGAGGCACGACATGTTGAAAGCCTTGAGGCCATGTGTGCTTTAATTTTCCTCATCCAAAGAAGGTAATTAGACGTTGATTCATAAAGCCACTTATTTTCAGCATTGTCTCCTATTTCGGTTTAAGCCTTGTAATTTCTTGTTTTCTTTCCGTTGTCTCTTATCAAATAAAGATAGGAGTCTAAATTGCTTTATGAATGAGGTAATTGCACAGTTTATTGCCAGTGGTGCAGTATTCCATGAGGCCACGTTAATGTGCTCCACACATCATCTTCATGCCACTAGTGGAATTTAATGAATGTTATCGGGATATATTTCAAAGTACGCTTTTAAATAAACCTGTCAGCTTGATTTGTTGTCAGAAGATCAACTGACAATTTAAAATATCTTCTGTTATGAAGAAGGAATTCTCACCGGTTTACATGAAGATCAGCTTATGTGATGTTTAGATGACTGTTGCCTTATGGGAATATTTTTTAATAAAGTTCCTGCACCCAATGGGCCAATTCAAAAAACGATGTAGACGCTGATGCTCTAAGAGCACAGTAGGTTTTTGCCATATTGCATAAATTGGTTCTGCCCAATCAATGGCACTCTGTGGACCTCTAATTCCCATAATCCACTTCACCCTGCAGCATTCGCCACACAGCATCAATCACATTCGGCTCTCAGACTGGGCAGGATCATCTTGTGTGCAAACAACACAGTGATATTAACGAAATTGTGTTTTCTTTTCATTCAAAAGTGTATGATTTTCATTGCAATGAAAACAATGAGGACTAAGGTCTGTCAAACCTCAACATTGCCAAAAGATACCATACAATGGTTCATATAACTGTATATTCTAAAAAGCTCATTCATATTTGTTAATAGTTTACATTAAGGACTTTCATTTCTGTCTGACTGTGGTCTTCACAAAACATATTGTCTGCTATAAAAATAACTTGAAATATCTTATTTTTACTACTTTTATGGTGCTTTTATGTCTTTTTGGAGATAGCTTGACAGCATTGTATGGAGAATACACTGTGAACATTTATTTTGCGTCCCACAAACAAAAGCCATATTTAGGTTTGGAACAATGTGAATAGGAGTAACAGTTTTAATTTTGGGATGAATTATTTAGTTTAAATATAATTTTGAGAAAGTAGGCAGGAAATGATTATAATTGAATTATTATCTGGAGCATTTAACATGCATTTAAATATTTTTTTTATTATTATTATTTATCTGCAATTATAGAATTTAATATTTTCAGTTTTTATTACATTTTTATTTATTTTATTTTTATTTGATGTGCTTTGTCATTTTTATTAGTTTTTATTTTTATTGAAGCTTCTTAACGCTTTAATTAACTTAAAGATCAATTAACATTGATATTAAAATCAGTATCATTAATTTTAGTAACTTAAACATATTTCTCATTATTTCATGGCATCATTTCTAATTTGACACTTTTTTTTTTCTTTTATCTAATATTTATGTTCATTTATGTTCAGCTTTATTTAATATACCAAAAACTGTTTACAACTGTAAAAGTTTTAGTTATCCACAACAACCACCTCTGCACATTGGAGTGAGATTTAGAGGCACACTAGTATTATTTTTTCATTTTCAAGTCCATCTTGTTTTCTCACATACACATCTCTATTTTACTTTTTATTCATGAGTTTGACACAGACAAACAGAAACATGGAAAAGAAAATGAAACATAGGTATGATGGTTCTTTTGTTCTGAATTGATTTGATGCAGCATCTCTTGTGAACCTTCACTTTAACATCAGAGCCAGCTGAACTCACTGTCAAGACCTTGGCAGAATCAGATGAACATAGAAAGAAAATTGCTAATCGCACAGGCTGCAAGAGTCTTGAGTTTTAGAAGTTGAATAGTGTATGGCAAACAAATTGAACATCTGTGTTTCTGTGACAATGCAGTGTGTCCGCTGTAGGAAAAGATGAATAATGTCCTTTATGTAATTACTGCAAAACCCTGTTGGGACATAATTTGCTCAAAGCAGAAGAGGACACATGATGGATTGTGACATGTAGTTCATGTTTCCTTTGTATGAATTTGTTTCAAAGACCCCAATTGTCGAGATACTACAAAATAAATGTTTCATACAGAACAAAATGTGCATATTTTAATAAACTATATTATTCTAATGACCCATTGTAAATGCATAGCATGTGTAGAACAGTATTTGATGGAAAGCACTAGATTTTTCCAAGTGAGATATAATGTTTTTTAAATTATTCACTGAATGTGTTATTGGATTTCAAGTGCTGTATATGTATTTGTTTAGCATTTGATTATTTAAGTAATCTTCATTTCTCCAAATCTTCTGACGAATGAACAAATTCATCAGTAGCTTGGATGGCCAAGGTGGGTGAATTTTCAGCAAATGATCAAAACAGAAGACCTTGAATGTGACCTATCCAATGTAATTTTGTTTGCTCATAGCCTATATTTCTGCACATCTGAAGTCACAATGATTACCTAGCAGTGTAAATCTGATTGCAAACAAGCAGGTCAGTGCCCACAGCAGATTTATTTGTTGATAAACTCTCATAAACGTATCTATGAAGCTAAACCGATCTTCTGAATATGTACCAATAAGTGCTTGCTTTCTATTTATGTCTTGTGTGTCACTGTAGGTCCATTTTTGTACACACTCCAGTGCCCTGCAAATATCCAGGCCCTGTCTGCAAACCCCTCCACTCCATTCCCTTTCCTCCTTCCCTATCCTCAGCAGAAGCTCTCTCACGCATGTCCACACAATCGCAGGGCTGTAATTGGTATGGTTTACACTTCCTTAAGAGCAAATCGAAGCCTGGCTAGACAGACAGCATTGCGGCAGGCAGAGCTGAGGGGAAAAAACAGCGGTCCACAGAGGCCGAGCTTCTCTTTTAGAAATTCAGATCGAGCGTTCTGTCTTTTTTTGGGGGGGTCCTCTTGCGGGGGCAATTTGGGATCGGTGTGTTTGAACAGCTTCCAAAATAATTTCCCATGAAGCCTGTGCTGAGCTAAATTAATGAGAGCAATGCTGCTTTATTGGGAGATCCCCAGTCGAGAGCTGTGAGTAAGCAGACGCTGTTCTCTCGACCTGATGCTTTTTCCCAAACCTGCTGAGTATCTGACTCCCACACTGTCTGTCACCGTCTGTTTTTAAAAGAAGAATCTGAAGCCAAACATGTCATGCTGACAGACACAATGCTCCCTTTGAAAATGTTTTAGTTTACCACCCGCACGGTGTAAATCTCTGTGGACTATTGCTGTGGATATTGTGAATTCACAAATAAAGTGTAAGCATTTGATTTGATTATGTATCCTACGGCAAAGAGGCTATTTATAATGGTGTGATTATTTCAGAGACTGTTGTACTGTGTTGTCGCTGTTCTGTAGCTCAAAAAATAGAGTATGTGTTCGATTCCCAGGGAAAGCAAGAACTGAGACAATGTAAATCTGTACTTTGGTTGCAATGTAAGTCTCTTTGAATAAAAAAACCTTTGCCAAATGTAAAAAAAAAAAAAAAGAAATTAAAATTGGCTAAACTGAATTTTCTGAAATATTTAGCTAAATAGATTAGATCAGTAGCTGGATACCTTACGACCAATATTTTGGCAGAACTAATCATACTTCCCCCATTGGGGGGGAAGTCGTGGCCTAATAGTTAGAGGGTTGGACTCCCAATCGAAGGGTTGTGAGATCTAGTCTCGGGCCGTACGGAATTGTGGGTGGGGGTAGTGCATGAACAGCTCTCTCTCCACCTTCAATACCACGACTTAGGTGCCCTTGAGCAAGGCATCGAACCCCCAACTGCTCCCCGGGCGCCGCAGCATAAATGGCTGCCCACTGCTCCAGGTGTGTGCTCACAGTGTGTGTGTGTGTGTGTGTGTGTGTGTGTGCGCATTTCGGATGGGTTAAATGCAGAGCACAAATTCTGAGTATGGGTCACCATACTTGGCTGAATGTCACTTCACTTCACTTCACTTCATACACTTTTTTTTTTTTTAACTTCCAGATTTTTGTCATTGGCTGATAACCATGAACGTTTGGATGATGTTCAAAAGTGTATCAGTTCCAAAATCTGCTTAAAGATTGATCAGTTATCAGGTAATTATCATACCATAACATATTGTAACATGGAGTCAGAGACGTTCGGATCCATATGCAGCGTTTTAATAAAGAGAACGGTCAAACAGGCAATGATCAGATAACAGTGTCCGGTATGCAGGGAAATCCAAAATCAGAAACCGTACCAGGCAAAGGTCGGGGCAGGTGGCAGAGAATTAAAGTCAGTATACACAATCCAAAGTCAAACACTGAAGGAACAAACACTAGGAAACCGCTCAGAAATGCCAGACAGAACTAAACAAGACTTTTTGACTGAAACTTCTTGTCAGTTGAACTATTGTATAAAAGCAGTATTATACTCATGTCGTATTCCAGTGTGTTATTAAAAATGTCATGCAAGTATGAGATTTCCAAGCAAACCATGTATTCGATGCAGCTTTTATGGCAAATTCATGGTTTAGATGTGCAATAATATAGTTATTTTGGTGCAAAGCAAAACACCTGAACCTCTCTCTTGCTGGCAGCCCTGCTGCTCTACTACTGTTCTCTGCCATTCTCCATGATTAATGAAATCCATTGGCCCCTTCTGCCCTTTCTAATAGATTTATGGACTTCATGGTACAATAACATAGTGTTTCATTTGTATTTCTTACATTGATATTTGTCATGAGAGAGCTCCTGGACTGCCCTTTAGGTGCTGAGTGGCTTGATTTGAATGGCATTTGGTCTATCAGGAAGTCAATAGCCGACTGACTTTCTAATGTAGTAGTCACACTGAATGTTATAATTGACCATCAAAATGGCACTAACGGAGGTATATTCTATAATTTGTAAAAAAAAAAAAAATTGTTTAATTTGTTTTTCCTGCTGAAAGTCAGTACAGTATTGATTAGTTGTTTTTTCTCACAAATTGTACAAATCATTTAGACCTTTAAAATTATATATATATATATATATATATTTGCCACTGTACTGTTAGACTAATATATGTAAATGACATCTGATATTATATACTGACCTCTGAGCACTAGTATGTTTTACTGTTGTTTATCAGGATATTTATATTATATATATTATATATATATTATATAAGTTTATAATTTCCATCCTATTGTGTTAAAAGGCTCATTTTGAAATATGGTTTAATTTTAAAATATGCACCTGTTCTTATTTGTATATCATGCTCATTAGAGCCGTTAAACAATTACTAAAAGTTGTTAACACAACAGGTGCAAGGATTGTTTCAGCCAGCAAGGGAACAAACAGAAATTTTCCAAAATTGTTTACAGAGATGGCTATAGGTGTGTCTCTTGATACTGCCAAAGTAACATTAATGTTATAAAAGTGAATTTGACTGAAACATAGAGTTGATTTTGAGGCTGTTCTGTGCCCAGGGCTGTTAAAGCATACACAGTTTGAACAAACTGATCAAAACAGCAGTCTCAAGAAAAGAGCAGCTGGGATTGCATGCTCAATAAAACATTTCTAAAGCATTTTATAGAACAGATACCAAAGACAGACTTATTCAAAGCAATGTAATCAAGCAATACAGAGTAAAGTTCAAAACATGCAATGATTCCAGATAGTATCTGACAGAATATCTCTTGAGAGTGGAAGTCTGCAGAAGCAACATTCTTTTGAGGTCAAGAAGGTTTTTGTAAATTACGGTCCATTTTTCTTGAAAATAGGGTGTGTATAAGAGGACAGTATAGCACTATTTCCTGTTCAGTTAAATATGAAGTGACTTTTTTTTAATTCTGTATCTTTTATTAGATTTTAGATTTGTATTTTATTTATTGGCAATTGTGCTTTAATGAAAGCTATGTACTGTACATGGAGTCAGACATCTTTGGATGCCCTGCTAAGAACGTTGCAATTATAGTGTGTGTGTGTGAGAGAGAGAGAGCGAGAGAGAGAGAGAGAGAGAGAGAGAGAGGTTTTGGAAAAAATTAAATAAATAAATAAATAGCTCACCAAGGCTTTCTTTATTTGACCAAAAATACTGTGTGATTATTGTGAAATATTATTACATATTTAAATTAAAATATTTAACATATGTTTGAGTATTTTTTTTTTAACTATAATTAATTTCAAAGCTGAAATTAACAAAGCTGAATTTAAGCAAAGCTGAATTTTCAGTAGCCATTACTCCAGTCTTCAGTGTCACTTGATCCTTCAGAAATCATTCTAAAATGCTGATTTGAAATATATGTTATGACCAATGTTAAAAATACTTGCTGCCTAATGTTTTTAGTTTTTTGTGGCAACTCATACATTTACACATCACATGCATGGTGTTGCATTTAGTATATAAAACTGTCAGCTAAATTAATGAGATATCTCCAGCTTTAAAGGGATTCTGTCATTATATATTCAGTCAAATACTGTTCAAAATTTGTATGCATGAATATATTTTGAAGTATGTTTAAACTGTTATTGTCTGTGTAATGAAAGTAAATGGGGTCCAAAACAATGTTTCATTATATAAACATTTCTAGCTGAATTATTCCTTTAAGTTACTTCTGTTTGAACATGTCATAACCACGTTGTCCTTAAGAGACTGTAAAGTTTTGTTTGTCACAAAAGAGAAATATGCTGTACACATAGTGCATCAATTCCATCTCGAAGCCCCAAGCGAAACGGCGATTTCTTGAAACGTGGCTGCTTGCGGGCTGTTGTATCTCCAGGAACTCTTCATCAGAGAGAGTGAATGCGGTCGGGTCTCAGGCAGACACCGTGAAATGGACCCGGCTGTGGTTCACAGCTCCGGACCCGGCACATTTGCTAAGGGCCATTAACATCATGCCTGTCTGGGACCCAGCGGTCTGCCATTCACCCTGTCTGCAACCTCCAAGTATGCTGAATCTGTGGAGAAATTGTGCACAGACCTTTTCTAGTGGAATTCATGCAGACCAGAGTACCGCTGACAGTGAGGGCTGATGATGTCTTTTAGTCGTGTTTTTGAAAGGTTCAAGAGGTTGTAGATTGTCAGAACTCAAGTGATAAACACTGTAATTTTAGTGGTGCTTGCTACTACAAGGCTGAGGGATTTGAACAAACCCCTAATGCTAACTTTGGTGAGTAAGTTGTCCAACACGGTTTATGGTTGCTGTGGGCACGAACGATACCTCGAATTGTGCGGCATGTTGAAAATGAATGCTTTTGCTTACTTAATGATGCTGAAAATTCAGCTTTAGTATATCAGTATAAATTATTTTTTAAGATTTATTAAAACAGAAAAAAAATGTTTTAAATTGTAAGAATATTTTTTTTAAAATGCTATGGTTTTGGCTTAGCTCAGATAAATGCAGTCTTGTTGAACATAAGAGATTTAAAACATCAAAAACAATTCAAAAATTTTCCCGACCACAATTCAGCTGTACTGTACAGTTTGTAAATATGTGCACATGTAAAGATGTGAATGTATAATTGCATATTGATATTATGCATCATTTACAACCAATATAAATGAATGTTTAGTAGGGTCAATCACAGGTAAACTTTCACCCTGCTGTCATAGTAAGCCCCAAACATTAGTAAAAATGTTTGCCATGCTTTAGCAAACATGAGAGGGCTATGTTCTTTTTTATACCTCCCACCATTTCCTGTTGAGCGGCTGTAGAGTACAATAGAGGAATACTTCCAATGAAATGAGTAGCTAAAGCAGCTATGCTCCGGGAGATTTACTGACCTCTGATTTTTGTGTTTCTCTCTGTTGTTTTGTGCACTGTTGACGGAGGTCGATAACTGTTGCTTATTTTCCCTCAAATGCCTGAATCAATACCATTGTGCATCTCTCTGCTCTATGCACGATCTGAGAGTGTGCTATTTTAGTGAGCAGACCAAGTCTCTCGATGCTGAAGGGACACAAAACATTCAAAACAACCTAGTAGAACACTGCATGTATGGAACAGACGCACATCTGATTAGTCAGTTTCCTGCGACTGAATGAATAACATTAGCCAAGTTTGACTACTTGAGAACTGAATTCAGCAAATAAGCCTAAAACTACCATCTTTCACATTCCATCAATTTTGAATCTGCCATCCAGCAGTCTTGATCAATAAACACGCACGTAGAGGTTGAATGCGACGAAGCCCCAATTTTAAACTTTAACATATATCTCCTTTCAGTTCAATCTGTTTCCACATTAACCCTTTAAATCTGAAAGCTAAACAACAATATAGGTGTTCTGTGTCAGACAAATGCATTACTGTCAGTCGGAGTCAGTGAGGTGGAACAGAGCAGTAATGTTGGTTGTGTGCTGGCATGTTGTTGAAGAGTTAACCTTTGCTGTCATTTAGGGTGTACTCACACTAGGCACGGTTGCCATGAACCGGGCCCGAGTACGATTGTCCCCCCTCCCCACTCCCCCTCTGGCCTGCACTCACATATAGGGTTTCAGCATTCGTGCCGGAGCACGCTTACGTCATTATGGTGCGACGGTTTCGGGATAAACAGGAAGAGCGGCGCTCTATGAACACAATGGAGTGCATCGCTCTGTTTTCTTTGTGGATAATTTTGTGTTGTTTGGTCCACAGCCTGTTGTTAAACAGATGTGTCGCCTTAGTGGCGTGAACATTTTCACGTAATCGTGCTGCTCGTATGAGGATGTTTGCAAGATACCAGCTAAAGTGCAGCAAGGACTTTGCAGTTTTTAGTTTTTTATGCGTTTTGCACCTCTGCCGTAGACCAAAGCGAACCTTTCCCTGCCATGTTGGTTTTGTATTATTACAGTAATTCTATTAAATTAAATCTTAAATATATTAATATCATATTATCGTATATCGTGATTAATTGCATCCAGCATAAAAGTTTGTTTACCTAATATATGTGTGGGTACTGAGCATATTTATATATATTTAATACACAACCATACATCTATATATTTAAGAAATATATATAATATACTGAACTGTGTTTGTGTGTGTGTGCGCATATGTAAATATATATGTAAATATATTATACTATGTAAACACACTCTTTTATTTTTGATGCACTTAATCATGATTAATAAATTTTACAACCCTAATATGTGTATGTATGAAGATATATATTTACATACATGTGTGTGTGTGTGTGTGTGTGTGTGTATGTGCGTGTGTGTGCATGCGTGTGTCTGTGTATTTAATGTATATATATTTTGATTCTTGATATTTAATATTAATATTTTATAATACTTTTTTTTTTAGTAAGGACATATTAAATTGATCAAATGTGACAGTAAAGACATTTATAATCTATCAAAAGATTTTTATTTAAAAAAAATGCCGTTCTATGTTCATCAAAGAACACTAAATAAACAAAAAGGTAAGCAGCAGAAACTTTTTTCAATATTCATAATAAAAAGGCAAGACAAGTTTATTTATATAGTACATTTCATACACAAAGGTAATTCAAAATGATTATGTAATTATTAAAATATTTCAAATACTCATAAAATAATCACTATATATATATATATATATATATATATATATATATATATATATATATATATATATATATATATATATATATATATATATAATGTATAGAGAGAGAGAGAGAGAGAATAAAAATTAATTAAAATATTATGATAAAGTAGTAAGCAGCAAAAAACTGAGAACCAATAATAAGTGTTTATAATTGAGCACCAAATCAGCAGAAAAATTAGATTTTTGATCAAACAAATGAATCCTCAGTAAGCATAAGAGACTTTTGACCCTGAATTTAACTAATTACAAAAGCTATTTGTGTTAATTACATTTATATTATATTATAGCCATTTGAGAGAATCTGAAATTGGGTTGCACATGGCACATTTCAGTAGTTGCCTTTTCCTGTTTGATTGTCACAATAAAGGCATTGATTTCACAAGCCACTCCAGCCAGATCAATTGCGTAGGCAGTTTTTTCGATGTGTGTTTACTCTACAGACTGCCAGATTAGATTATGTGTGTTCAGGTAGGGGGCCTAAATATGAAAAAAACCTCCAGAAATCAATCCCTCATTGGCGCGCCTTTCCGAAAGCGCTGATCTTGAGCATATGTCTTCTAATTACTCTGATGGGAGCTTGCTAATGGGCACAGAGCCGGCCTCGTGCTCACTGCGAATGCTCATTAATGTCACTGTCACAACGTCCCCGGGCCCAAGATCAAGCCTTGGGAGCGTGGACGGCCCCTAACCGCCCCAGCTTCCCCCCTCAGTACATGAAATCATCTCACTTCCCTGTCTAATTGCTCTCTAAATGATTAACCTCAATGAAAGGAAGACAGTGTCATGTTTGACCCCGCTTATATAGCTGAAGGTTTGGGAGCCACTGCTTCATGAGAAATGTGTGTGTGTGTGTGTGTGAATGCATGCATATTTAACCATCTGTGGAAGATTTGCCATTTGCACAGGTTATTACCGACTTTGACCTCTTATGGTTTTCTGGATATATTTTTTTGTTTTACGCACATAACTGAGAGACGTCTTGGGTTTGTTTTGTTGAATTTGTAGCTGAAAAAAAAAGGGAAAAAGTGCACTCGGTTCTGACAAATTTAATTAGGTTTTGAATTAGAGTGAATTAATCGCAGCTGGGGGTGTGTGGATGTATTGTGACGTCTCTGCAGGTAAGGAAAAAGCCCATTCGCAGCAGTGCCGAAGACTATGAGTAATTATGTTTGTTTTTTAATAATTTAATTGCCAGTCCCAGCATGACCACACACACCTGCAAGAACAAATGTGATTTATTCATCAATTCAGTGGTAGAGGTTTACACAATGCAAAGCATAAACAATTCCCTCATGGTATTGTTAATAATTCAGTAGGTTATAAGTTAATAATAGATAAATTCTACTGTCTCTGTAAATAACTTGTTAATGTCATGCGCTCCGTTTTAAGGTGGCATGTTTAACCAGCATGTATTTCATCACCTCAGTTGCCAGATCACCTATGTGGATTTTTTTTTTTCATTGAATAGCCACTTGTTGAGAGAGTAAAGGCTAGCGGAGCATCTGTTTTAAGGTTAATTAGAATTTTGTTCATTTTTAGTGAGTGTTGGTGAAGCTGCTATAGATCAGCTTGTAGAGTGAAAAGACTTGAAAAATGACTTAAATAGTGTAATTTTTACCGTGTGTAAATAGTTTATTATACAGTATATATAACTTACAGGTCCATCCATCCATCCCTCTCTACACACACACTTATATATAGGTTTTTTTTTATGGTGTTTTTAATGTATATCACTTAAATAGTTTTTACAGAGTCCTGAAAAAATATTTCAGTCATACATATAAAATAAAAAACCTGGTATGTACTCTAATGTGAATCAATTAATCTTTTTTTAAATCAATTCTTTGAATCAAGCCTTCAGAATAAACGGAATCATTAATATAAATCAGATTTCCCACTTGTCACTATTACAGGAATCGCCACACTCTTTTGGAAACCACTTCTGTTAATCTAATGAAAAACGCAATTAAATTCATAGGACTACCTTTAGCTACTGTCTCAGTGCAGCTGCCAGTGACCTTGTGGTGTTTGAAGGACATTCAAGCAGCTTTTGACAATGACCGCAGTGCCTTGACCTTCTGGCTAGGGGGACTAGATCACTAAAAGTCTGGGAATTTCACTACATCAGTAAGGAGACCAGCCTACTAAGATGTCACTTTACAAATGTGCCTCTCCTTCCGTGATAAATGTCCTAGATCAGGTTGATGACACTCAGACACACAGGGAGAAAGCTGTTTATGGAATATGCTAATGGAATATAGGAGAGCACAACCCTACTTACACAGATATAGATCTTTCCCCTCCCATCCCAAACATTTTGTAGCTCATCAGAAAGTGTTCCTAAATACCATTCAATTGCTAAATGGTGTGTCCCGAAAACATTCCTTTGGTTGTGTAATTTATGTGTCCTGGATCATCGGCTCCTGTCAGAACTGTGTTGATTGGCTGGTGTGTGTTGGACTGTGATTATTTAATCTGGTTCAGTGATGCAGAGGAAGCACCAGAGTGTATGTTTTTTTTTTCTCTCTCTTTGGAAATTATCAAAGTGACTGCTTCATTCTATTTTTTACGACACACACACACACACACACACACACACACACACACACACACACAGATGATGCCCACCTACATGCTTATGACTTGAACTCACCAGTCCTTTCCAAATATCAGTTAGCTAGTTAGAGTGTTTGGAGAGATTTACTCATTTATTTTCTCTCTCTCTCTCTCTCTCTCTCTCTCTCCTTCTGTCTTGCTTGTTCGGTTGCTCTCTTCCTCTTGTGCCGAGTCAATCACAACATCATTTCAAGTGGATAGTTCATTAAGCAATGCAAATTGCTTCTCCTGTCATCAGTGACTATCAGAATTTAAAGTTAATGCTAGTCTTTACTTGAAATGTATTTAGCATATAAATGTTTGCATTATTTTAACATTTACAGTCACAGTTCAAAATCAAAAGAATTATTTGTAACCCATTATAATGTGATTAATCAAGCCTGTTTCAGACTGCAAGCTGGGTTTTTAATATGGGTTATAATTACATTTTTTGCATACCTAATCATGACATACACTACCTTAAATTAATAAAATATGACAGTTTTATAAAAAAAAATTTGGATTAATGATGATGAAAACTCAGCATCGCCATCACAGGAATGCATTACATTTTAAAATATATTAAAATAGAAAAAAAAAGTTTTTTCAGTAACATGTCACAATATTAATGTATATATTTTTTTAAATGCAGCCTTGGCGAGCATAAAAGACTTTCAAAAAAAGTAAATAAATCTTACCAACCCCAAACCTTTGAACAGTAGTGTTATTTTTTTCCAGAAATAACATAAGATTTTATGAATCAATGGTATGATTAAGGGTGTGGCTATACATTTTTTTCTGAACAATGATGGACAGGGAGGTGTGTTTAAGAAAACCTATTTGAAACCCTGATTATTTTTGTGATTGCACTTGGTGATGCCAGTGGCAAAGGCATTACATTCTTAACCTTTTATAACAGAACAAAAAGACAAAGCCAGACAAATCAAGATCTAATGGTCTAATTTCTTCACAGTTTGCTCCATTTTGATTGAGAAGCATTTCAGCTTGGAGTGGGTGTTTGAAAAGTGGGTGGTTGACAGCAGTCTCTCTGCACAGTTCCCAAGATTGATAGATCACCAAGTCAGTATACTTTCTGTTCACCATTTGTCATTATGGCAGCAGAATATAATTGTGGTTTGTATTCTAAATGTAAGCGGTTTTGATTCTGTTGCTGTTTCTTTGTGTGTCTTGCTGTTGCTGTATTTTTTCACACTTAGACTATACTTCAAACCTGAGTTTCATTCCACCCTCTATCTACCTGACCCACATAAAGTATTGTTAAGTGTTGTGAATACTAGCTGCATCTGTTTGTTTTGGCACTTTTGCACTGAGAGACCAGCGTTTGAAAGTAACAAAAACATGTATGGAACGAACACTTTAAGGCTAGTATTCAGTATCAAACTACTCCAAGAAAGGGTTAGCTCATTTCTGCAGTCCCTGCGCTCAGATCTGTAATTCCCTATGTTTCCCTCTCTCTCTCTCTCCTCCATGAAGTTGCCTGAGGCCTCCTGGCTTATTCTCCAATTTACAGCTTGCAGATCCCATTTCTGTAATTCAGAATGGGATTCATTGCTCTTTGGAACCACATAAAAACTGTATTACAGCCATAAAGAATTTTAGCACTTTCTTTCTGTATGTTTTCATCCCCCATTTAATTTAGTTGTACAAAACTGCTGCACATTAGTCTGGTGAAACTATCTCAGGGTATAGGAACAGGTACTGTATTGATTACTTACCTAATCTGTTTTAAAGGAGCATTGCGTAGGTTCCGAAATCTCTAACCGTTACTGACACCATTGGCCGTTAGAGGAACTGCAGCCAGTCATGCTCGTTCTCAGTGCGCAGTTCTCAGCTCTTTTTTTTTTTTTTACTTCGAGGAGTGTCCGTGGGTGTCTGAATTGTGCTGGAGGCTGGTCGCTTCTTTCCATCCACAGAGTCCATTTGAAAACACTATTGCCGCTGCTTACTATAATGGCTGGCGTGCCGTACGGTTGTAAGCCCAAGTAGACGAGAACGCGCATGACGTCACATTTTGTGAATTTTCGCGCCAATTCGGGCCCGACTCCTCCACACACAACTGAGCCTACAGGCTGTTAGAGGCAACCGTGGTGGACAGTCGAGGTTTTTTTTTTTACATCATGGTTGGCTCATACATGTACAAATTAAAACTCTATCTCAAAGATTTTTAAGTAAAAACCTCCACATAGCTCCTTTAACCCCTTACTAGTAACCCCCCTTTTTTGGCATGGAGACCGAAATTACATACCCAAAATAAAAAGGTTTCTGCTCATGATTCTTTCTCACTAGATACATAACCAACCTTTATTCACAAAGCTGACACTTTAAAGTTTACTGTTCAGGAATCAGAATCACTCAGACTGTTATGATAATAGAGATATATAAGCTCAAACATAAAAACAAAAATAAAAATATTAAAAACATATGTTTTAAATGTATTTAAAAAAATGTTGATGTAGGAAATGAGTTTGAAAACACAGTGTAGCTAAGGCCACAAGTCTTCCAAGACTTCATAAAAAATTTCATAATCGAATCTGTAAAACTGTGAATTTTATGAAATATTTTCTAAGGCCATGTCATGTGTGTTTTTAGAGAAGGCTCATCAGATTGATTTATGGCCCTTGTCATCTCTGTAAGATCTCACATGTAAACTCTCCTGTGCTCTTTGTGTATGTTTCACTGTAGAAAACTGCCCGAATCATGATTGTATTGTTCTCACCAAACGGTTCTTTCACACCTCCACCAAGTATGACACATTATCCGCATTATTCTTTTATCATTATTCTTTTGTTTTTATTCCACCTTTATTAGCCTTGATTGTGGTTTTTCAGGCTTTACAAAGCAACAAAGCAGCGATCTCACTTCAGTCTCTCTTTGCATTTAGCCCTTATTTATCAAAAGTCTTACTATAAAAATACAACAAAACATTTTCTTACGACCTTACGTGAATTATTGAGACAAAAATGCATTATGAAGAAGAAAAGCACCTGCTATTAGAAGCATTGGTGCTAACGTTAGCATCAAGCTACATCTGACAATTTATGAAATTATTAATACACTTTTACTCAAAACTCACTTTAAACCCCGATCGAGTGTTTATAATAACTTCCTTTAGCGATCAGGGGTGGAATTTGGTCGTTTACTGTTGTAAAAATATGTTATTTGTAGCCTTTTTCATCGCTGCACAAGTTAGCATTTCCGATGTACATTTTCGATTTTTTTTATAAAAACGCCCCAGATCTCAAGAAATTCTCATACCAAGCTTTACTATCGTAATCGCGGGTTTATTATTCGGATATTTTGTGTGTACAGAGGTGTTTCAGTGTTGTTTTGGCCAGATAACTACCAGGAAGTGTGCAGGAAGCATGTGACACGATGGGGCGGTGTCCAGATATTACACTCTCAGATTGACGTTTGAAAGACCCAATCAGAGTCTGAGTCACACACCGCACGAGCTGTGACTACTGCACGCACACACAGATCGCTGGGAGAGGCTGTTTATCATCTGATCGCGTAAATCCGTGGAAAATGAATAGAAATGACGATTCTGTCTGAAGAAATATGATGTAAACATCAGTAAATATATCCATATATCTCCGCAGATATGCATCTTTGGTCTGTAAATCCTTATTGACGCTGTTCAGTGAGTCTATGTGAACACAAATAAACCGCTCTTGACGTGACTGAATATGAGGGAGTTGTTAATTTCTATTCAAAATGTGGCATAATACGGATTTATTATTTTGCACTCCTGACATAAATCACTAAATATCTGTCACTGCAACAATGTTTTATCAAAATATTGGTCAAATATCGAAGCTTGAGTCTTTAAACTTTCCATTGATGCACAGTTTGTCCAGATGAAGTAAGACAGTGATGTTTAATGTGCTGTGAAAGTGAAACAATAATAAACTGGGGCCGTCAGCGATGTTTGCACTCAAAGGGGTTAAGCAGAATCCGTTTGTCTGTCATTTTTTCTGTCTGTTGTTTTGTTATCCTATCGTTCAATCATTATGTCTATCGTTTTAGATCTATCTATCTTTTGTTCGTTCTGTCGTTCCGTCTGCCATTCTATTGTTCTGTTATTCTGTTTTTGCATCTATCACATTTCATTAATTGGTTCTACAGTTGTATCTGGCGTTCTGTTGTTCTTTTATTTGATCTTTCTGTTGTTCTATCATTCTGTCTATCATTCTGTCATTCTATCTATTGTTCTGTTGTTCTGACTATCCATCTATCCACAGTATCTATAATCACTGCTTTGGTTATTTTCAACCTCATGGCATTTTCATATCAAAAGTATTCTATTGATGTTTTCAAACAATCTGCAAGAAAATGTTCTAGAACTCTACAACTCTGCACTCATGGCTAATTATGACTCATGGAAGTGTAATGGGTAGTTCATAGCTACTTAGCATTAACTTATTTAACACATGGCTGGACATGATCTTGTCATCTTCTGAGCCACTAGCTGCTCAGTCCTAATGAGTGTGACGTCGATCCGCAGGCACTTTCTGAATGCCACAGCTATAACAATGCCTTTAATGATATTGTGTCTGTAGCTGTCACTGTCTTGCTGGTCCAGATGCAGATGAGACATGGTACCCTCAACTCTGTCCGCCTGATGTCCTCCCATCATGTTCAGTGAGTCAGTGGCTGAGTGTTCCATAACATCGCTACGCTTCATCAGAGCTTGTGTTGAGGTAATCAAGTAAGCATGCTTTTCAGTAGCAAGGGTTTACAAATAGCATGATGCTTTTGAAGATCATGTCATCGGTGAAGCAAATCCCAAAGCCACGCCTCCTCCAAAACACATGAACTCACACAGGCGGACCAGAGGCTAATCAGTGACATGATGAGAGACGGCGTTGGTGGAGGATAGAATGCAGTGCTGACAGATCACCTTATGTCTCATTCACTGGTGTGTACACAGTCCAAAGCACATAATATTAGAATAATAACACCTTCCATTCTCGCTCAGTCTACAATAGTGTAAAGGAAGACACTGATAAGGCATCATGTGTGCACGAACAAGGTGCGCATAGGTATGTAAATACATACGTTCACAGGCAGGTAGGACAGTCTATCGTAATGTTTAGACCGAATAATCTGATTGGTCGAACATTTTATGGTCCTACACTTTCTCCAGATGATATAAATATATATACATATATTTAGACCACCTAACTTGTGATTGCTATTGGGGTGTGAAAAGATTTCCAACCAGCATACTTGTAACAAAAATTGCTTTTGAACCAAATCACCTACCCTACCTTTAAAACCACCTGCCTACTGTGCAGTATACACTTTATGTTCCTAATATTTTGTGTTTATGTATATACCTGTACATGTTTGCATATTTAAGTATCTAGTTATCTTTTTAGAAACAAAAATCATCTAATTATGTTCAACAAATATCTTCAAAGTCAGTAAAAGTCAAGAAAAGTCATATAAAGATCTTTTGATAATATCCTGCAAATTTTTTCAAAACTATTGAGCAGCACAACTATTTCCAACATTGATGATAATAATAGGAAATGTTTCTTGAGGTCATGTGATCATGTGACAATGAAGCCTGTAGTAATGAGTGTTGAAAATTCAGCTTTGCCATTACAGCAATTAATAGCATTTACTCAATATATATATATATATATATATATATATATATAAAAAAAAAAAAAAAATATATATATATATATATATATATATATATATATATATATATATATATATATATATATATATATATATATATATATATATATATATATATAAAACTGTTACTTTAAATTGAAGTGATATTATTGTTTTTACTTCATTTTTCATCAGAAAGCAATCTTGGTGAACATAGGAGACTTCTTTCAAAGAATCCCAAATTGATCAGTAGTGTATACTTTTCCCATGAGTTAAGAAACAAAGGTTTCTCGCAAACCCTACAGTAACTATTCAACCATCAGTTTCCATTTGATCTCTCATAGAGAGAACGTCAAGTATTTAGCATTGCTCATTGCATGTGATTAGTGATTTGTCAAGCGTGATTTAAAAGCCCAATAGTTGATTTTGCACTGACTTGTCCGTTCGATTTTAAAATGTTTTGATTTTAAATGCCATTGAGTGCTAACAATATCACACACTTGTCTGTGGTGGCCATATAACAGTATTTTTTAGCAGTGAGTGGCAGAGATCAGATTTTCTGCACACAGTCGAACAAAAGCACTGAAAGAAGCGACCTCAAGAATGTCACAGGGGTCACTTGCTAAATTTAAGCATCCCATTGTATTATATAAATGTACTAAGACATCTTTTCCCCCAGCAATTGATGGGTTCATCTAGGGTGACATGCACAGTAAATGTAATTTGTTTTGTTCTGTAGTGCTATAATGTCTTTTAGACAGTATTTTATAATAACGTTAAGAGTGGGAAACCACAGTACAGCGGCTACAGATTTTTTCTTTTATAAACTTTGATGGATGAAAAGTACAGAGGCAAAGACATTTTATCGCACTCAGGAGCAGGAGAGGTCAGTGTGTGCAGTTATTCACTTTTTGACTTTTAGTACTTCGCCTCTCTCTCACTTTCTCTCTTTTTGGCTCTTTGGTAACAGTTCCTCTGTGGCAGTAAAGAAATTGAAAACCGTGACTCACTGATAAGGAGCACAATTTGGAGACAGTCTGAGGGCTGTCAGACAAAATGTACTGTCTGAAAAGACAAGAGAAAATGAGGGAAGGGCATGTCAAGAGTTTTTCAGACTTATCTGCAAGATTTTTGTCCCCAAGTGGCTCCTTAAAATGTAATTGTCCTATCTCGGGCTCTTTGTTTCTTAATATCTTTATCTTAGTCAACAGGTGTTTTTTTTTTTTTTTTTTAATTTTATCTTGTAAATTTACTTTTTTACACGTTTTAGACATATCTGACATGATCAGATTCACTGGCTGTGTTCCAAACTGTGTAGTGAGTCAAATGTATTGTACTAAATCCATAAAAAGCAGCATCTTTAATGTGTTACTGTGTGATTGCTAGGGAGTTGTTCTGTGGTTGCTAGGCTCTGCCATGGCAAATCACTGTTCTTTAATGCTTACACTTGATACAAACACATTTTGACCATAGAATGTTAGATTAAATAATGTAATTTTATTGTTTTCTTAATTAATTATACTATTAAATTCAATCAAAATGTAATAAATTAATATTATCTAATTGTATTAAATATATACTCTATTCATATATTATCTAATGTCAAAATAAAGGTTTAGAAATGTGATAATGCTGTTATGATACCATTGTTGTCAGAATATATATATATATATATATATATATATAATTAAGAACAGATAAACAGCAAATTTGCTTTGAATGGAATTTATGGTTATATTTAAAACTGATTTTGCAGTGCATTATGGGATTGCCTTGTTTGTGAAGAATGAACCCTTTTCACATTTCCATGAAACAATATGAAACAAGAAACGTCAAATTACAGTTTTAAGTGTAAAAACACAAAGTATAGTGATATATAATAATAATTATTATTATTATTATTATTTTTTATTTTTATTTTACTATTTTTATTTTTAACATCAAAAGCCTTGCTAGAGCATTTACTATGGTCATAATTGTGGAAACTGGGGAAATGTATCATCACAATGCTGCATTATTTTACAATCAGGTGTCTTATATGACCTACTGCATAGTGTGCTATGATGACTAGAAGTGCTCCCTAGAGTTTGAAACAGTGGATCATTGTGCATTTTTCTCTCTGTGCACCTGTGTGAGCGAGTGTTCATACGGTTTATGTTCATTAAATGCTCTTGATCTCTAGAAGGCCGTGGTCATGTGACTGTGACTGACAGCCAGGGACATCTGTTGCTGTCCCACAGGAGTTTTGTATAAAAGAACTGAAGTTTGTGTCACACACACACAGTGGAGTGTGTGTTGTGTGCCGAATAATGAGCATTCAGCCAGAGCTCCTCAAGAGACAGGTGGTCCTACATCTGTGGAATTAACTATCCCATTCTAAAGCCAGTGAAACAAGGAGAATGTTTCTCAAGTCTGCCATCTTTGACAGCAGTGTCACTCTGATGTGATTGCATAAGCCTGACTTAATGCATAGAAGCATTATATGGCTCAGCTTTTTCTTTTTTTCCCGGATGTAATTTATCATCTGTCAGCCTAAAACAGTAAATCAACAACTTAAAGTTATAAATTCATAATGCATGTCCGCAGTCTAAACAGTGCAGGCTAGGTTAAGTATTGAAGTTTAAAACTTTATTCAAATCCTTGATTTTAAGCAAGAGCAATAGTAATGAGCAAGTACCACTAATAAACTGAGAGAACTGGAGCCTGTTTATACTATGATTGGTTCTTTGTTGTCTTTCTTTTAGTATGCTATACAGTTCAGTGCTGTGAATGGACTTGAGTGGTTAATCAAATAAATGGATGGCTGTTCATCTTGGCAGGGACATCCACCCTTCACTCATTTAAATGCCAGAACTCTCCTTCAGACTAGACAGCATGTCCGGTAAATCCAATTTGTTTTATATGCAGTATAGATTTTAATAACACTACAGCTTAAGTGTTTCATGATCAACTTTCACGGCTCCTGCCAGCACAGTTTCAGGACTAAACTTTAGGAACTGACAACTCTTCTACAGGACCTCCTGACCTCTACAATTTCAAAATCATTTGACATCCAATCTGGAATGTAAGCTGGCAGTTCTTCATTCCCAGAGTAAACCTGTCACGTTTCCATGTACAGCACACCTGCAGTCCGTCTGAATTATTGATGGTTGACCCCAACCTAGATTGATTGTGCAAAAACATTTTGCTTTCAGGAAGAAATAGACATCAAGAATGGTTTTGTAATTTCGCAGAGTTTGGAATATGCCCAGCTTTATTCATTTAGCTTGAGTGATAAATAAACAAGGTGGCATTTTTAGTTTAATGGTATTGTTACGGCAAATGAGGGGGAGACCCATTTCTCCATGTCTTTTCATTGCCCATGCTGAATAGATTATAGTCTAAATCTTTTTCTGTTGATTGGTATGGAACATTGAGGGACAGTAGATTGACTTGATTGGACAATATAGGTATATTGCACAAATGGTCATCATCTGAGAAGAAAAAATGGCCTTTAGATTGTATCAGCATAGGTTATATTCAGCTATTTGAAATTGTCTATTTACATTAAAGTTGTTGCTTATTTTTCTCCTTTTTGTTTTTCACCCCGCAAGGTTCTCCTGCTCTTTTCTGTGCTTAGACTTTAAATGCCACCTGCTCATGTGTGTCTCTGGGCAGTGCTGAAGTAGCAGGATGCCACCTGGCATTAGGAGTGTGTGAGTGTTTGTGTGTGTAAGCCTCTGTCTGCAGTGTGTCCTCTGAGTTTGAAAAGAACTGGTGCTTAACTCAAACTTTTCCACCCTGAAGAGGGAAAACAGCTGGGCAGAGCAGCTCGCTGTAAACATGACCACCAGCAAGACATTTTCACTACGTGGTTTCTGTGAGTTGAGCTTTTTGGTAATGGTTTCTACTTCTAGTTCTCCTTTTTTGAGTGTCAGGGTTATTTTAGTGCATCTTGCACTGCAGATCTTAGTTGCATGATTTGTGTGTGTGTGTGTGTGTATATATATATATGTGTATGTATGTATAATGTAGTGTTTTGCATTTAATGAATGATTGTGTGAATATAGATTATTGTCCCATCACATCAATCTAATATGCTGATTTGGTGTTTGGTACTATTATTATTGGTTATTAAATAATGGTTAAAAACCATTTTTGATGCTTAATATTTTGGAGGAAATCATGATACATTTTGTCAGGATTTCTTAAAACAATAGAACGTTCAAAATAAAATAAAAAAAACATTTTGTTATTTTATATTATATTTTGTTATACATTATATCTTGTTATTATTATGTATTATATTATATTTCCATAAGATTGTCACTAAATTAATTTCAGATATTTTTGATGACCAAGGAGAGGGAGTGGTCATGATGAAACATCCAATAATTTGGTATCTCTGAAAAGCACTGAATATTAAAACTGTGGCGTGTATAGTCTCAGAGAAATTCACAAAAATATCATGTCCTCATAAGAGGCTGCAGGGTCTTAAGAGGTTAAAACAATAAAATGGCCATGCTAAATATCTCCAGCTTGTGGCGTGAACTTTTCACCCCGGTAGGTGAATGACCCCTGAGCTGCAGCAGGTCCTGTGATTAAAGGCTCTGACACAGCTGTGGATGGATGAGCAAAGGCTGACTGGGAGCCCTGCTCCGAACTTCTTGTCTTTGACATCCTGTTGGTCAGTGAATGCCCGGGGGCAATTGATCCGTGCTCTCCCCAATGAGATAACCCTGTTTATTTGGCAGGGGGTTGGCCCACCTGTCAGGATCCTAAAGGTTAATGTCAACACTGCACAGACCAGGTAGCAAGAGGTGGAGTGAACTGGTGGAGGACAGACAGGTCCATACTGCCTTGGTCTATTATTAGGTGGGCTTTGGTTTGTGAATTCAAGGAACTTAATATAAAATGCACTAAAATATAGTTTAACTGTCAAGATTCTTTCTGTACCTTTGGGTACATTTGTCCCTGCAGATTTAAGAAAATTCAGTTACCCTTTATTTTAAGGTGTCCTTGTTACAGTGTAATTATACATTTAAGTAGAGTAATATTAATTAACTACATGTACGTACCATATTGTTATGGTTAGGATTAGGGTTTAGATTAAGGTTACTTGCATGTAATTATGCATAATGAATTGTTATTATAACAGTAAGTACATATAACGTGTAACAAGGACACCTTAAAATAAAGTGTTACCATGAAAAGTGTAATCAAAAATTATTTTCAGTTTCACACTAGACTAATAAACAGTATAGGTGTGTATATTATATTATATTATATTATATTATAATATATTATATTATATTATATTATATTATATTATATTTAGATTTTACAACTAGCATATTGTGTAAATTGGATT
Source organism: Carassius auratus (assembly GCF_003368295.1). Taxonomy (NCBI): domain Eukaryota; kingdom Metazoa; phylum Chordata; class Actinopteri; order Cypriniformes; family Cyprinidae; genus Carassius; species Carassius auratus. The sequence goes on from NC_039290.1 coordinate 4,722,158, forward strand.
GGAAATTTGATTGGAAATGACTTAAAAAAAAAAAAAAAACTTTACCATGAAAACGATGCCTACAGTCATAATTTATAATTAAAAAATGTATGCAAATTATTTTAACGATAATTATCGAAATAATTTCACTATTTATCATATTCAAATATATTTAATATATTAAATAATAAAATATTAAATAATTTACATAATAATAATAATATATATATATATATATATATTAGTAATACTTTTTTGTTGTTTTTATGTAACAAACAAACATATCAACAAATCAACTCCTTGGACCTAAAAGTCTAAACACTGTTTCTAAAGACTAACTGAATCCTGAAAACAAGTGCATCAGTCTTTGGCTGCACGGTGTAAAATGGCATTCAAGCAGCCATCTGCACAATTAGCATAGCACATCCTCTCACTTGCCACCTCCGTGCTCCCCGTCACTTCTCTCCAGCACTGCCATGTCAAATCAATGTCAAATTTAAATGTTAATAGAATCTTAAATTATTCACTGTGTAGTTTAGCCCCTTTGACCTATTCCCAGTGTGGAGTGAGTCTCAGTCCTCTTCCAGAATATATCCGAAGGTAGTTTGTCATTTTCCCCTGAGTGTTTATCCATTTTTTCATCTGTTCCTGAATATTGCCAATCTGACTGGAAAGTAGGGGATAATTTTGTATTGATATATGGGCCATTTCTCATTCAATCACAGGGACAGCTGATGCCGACTGTTTCAGCCTGAACTGCTCTGCACTATTGCTATCTTTAAGCTTAGTTTAAAGCAGTCATGCCAGATTTTTTAAACAATTACGTAAATTATGACAGAATGTTCATTTTTGGGTAAACTATGCCTTCTAAGATACATCGTCATTTACATGCATCCACTCATGTAATTTAGTACTAAACAGTATCAAGAAGAAATAGTTAATTTACTTAAGGCAGAACTCATTGATGCCATTATATTCATTCTTGAGGTGAGTGATCTTTTTGTCTGTAAGATGATTAGATTCTGTGATTAGCCGTTGGACTGTTGCCTTGAACGTGTTAACATGGTGGCGCAGCCCTTTTACCATTGGGTTTAGGTTTCCTTACAACTTCAGCGAAGTTGAGTCACTGACTAAATTAACATTAGACAGTTTGATCATTAGAGTTAATCAGACATCATTAATAGAGACAAGATTGTTCCAGTTTAGCCTAACATAGACTTCTGTGCTAGAAATACACAGTGCAGTTCCAGAATCAAATCACTATTGATTTTATTTATCTATATCAACTGTATTTTTTATGTTTACTGTAAAATATGCAGAACTTAGGGAGACTGGCTCGATTATGTATTTCACGGTGCTTCATGAGATAAAGCTTTCCCTGCAAGCTTTATTGTATTTTATTTTTTGGTCACTATTCTGTGATTGGTGGAATTTTCTGTACAGTATCATAGGTAATTTTTCACCGTTATATTACATTAAAAACTATAATTGAAATACTGGCTTCAATAAAAGCATATTCCATTGATTAACTACATCAGAGCTTACAACAGGTATCTCTAGGTTTAAAAGCTATTGTTACAAATCAGTTTCCCTATGGAGAAAATAAATAAATTCTAAACAGCTGTGAGCCCATGCAGAGTGGCATTGCTGTCCATAAAGTATGTTTCAAATCTCTCACTTACTGAGTTTATTGACAGTTGGGCTGTTGCCTTAGAAGGCATCTGAATGTAGGGCTTGGAACAGATCTCCCATGTAGTCTTGATTTAAAGGGACAGCAGCAGCAGGACGGCAAAGTGCAACCCGGCAAATCAAATTAGCCGGTGGTTGTGTTTCCACCAGAGACTTTGGTTAACATGGAACAGCACTTTAATACGCATATCAGCCTGACCTTTAGAAGAATTACGGCTAGGCTGCAAGAAGGCCATCTTCCATGCTCAGCTCCCTCCTTCACGCATCCAGACGTGGCCTTTCCAGCTCGTGGTTCAGGACTTGTTAAATGTAATAGAGCTCCTAATGCCCAGACCTCCATCTGGCCCAGGTCAGGTTCCTGACATTAATGGATTCCAGCACTCATTAAATTTATTTAAATCACATCTCTCCAGCCGGGCGGTGCAGTGGGGGGTGGGAGCCTTATCCGAAGAAAAGGCCTTTAGGCTGTTGCTCTGTCAAAGCATGCACCGGAGTGGATACCATCTGCAGATTTAAGGGTGGGACCAAGGAGAACTCTGTCAAAATGTTTCCTCGCAAAGAACACCTTGAGCTTTTATGAACCATGATGAGGTAGGCATTATAAATTCATTAAGTTGGGAACAAATCTTAAAGTGTAAGCAGTTTCACAGCTGTCAGGGAGAAAAGTGGGGGATTAATTAATATCAGCAAAACAATTAAGAAAAAAAGGGCATCTAATTTTTGCTAAAAATATCACTCATCCTGTTTACTGATCTGGTGATACTAATAAAACAACACATTACAATCCAACCAATTAGGTTTAAGAAAAAAGCAGGTTTTAGAAATGTCAAAAAATCATACCATAATGACGTGGGAGGGTTCAGTTCTTTTTATAGACAAATAAACAGCATCCCTGAGAGTCAAATCCATGTCCCTTGTTTATTTTTACACTGCCTGAGCAAAGAACCACTGTAGTGGCAAGTCATAATCACTATTCATGATTACAGTCGCAAAATGAAACCTAACGGGGCATGATGTGACACGTTTCTAATGATTTAGTTAATAATTTGTCTGTCTACACAGAAAACAGAAATGGTATAAAGGCTGAAAACCAATCCGATATTTTTTATTATTAAAATATGGTTATATGGAGTTGCATAGATGACACCAAAATTGAAAGCAAGCAACAACATGTAATGTGGCAGGCTGTTTGACCAAAAAGTCACATTTATATCTCTGTTTACTTTTAAAATATTTTATTGTGAATAATCATGTTTTTTTTTTTTTTTTTCAGTTGCTCGTAGAAAAGAAAAGAAAACAATGTAATGTGTGCAAGTTTTATACTGTGGATCTGTGTAGATGAGACATGACCTTTTGTAGTGCAAATGGCACATTCAACGAATACAGTACAATTTGGTTATCCATGACATTTTACTGACATAAATCATATGTTTTTAATGTCAGAACTGTTAAATATAATGGACAACCTATTATCTATCATTTCAATTAACATACCATGAAAAGTAGCTTAAATGTCTTTATATTTCTTCAAAGTGTGATATATATCATTATTATATATTTCTTAATTTCTTAAATAATTAATTATATTTTAAAGTTACATTTAATTTGTATTTTTTTTATAATTCTATTGTCTCTTCATTGTAATTTGAGTCCAACATTTTACACATGACCAATTTACCAATACATTTTTATAGGAAATACATCTAACAATTAGTTTATCAATAACTACAAATCACCATCTAGTGCTAGGGACTATAAATGTTCTAGCAAGCCACTTGTGAAGGCTAAACTTCTTAAACTCATTTTATTTTTACTTTGTCTGTTTAGTTTTTATGTTTTTCTTATGTTAATTGCTAGAAAATCGAAAATGCCTTATGAATGAATATAAATTAAAGCTTTATAATTTAGTTTGACCTCCCGAGGTTAAAATACAGGATTTTCAGAATTTTAAGCATGTCTATAAACTGGTCATTAATTAACATTAATGTGTGCATTAATTAATTTTATTTTTTTATTTCAGGCCCTAATTTGCACCGTATTCATAAAACACCAATTCTGCTACTTTGTGAGTCTGTTTTTCACCCATTCATTTTTTTGGGGGGGTACTTAGTCTCGCCAGACTTTCGGACTGTTGGCTGAAGGTCTTGAATCTATGGCAGCTTTCATTGGCCAAGGCCCATCCATGAGACCCTTTTGACTGACATGTCAAACAACCAATCACAGTTCATTTTGTTCAGCGCCACGTTTCGCGGCGTGGAAATGTCGCCACAATAACAGACTGGTGAGTAAAACTCTCAGACATATTTTAAAGATTCTAAGCCTTGAACTTTAAATATTTGACATACTTTTCAATATCCAGTGTTTAGTTGATCCTGATAAGTGCTTGTCATCACAGTTGTAGACTCTACATCTTTCATCTTTCGTGAGGTGGTTTGGTGCCACAGCATTTTTGTTTCTAGGTGGAACAATAAATAACGTGACACACTCGTCTCCTGGAAATCCTTTAGAATTCAACTGATCTGATGACGACTTTGACACTCCTGAGGTGTTTCTACTTTTGTGTCCCCTATGAATCTGACGTTTAGCCAATGGTCCATGGGCGTCAGGGGCGGACTTTACCATTAGGCAAAGGTCGGCAATTGCCTTGGGCCCCGAGCTACCTAGGGGCCCCCAAAATGCCCCATTAACTTGCTTAAAGATTTTTTTTTTTTTTTACTTCGTGCAAAATATATATTTCTAAAACTCCATTTGCGAAAAATGGCATCAAATCATTAGTGTCGCAGACAGGAGGCCCCCCCCCCCACCTCACTACATTGGACTATTCCATTATTTCACTTACTGCGCATCTGCGAAAGTGACAAGGCTGTAATGCGCCAAAAAACTGACGAAGAAGAAGTGATTGGCAGTGATAGACAGAGTGTACAGAGAGAGAGTGTTGACAGTAAAAATGAAGCGAAGCTACCCAAGCGGTGCTGAAAAAAGGAAGAAACAGGAGGAAAGCAAAAAGTTTTAGGAAAATTGATGAGTAATGAGTACTAGCAGTCACTAGCCGCATTTCCACTGTCGGCCCAGTGCGAGCCAGGGCTTAAAAGTTTGTTTGTTTGCATGCTTTGTTATATATTCAAATTCAAAATCATCGATGTTTTATCTATAGAATTTATTTAATTTATCAGGACTCAAAATTAATCACACATAAATACACTTATTTCTATTTTATTTTATTTTTTTTAACGCTTATGAAAATAGCCTGCTTATTCAGTCGAGTCTGTTTCTGTTTATTGGCCACAGTATAGCCGTCATATTTAGAATTAATGATAATATCTCTATTTTTATAAAAGCTCCCGAACAAAAAACATTATTAGGCTATATTCTTTTATGATAGGCAACGTGAGATAAACTCTCGAGACGAGGCTTGTGAAAGATAATATAAGTTACTTAATAGGCTACACGATTGTGATAGAGAATATGAAGCTGACGTCTGATTTCTTCAAGCGGTCATATTTTACCATGTTTACTATGGTAATATGTTTAGCGTGCATATCTTTTTCATCGCTTGTAAATATTTCTGCCTTGTATGGTCCACATTGGATCAAGTTATTTCAAACACTCGCTGCTGACTGAAAGAGAGTTTTGAGCTCAACTTATTTAAAAAAAAAGTGTTTAATGCTGGTGTTAAAGCTGTTATCTTTCTTAAATGATCCTCGGCGCAGACTCTCTATTTTTATAAAAGCTCCCGAACAAAAATCGTTATTATATTTTGATGATATGCAACGTGGAGCTAAACTCTTGAAACGAGACGACAGATAAAATGTTACTTAATAAATACACAATTGTGAATAAGAAGCTGACGTCTGATTTCTCCAAGCGGTCATATTTAACATGTTTACTGTGTAACGTTAATGTTTATCGAGCATAGTCTTTTACATCGCTTATAAATATTTCTGCCTTGTTTAGTGATTATAATCCACATCGGATCAAGCAAACACTTGCTGCGAACTAAGAGTGAGTTTTGAGCTCAACTTATTTTAAAACGTCGTTAATGCTGCTGTTAAAGCTGTTATTTTTCTGAAATTATCCGCGCTGACGCTCTCTAGACACGGAGAAACTCCGCCTTTGTTCATGACCCCTCCTCTAGCCCCAGCTGGCCCGCTTTGGCTCAAGGTTTTCGTCGGGCCAAAAAACCCTGGCCGTTGGCCCCGAGGAAGCCCCGAGGCACGATCAAGCCCCGGAAGTGACAGTGGAAACGCAACTGGCCCTGGCACGCACTAGCACGCCGGTCTTAGCTCGGTAGTGGAAACACGGCTATTCTGACCAATGTGTTACACTTGAACTTGAAGATGACCAAGCACTCTGGCCAAAACATCTCACTGACAAAGAACGCTGCTTAATAGTGCAGAGAGGCCCAGTTCAGAGCAAGGATAGAATTTATCCTTTTTATTTTTCTTCTTTTTTTCTTACAGATACAACTCCAGATGTCTATACATCATTGCAATGTGAAGACTGCTGAAGAGAAGTAACAAGAAGGGCTTTTTTTAAAAAATAAGGATTGACAAAAGGAGGGAAACAAGAGATGTAGAGGGCCCCATGTCTGTGTTTGCCTTGGGCCCCAAAATGTCTAAATCCGCCCCTGATGGGCGTGACATCTGAGGCTGAGACTAGGGGGTACTTTAAAAAATATTGCTGTTCAAAACTGAAGCCATAACAACATGAGGAAGATGCAAAATGAAAGTGCTTCCATTGATTGAACTTTGACCTTACAATTTCCTTTCCACAAAAGCAAACTTTTACGATGTCAATGCTTACGCAGGCTGATGTCTTTTGACATATTTATTAGTTAGTGCAAAGGGTTGTTTTAACTATTCCTTTAAAGTATAAATTTTTGTTGTTGCATTGTGGTTTGTTAATTGTAATATATCTACTTTCCCCAATGCTGTGCATTTTTATATTTTTAATCTTGTGCTAGCTGGGACATTTTTATTTTCAAGGTGCAATCATAAGTGTCTGGAACCCCAGGTAATTTGTATATTGACAACGAGGGAAAAGACATGTCCTCCTTTTTTCATTTTAATTACCTTTTTATTTTGCTTTGATGGAAAAAAAAAACATTTTGCATTGAACTTGGAAATATCTTGGTAAATGGGTAATTAAGCAGAGTTATACAATGCAAGAAAACAACATAATGATGGAAAATAAGCCTTGTATTGTAAAATACACTGCAATTTTTGCAATTATGCTGACGGGATCTCTGGGGTTTGATTCTCTTAGTAAAATCCAGCTGGGAACATTATCTTCAGTCATTGCAATAGTCAATAGCCCACAATTATTTGCTCAAATGAAAGGCTCTGTTTAATAATTCAAATTGCCGTTTGTGTGAATTAAACAGAGGGCTATCTTGGCTCTATCTGAAGAGTTATTGTTCATGGGAGTGAATGGTTCTCCGACTTTCGCTCAGCATACACTGGCAAAGCTCTGGGGATCACACAAACATTTCTGGCTTTTTGTGATTGAGTCTTCATTGGAGTGAGGCAATTGAAAAAAAAATATGTTTACCTCCTGTTGAGTCAAGTTCAGACTTCTTAGATGGAAATGCTAGCACCAAGCATCTACAATATTCAGCAGCAAAATTAACCATCTGAAATGAGTATCCTGACACAGTCACTTCGTGTGGGCTTGGTGAAATGTACAGGCTCACTGTGTGTGTATAACTTGCTAGGCAGTGTTTTTGTCAACAATCTCATGAAAATGTGTAACTATTTTATGTTTTGTATGATTGGTTTGTATGATCTCATTTTTTTACTATCTGCTTACGGCCCAGTAAGGATTATTGGGTAACACTTTAGAATACTGTTTCTTACTTACTACATAACTAATTAGGAATTATTGAAGAACTAACAGGTGATTATTAATTAACACTTAACTCACTACTGTTAACTACTAAGAAAGATGTGTTAACTAATCAGTATGTAATATAATTTTATGATTGTGTTAAGTAACAGTTAGCTAATCAGTAACTAATATATTCTGTGATACCTCCTGAATAACTACTATTAATTATCTACTAGTTAAGGTTCAAGAAAAATAACTATGAAATAACTACTTCTGAACAGTTATACGCAAAAAAAAAAAAAAAAAAAACTATAATAATCAGGCTGTGTCCCACAAATCAAGTACTTGAGTAAAAGTACAGATACCCCAATAAAATATTACTCCAGTAAAATTATAAGTAGGCTTGTTAATTTTCAAAATTACTTGAGTAAAAGGACAAGTACAAAGAACTACTACAGTAGCAACTTTGTTACTGCCCAATTATTAGCCTATAATGGAAATGAAATATGGATTTAGTTTGCTTCTTAATGTTTAACTTTTGATTATGAAATGTTTGTTACATTAATTAAAATGTGGGCAGTATACATGTTAAAATGGAATAAAATATGCTGTATTAAGAAATGTTCTCATCTGAAATAAACAGATGAGAGTATTTTATAAAGTTTTTACAAAGTACTTTTATAGGTTGTTCTTAGTCAAAATGATGTAGTTTATTATTTACTAGGTTCACTTTAGAATTCTGTACGTTCTGCAAAATTATCTGATAATTATTTATTAATTACTAATGGGTTCCCTATGTTTTCACTTTAGAATACTGTTTCAGATTCGAAGTAATTCTTCAGGAATTATTTGATAATTAATTATTAATTACTAATGGGTTCCCTATGTTTTCACTTTAGAATACTGTTTCAGATTATAATTAATTCTTCAGGAATTATTTGATAATTCTTTATTAATTACTAATCGGTTCGCTATGTTTTCACTTTAGAATACTGTTTCAGATTCTAAGTAATTCTTGAGGAATTATCTAATAATTCAGCCTGATCTCACAATCAAAACGTACATATTTAGACGTAAATTAAAACTGTCCAATACATATGTGCCTTTACGTATTTACAGTGTTATTTACGTATTATCCGGACGTAATTACAGGTTCGATACATAACTAAATTTACATAAAAACAACCTAAAATACGTACAGATAGAACGTGTTCTCTGACCAGTCAGTTATCCATAGAAAAATGCGTAACCCCACCCGAACCTAAACCTACCCAATTTATACAGAATGTTAAAAGAATAAAACATAATAAAACACAATTTTAGTAAAAATATAACATTAAAACGTTATTTTGAGCCACTAACGTTAATTCTACACCTACTCCTAAACCTACCAATAACCATTTCTTAAAATTACATAACGTTACTGTTATAAATAAACAAATAACAGACAAACAAACGTAACATTAATCATTTATTTTTTGCGAAAAGATCAAAAGTGGTACCAAAAGTAGTTCAAATGATAATGAGTTCCAGTCGCAGTCCTCTCTGGAGGTAATAGTTTTTATAAGGTACAGAGCAGAATTTAATTTATTAATCCGTGAAATTATGAATCTGTCTTCTCTCCGTGAAGGCGCACTGGCGCAGTACTGATGGCATATCGCAATCTGTGACGAATTAGGTGAGAACCAATGAGAGTTTGATATCAGTGCCGTAAACCGTGTCGTAACGTTTCTCGAGGGTGGCGCACTGGCGCTATTTTCACATTCAAATCATATAACGAGCGCGGGCTTTGACTATGTGATGGTCGCTGTTACTGAGAATGAAGATGAAGATCGATTGATAAAGTGCTGAATTTGGATATGTTCCTTGCAAACTTCTGGATTCTAAAGATATGGAGTACAGCAAACAAATAAAATGGATGTGATTTGTAATTTCATGCTGTGCTTTTGTGTATCTATGGTTGTAATGCCACTCATTGGATAGGAGAAAATCGCACAGCTAAATATTGCAAAATGTTTCAGGTTCAAAATAATAACAATTTGGGTACCTGTATTTTCACTTTTCCTGGTATATATATATATATATATATATATATATATATATATATATATATATATATATATATATATATATATATATATATATATATATATGTATGTATGTATGTGTGTGTATATATATATATATATATATGTGTGTGTATATATATATATATATATATATATATATATATATATATATATATATGTGGTACATGCTGAGGAGGCACACATACAGTACTGTATATAAAATATAAAAACTAAGGTAAGTTATCACAAGGCACTGGAGTGGGGTTCCTACTAGAAGGTGATTTCTTACAAAACACACTCACAAAACAATTTACTACATAGGCAAAACCTCTATAAAATGTATTGCATTTATTAATATTGCATTTTCATACTACTACTATTATTGCTAATAGCATTTATATGAAAGGGTCACAATTCAATGTAATAGTGTAAAACTGTTCATTAGTAGTTACTTCATAGTTATTTTTCTAGAACCCTAAGTAGTAGACAATCAATAGTAGTTATTCAGGAGGTATGACAGAATACATTAGATATTGATTAGCTAACTGTTACTTAACATAATCATAAAATTATATTACATACTGATTAATTAACACATCTTTCTTAGTAGTTAACAGTAGTGAGTTAAGTGTTAATGAATAATCACCTGTTAGTTCTTCAATAATTCCTTATAAGTTATGTAGTAAGTAAGAAACAGTATTCTAAAGTGTTACCGATTATTGTTTCGATGTCGACCCTCATGCTTTAAAAAAAAAAAAAAATTCACAATATTTCAATTACGTACAAAATCGCCATCTTATAAAATAGTTGCATTTTCCAGTGGGATCAAGAAGTAAGAAAACTCCTAGGCTTCCAAGGTTTGAAGATCTAAATTTGATTTGATTACCAATTTAGTGATGATTGCAATTATGTCTCAAATCTTTTTTCTTGTTCTTTTTAGTGAAATGGAAACATACAGAGCAAGAGGTGTTAACTGATTACCAAACAAATTACTCTTGAACTGGTTCTTTTTGTGTTTATGAATCAAACACAAACATGCAACCAGTATAATACAATTTCTGAACAAAAGGCTCTTTCGAACTGGTTCTTTTTGGTGAATCAAACAGACACTTACAATACAGCAAGTAAAGTCAGATTACCTAACAATTGCCTCTTTGTAACGTCTGCGGTTTTCTGTGTTGGATTTCCTTTGACCTATAGTTTTCCTAGGTGTCTTGAGAAGTCATTCTGTTCATCATCAATTACCTGGTTAATCATCTCGTTTGCTCCTTAATAATAAAAGTTATTTATGTTTAAACATCTTTTGCCAATTTTAAATTAATTTACTTTTGAAATGGTCATCATGGCAATGAAATTGGGACAACACTTTAGTATATGGTCCAATTCTCACTAATAACTAGTTGCTTATTAGCATGCATATTATTAACATATTGGCTGTTTATTAGTGTTTATAAAGTACGTATAATGCATGACATCCATAATCCTACCTAATACCCTAAACTTAACGACTACCTTATAAAGTATTAATAAACAGCAAATTAGGAGTTAAAAGTCATAGTTAATGGTTAGTTAATAGTGAGAATTGGACCTTAAAATTAAGTGTGACCGAAATTGGTTTAAAAAAAGGAATACATACCCCTTACTTCTTTTTTATTCCTTATTACTTAAGAACTAAAAGAGTTTTTAATGGAACTAGTTGGGGTGGTAGTATGGGGTGATGTTGGCGCAGTGGATAAGGCACATGCCTTTGGTGTGAGAGACCCGGGTTTGAATCCATTGTGAGACACCAATGTGTCCCTGAGCAAAACACTTAACCCCTAGTTGCTCCCCTAGAGGCGTGCAACCTCTGACCTATATAGCAATTAAAGTTGATTTGGATAAAAGCGTTATGGAAACAGAACTATAAAAGAATTGAATCTTTATTCAAGTTTCAGACACATCCTTTGTGTTTTTGGCCTACAAAGAGAACAACAGGCCACATTTGGCCTTGAGATCACAGCACAGTCCAAACACCCACAGATCTCCCCTGATCAGAGTGCGCCATCATTTGCACCTCTACCTGGGCTCCGTTGCTTTGGCTTTAGGTAGCTTCATTTGACAGCCTTGTGGAGTGACAGATAAGAGGGAATAATTAATTTATCAGAGGAGGCCAGACTCTAATCCCCGGTGTCCCAGTGATAAGGTAGTTTTTTTCACTGTCTCTCCTTCCTTTAGATCTCTTCAGGTGATAGAGCGCTCTCCCTCAGCAGGTTCCCGTTAATAAGCTGTCAGAGAGGCCAGAGAGAGCCCGTCCAGAGCAGGTTATCTCCTCACCGCACACCCACGTCTCCCTCTGACAGTGACTGGCTGGCCGCTCATCGGCCCTTTGAAACCTCAGGAGCACTGGGCCGCCATCTGCAGGCCTTCATGGCACCCATTTCATTTGAACTAGCTAATTCCAGCATCGGGTGGGGGCCAGACGACTCGACGGCTGACAGACTCGGCGGCACAGGCCGGTATGGAACTCAACGGGGGTTGAATTTTCAAAACATTTTTTGTGAGGGACCTAAATGCTGAAGGATTTTTTTTCTATTTTTCATATTTCCCTTCTTTCACTTTCCAGCCATCGCTTTGGGTTTTAACACAGGCATCTCTCCTGAGCTGGTTGTGCATATTTCATATTGTGTGTGTGAATTCAACTACCCCTCATGGTGTGAGAAGCATGTGTGTGCCTGGTTTCTCCATCTGTACAGGTCTGTCTGGTAGCGCCAGTCTGGATCCGTCTGCCCCACACAGCACAAAATGTGTGTGTGTGTGTGAAGCGATGAGGTCAATAATGAAGGTTGATATCATGTGGGAGTTTAAGCAGACAGAGACTTTAATAAATAATAACCTGTATGATTGAAGCTTAAACGGGTTCTGTACACAGGTGGACATCGCCTTCATTTCTGGGAAATATATTAAAATCCTTTTCAAAAGATGTAATTGGAAACCCAGGGACAAGATTAACAACTCGCAGGTTGTGAAATGTGATGGTTTATGAATAACAAGGCTCCAAATATTTTGTTTTGTCATGAATATTTAAAATGTCAAATACTAATCAGATATGAGATGTAATTTAGGTTTTAGATAAGAGGTTAATGCTGCAGCATTATCTTGTTTTAACCGCGGAAAGACACCATTTTTCAAGTTACCAAATGATATCAAGAACTCAGCAAAACTTTTCAAGATACCAATGACAACAAGAACTCAGCATCCATTCTCTTCTCTTTCGGGAATACTCTTCTTCAGTGTTTGTTTGCACTGGTTTTTGAAACAGATCAGCTATTATTGTCCTTTTGTGAAACACCAGCTGCTCCGGACACGTGATCAAAGCTCAAATCTAATTGGATATATAAAAAAGAATAATAATTGCTGTGAATGATCGTGCCATGTGTGAATAGCCCCATAGGGATCTATTTTTTCATATTTATGCAGAATTTTCACTTTCCGTGTGAAAAGGTGGTTTGCAGCTTGGTGTTCCGAGCTGGTTTAGCTTGTCAGCTAGCTGTAATTTTGTATGGTAATTATTTTGTAAGTATGGTTTGTCCTAAGGACTAGTTCCAAAGTGCTTCTTTTATTTACAAATGAAAATATTATGCATTCTGAAGTAAGCTCAAAATATCAAATCTGACCCTGGACCACAAAACTAGTCATAAGGGTCATTTTAAAAAAAAAATTGAGATGTATACATCGTCTGAAAGCAGAATACATAAACTTTCCATTAATGTATGGTTTGTTATGATATGGCAATATTTGGCCAAGATCACCTTTAAAGTTGTCCAAATGAAGTTCTTAGCAAAGCATATTACTAATCAAATTTTGCAAGTAGGAAATTTATAAAATATCTTAATGGAACAGGATCTTTACTTAATATCCTACTGATTTTTGTCATAAAAGAAAAATCTATAATTTTGAACCATACAATGTATTTTTGGCAAATCGTGCCAGCTTGTCCAGACTGCAAATCAGAGGAAAAATCTGGGTGAAAGTTGTGTTGTGTATGTCAATCTTAAGTTATAATTTTGAAAAAAGTATCTGTTGTTTATCTACTTTTACTCACTGCAATACTTTAAACCCCAAATTGCATTCCAATTGGCTGCTAATTTTAGCCATTGCTTGGATGCAATCTAAAACTCAATCTGAGGAGAAAGCTAGTATATTGGACAGTGAACTCTCTTAGCATATTGCAGCTAATCTAATTGACTGATCCTTTCGTTTCTCCGCTATTGATTTGTTTTGTCTGCTGCAGGACTCCCTCCCTCAAAACAAGAGACAAAAGTGTCTGGTGGGTAAAGATCATTCCAAGGTCAGTGGTGAGTGATTCGGTCCATCCCAAGCCCTGTGTCAGTCTTTTTGGCAAACGGCAGCTCTTCTTCCTCTTTCGATCAGACACCGAAAACCATGGCGGCTGATTCCTTGGCTTATCTTGCTGATGCGTTTAATCTCCTCACAGGCTCGGTCAGATGAGGAAGGAGACGCATGTCATTGTCCAGGGAGTTGAACTCGTGACCTTTTCAATTTCGGCCTTCGCTTCAAAGCCCTGTCCGTCCAGGCAACCGCACGTCCCGGCACAAAGGTGCCATTTGCTTTTCATTTCCTACCCGATAAGGGCGGAGAGAAAACATTGTATATTGTAATGCTTTCTCAGTCCTTTGACATCAGTAAAATGGAAGCCCATGAGAGAGATCGATACAAATTAAAAGCAAATACAAAACTGCCACTGAGAGAAGAAAACTAAAACATTCAGAAAGCCATTGGCTGCTGCTTGCCACTCTCTTACTGAACATTGTTTATTTGAAGGTTGAAGGAAATGGAGGGATTGAAAAGTAAAGAGAATCAAAGTTGTAGGAAGTAGAAGTGACCTTCAGTGTATCCCAAAATAAACACACACGCACGTTCTTTATAAGACATGATCTTTATGCTGTCCAGCTCTCTGCAATTCTAAAACTCTTCATATGGTTTTAGTCTTGATCTGTAAAATAATCTTTGTTAGATTAATAAATGTGCACATCTTTTAATTATACTGTAATAGATATATTATTACAAAATATTACAATTTCAGACGATAGTTCACAGCTAAACAACCACCTGCATATACTGTACAGAATATACACTATATTTCAAAACTTTAGTAAAGTTTTTTGTTTTTAACAATTCTGCATATAAAAAAAATGCAGTAAAAACAATAATATTGTGAAAAACTATTTTCAATGTAATATATTATAAATGTGATTTGATTTATTTCTGTGATGGCATAGTTAAATTTTTTAGCAGCCATTACTCCATTCTTTAGTGTCACAGGATCCTTCAGAAATCATTCTGCTGATTTACTGCTCAAAGATGTTTTTCTTTGAATTATTATCAATGTTGAAAACTTGATATTTTTGAAGAAACTATTATCTTTGATGGATATAAAGTAAAAATGTATTAATAAAAATAGCATGAGCATATTTTATTCCCAGCATTCATCTGCACAGTCAAAGAGGAAAAAATGTTTTTTTTACATCTTTTGTTTGGGTCATTGTAGCAGGTGCTCTGAATAATGATGTCCGCAGAGCTTCTTTTGCCCGCTGGATGCCCTTACACATTTCTGTTTGATGGAACCACACAAAGTGTTTTATCGCCATCTTCTCTGGTATTTCAGCATACGTTAAATCATGGCCGGTGGTATCACATCAGTCACAACTCCTTGGTTTTCAGTGACTTTTATGACAGTATTTTCTTTAGACTACTCACCACACTGAGTACTTCATTTGCACATTTCACAGGAGAAAAACCTTTTATACTCAGCTGTTCACCCCACAAATGGAGATTCAGCAGGAGGAGCCCAGAGTAACTCCTGCTGCAGCTGACTTGCATCACCCTGCAGGTGTAATTGATCACGGAGGTGCTGTGGCTTTACACCAACACTTATAAGGTGCAGAGTGTGCATGACAGAATAGGTTGAAGTGGGCTTAAACTATAACAACCAATTTAATTGGAAAAATATAGCAAGCTATTACTTAATGCATTCCAACAATTACAAGTGTTCATTATTTTCCTGTCCATATATAAATGAAGCCTCAACATTATTTTTTTTTTATTTTTTTTTATTTTTTTTTAATTAACCATCTCTTTAATTGTCCATGACTTCCCAGCATGCATTGCAACACATTAGGTGTGTTCAAGGGCGCTGTGCAGATGGATCGGTGTGAGACATCAAAGCAACACAAGAGAGCAGACCTTCCAAATACTTTCAAAATGGTCTCGTGGTATTTTGATGTCATTCACCGATCATTCTGCGTGGCACGCCTCATGTCGAACACACCTTTTGTTACAGATTATTAATCATAACAGATTACCGTATAAAATATGACATATGTATCTTTGTTTTGCAAGATGATTTCTCTGTTCTGCGGTTAATATGGTATTTTTTTTTTTTACAAAACTATTTGCTAATTTTACGATAAGGTTCCAAAAGATGTCTTTGTTAATGTTGAGCTTACATTAACTAAAAGTGAACAGTGAATCATGGTTTGCTTTTTTGGAGTGAACAATCATGGCTGGTCAAATATTCCCAGTACTTTAAATGACTTGCATTCATTATTGTAAGAGACTGGGTAAAAGGTACCAAGAATGCAAAACCAATGAAATAAGAGAACCACTGTAAATGAGGGATCTACAGACAGCAAGTAAGAGGGACTATGTTGTTTGCAGGTGTTGTTGTACCTGCCAGAGGCTATCCATCAAAAGCAATGGGATTAGCATCAATACAAATTAAAAACAAATAATACGTGTACATGGAAGTAGTTCAGGAGATCAGCATCCATTATGTGTTGATTTCTGGTGCGGTGACCCGGAGCCTGTTTGGTCAGTGAGGCAGTGAGCGTGAATTCAATCAGACTCATTGCCAACTTATTGGTCAGTCAATAACCTATTTAATTTAATGTCACAATGTGGACCAGGAATGTTGACAAGGGCTTGAATGTAACTTGGAAAGAGAAGGTGGGAAGGCAGCCCCCAGGTGCAGGGACCAGATAAAAACTAAGTGAAAATCCAGTCTCTCTGAGCATGAATACCTCTGGCTCCTTCGAAATTATTGAAAATGTCTTGCCTCTTATAAAGTGTAGAGGACTTTAACTCCACAAATTAATACCAGTGATTTGGAAAAGCCGATATGCCCACCTGCAATCACTCTTTAGATGACTTGGCCTTTGCCTTTGCTTCAGCTCAGTCGGGCTCTACCCTTTACCGCATGCCTGCAAGCCAACTTTCTCCCACCCACAGAAAGACATAACTAGGTGCTGTTGTTCAAGACATCTTTTAGCATGAACTGTTCATTAGTGGTTTTCAAACTTCAAATGCTATGCTATACAGTTGTTACGGTGTTGCTATGTGATTTATAAAGAGTTCTGAGTGGAATTTAGAAAGTTGCTATAGAGTTGCTAAGGTGTTGCTGTGTTCTAAGGGATTTTAGGGATTTTAGCATGTTGCTATGTGATTTTTTTAATGTGTTCTAAGAGGATTTTAACACATCACCATGCAGTTGCTAGGGGGTTGTAAAAGTGTTTTGTAAAAAGTAGCAGGGTGTAACTATGTGCTTGCTAAACTGTTCACAGTGGAATTTAGCATGTTCCTACTGTATGTGTTTGCCAGGTTGTTTCTATGTGGTTGTTAAGCGTTTCTAAATTGATTTTAGCATTTTGCTATGCAGTTTCTTAGGTGTTCTAGGTGGTTGCCAGTGTTTTTCTATGTGGCTACTTAAAAGAAACACAGCTTAGTTTTATGTTCAAGTCTAGCGTCCTTTGACTTTTTTTATCCTACAAAACGAGAATTTAAAATCCACAAAGCCACAAACACAGGACTTCTCATCAATAGCGTGCAGGCTAGAACAGTGACAATGACATTTGGAGGTGCGTTCATGTGCGAGCCTGTTGGCTTTGATGCCCCTCCAATAGTCAATAAAGCATTTAATCTTGGAGCTTTGGAGGGGTCGATTGCACCGATGTTGTGCCCAGGAGTTGCAGCATGTGGGAGAGCTGTCCGGCCCTGATAAAGCATTCATTTTCCAGTCCCCTTTGTCTTCAATTTAGATGGAAGCAAAAGGCCCCCGGATCATTTCAATAATTCATCGTGTTTAATGAGCTCCAGTAATCCGCAGTGGTGGGCAATGGCAAACTCTGTCCCTTGCGGTGCTCTAAAATGAACACGATTAGAGGATTACTCCCATGCATTTCTGTATTCATGCGCTAATTTACAAACATGACAATATCGTTTTAGTGGTTAGGCTGCTATAGCAGTTATGAAAGATTTGAGACAGCACTTTTTTTTTTATTCTTGCCTAGGCAGAATTTTCACTAAGGGTCTTTTCAGGCCCCCCCAGTAGGGTGTCACCCTCCAATCCAACACATGCATGAGTTGAACCTGCACATGTCAATCTTTCTAAAAGCAAAGTTATTTAATATTAAATAATATTTTGTAATCTTTTAATAAGCTTGTGTTTGTATTGCTAAGGGCATATATAAGGGCATATATTATATATAAAATATTATATATATATAATATATATGAATAAGCTTGTGTTTGTATTGCTAAGGGCATATATTATATATCAAATATTATATATATAATATATATGAATAAGCTTGTGTTTGTATTGCACTTGTTTAAAAATTAAAAAGATTGTTCTGCCCTTATATATGCTAAGGGCATATATTATATATAAAATAATAAATATATAATATTTTTTTTTTAGTTAAAGCAAAAAAATAAAAATCAATTAGATTTATTGATTATGATCACCTGATGTTGTTTTCTATATAATCACTGACAAACAAAGGATTGTTATACTGATGAATGTGGATTTAGATTTTTCAATAATAATAATAATAATAAGAGTGCATAATTATCTTTGTAATTTTTGAACATATATAGGTCTTGGCCCCTCACTACTGTTCCTCGAAGAGTGCGATGATTGCATTGATTGGAGAAGTGCTCCGTGTGGAAAAAAGTGTCAAACAGGGAGAGAAAAATGTAAGTGCAGCTGAAATAAAGCTGTAGAGTGTAGTAGTCCATCAAACATCTTCATCCCTCACCTTCCCCTGACTTCTCTTTCTCTTTCACTCTGGAGATTAATCAAATGAAATCTGTCTGGTTCTCTCTCCAGTCAAAAGAAGACACTGCCAGACTCTTACAATCCTGTGTGTATGAGAGAGGGTGAGGGAGAAAGAGCAGGATGTGCTGGAGTGAAATAAGGAAAGAAAAGGTATGACTGATTCTGATTCACTCTTGACTTTAATATTACCTTTTTTGAAAAATGTCAGCAATAAAAAGTAGTAATAAAACCTTTCAGTCATCACATTTTCACTATGATTGTCCATTAAATGATGGGCCGGTCTCCGTTGGGAGAAAACCATTCCAGATCTTGAATACATTTGCATTTCATTGATACGTCTGAACCTCTGAGAATAAAACCGGAAAAAAGAAATTGTTAAGCTTTATGTCAAGACAGTGACTTTACAAGATGTGCTGTTCAGTCTTAATTGTATTTCATAAAGAAATAATACCTTCAATGTAATTTCCAGGCTTATATACACTGTAAAAAATAAGTGTAATTTTAACTGTAAAATTTTGTAAAAACGCTACGGAAAAAAACTGACAATAGGTTAACAGTAAGTTCCCGTACTATATACAGGGAAAAACTGTAAAAGATCTAACAAAGCATTTAATGTAAATTTACAGTAAGATTCTGTTAATTATACAGCTTTTAGAAGTAAAAAAAGAACAAATCAATGTATAATTTACAGTCTAAAACTGTAAACTGATATTCCCAGAATTCCCTGCGTGACACTCCACGTTTGAAAGTATTTTGTTTAAATAATCATGTTTTTAAATAGTTCTTGTTATCAGTTATGTACATTTGAGCTTTATGTTACATCTTCTGTTGCTTAATGAAAGTTTTTTGCATTATTTAAGTATCACGTGTGTTACCATGATGGTGTTTTGTGTTTCCATAAATGTGCACCTTCTATATGTTAATATATACTTCTGCTTGTGGTGAAGCTACTTGTGATGAGCTTTGATACTTCATGTGGCTTTCTCTTATACAGTACCATCTTTATTATTATGGTGGTTGTCAGTATTTTCAAGGTACAAAACAGATTTAATTTTGTGTGTTGTTGAATTTACTGGTTTATATTCAAATTTTCTTGTTTGTAAATTACAGCTTTATATTGTAAAATTAACAGTTTTTGACGTAAATGTGTTTACAGTTTTCTGTATTTTTACAAAATTATTCTGGCAACCACAGCTGCCAAAAAGTTTTTGTAAAAACAACAAGAAATTTTTTACAGTATATATATATATATATATATATATATATATATATATATATATATATATATATATATATATATATATATATATATATATATATATATATATATATATATATATATATATATATATATATATATATATATAAAGCTTTTTATGTGTGAATTCTTAAGCTTTTTAAACTATGTTTAAACTTGTTCCTTATTTTGTACATGGGTTTTTATAATGTGAGTTGTGCTTGTGCTTGAAAAAGTCACTGACTTGATGCTTGGCTGTTCTGTGTAGTTGCCGGGGTGTTGCTATGAGGTGTTGCTAAATTATTTGTAGTGTGTTGCTATGTAGTTCCTAGCGTGTTCTAAAAAGCAGTTGCCATGGTAGTTGCCACTGTGTCCACGATGATGCTGTGTGGTTGCTTAGGTATTCTGAATGTATTTTTTTTTACTGTTTCTGTTGGGTTTTGTTTTTTTATAATGTTGCTATGTGGTTGCCAGGGTGTTGCTATGAGGTTACTAAAGACTTCTGAATGATTTGTAGCATTCTTCTTTTACAGTTCCTAAGTTATTCTATGTGGTTGCCAGGGTGTTGTTATGTGGGTTTCTAAGGTGTTCTGAATGGTTGCCAGGGCTTTGCAATGTGGTTGCTAAGTTGTGTTATTCAGTGTATTTTAATGGTGTTCTGGGAGGTTGCTAAGATGTTTTGGGTTTTACCCTGTTGTTATGCAGGGTGTTCTATGTGGTTGCCAGGGTTTTGCTATGAGGGTACTAAAGTGTTCTGCTTTTTAGCATGTTGTTGTGTAGTTGCTAGGGCGTACTGAGTGTTGGCATGTGATTGCTAGGCTGTTTTGGGTGGTTTTTATTAATTCATGAATGTGTTGAAGTGTTGAAGATGAATACTTATAATTAGGGGGGCGATTAATATATAATTAATTATTAATTAAGATAATTATATTTGTATGCTATAGTTTATCTATTTATGGATTTTCTATCTAAATTTAATCATGTCAAGATCATTTATGATATGATGATGTGGAGACCAGTATTACATTTAAAACTATGTCAGCTTCCTCTGCTTTTCTGATCTTCATTGTTTCTTTCAGGTCTAGATAAAGAAGAGCGGTGCTTTCATTCTACATGCAGTTTCAAATTAATCAGGTCTGAGACGTCTAGTTCGATGCACCTACGTGTCTGCTTGTGGTCTAATCTAAACACACTCATCCATGCAAACATGCATGTAAAGAGGTGCTCGGCCACCCATGTGTTGTTGAGCGCATCTGTCAGAGCTCATCATGAGACCAGAGCAGGTGACAGATGAGGTCCTTCACACACACACACACAGTTCACACTCCGGTGAGGTACGAAGTCCTGCACACACTTGCGTTGGCAATCATGCAAAGCAACTTGATGAGAGATAGCTTGTCAAGTTGATTGGCAGGCCCACTAACAGGAGGTGAAGGCAGCAGTGAGACGACATTGAGAGCAGAAGAGCAGAGGCGTAAGTCTCCACCGTATATAAACCTCTAATCTCTGATCATGATTAGCTGTCGTCGCCGTAGTTCAGTTCATTAGTGTGAGCGACTCAAGTCTCTGCAGCTCATATCAGGGACTGTTTATAAGTGTTCAGCCACACTGCTTCATTATCACGAGTCATTAAAGACAGTTAGCTTTGGCATGTGTGGCAACTAACATTTTCTGTTTTCTTCAGTAGTGACGTTAAACTCTGGCTGAGTGTGAAACTAAGACATATAGGAAGACATTGAGACACATCCAAACCCACTGTTTGTGTAACATCAGGTAGCATCTATGTTCTGCAACCTAGTTGGAGGAGTAGGCATATGCATGCATAACAAATGAGAAATTAATCATTATATAAAATTTATATTAATCAGTCGTGTGTGTGTGTGTGTGTGTGTGTGTGTGCGTGTGTGTGTGTATGTGTGTTTCCTTTTAAATTATTTTTAATATATATTTTTCATTCTGAAAGAAACCCTTCTTATCTCAGGGTGTTGTTGCTGTTAAATGAAATGTAATAATAATATTTAATAATAATTTATTATAATATTATATGTTTTAAAATTAACTTTGTGTACTGTTCAATGTTTTCATTCTGTATGAAATGTTTTCATATAATTATAACTATAATAATTATTATTATTTGAAAAAATAAATACAATTAATTATTTGTATTTATTTATTTATTGTTATTTTTACTTAAATTATTTTTATTTTTCAAGTTTATGATTTTGTTTATACCATTAAATAAGTGTGTGGGTGTGGGTGTGTTTGGGTGTGTGTGTGTGTGTGTGTGTGTGTGTGTGTGTGTGTGTGTGTGTGTGTGTGTGACATTCATTGCGGGACATTGAATAAAAATGCAATCGTAAGTGTCTTGACTGTGAGTGTTAATGCAATTAAGAAAAATAGCATTTAAATGATCATTTTGCCACAGTTTTTGCTTGAACATGTTATACATATCTAATCATTTCTGTAATACATTTTAATTTTAATTTTGCAACTTATAAAGGGTTAAAATTTGTTTTAATTTTACATATTAAAACTGGTGTATGAAATGGCAAATGAAAATTATGTAATTTAATTTTCATTTTGCACCAAACGTTGCACAAATGTATTGGAAAATGTAAATGTGTAAGAGCATTGTTGTTGTTTAAATGTCCTTTTCATTTGAAGTATATTAGTGGCTCAAATATTGCTGAATTGTGGCTTCAGATCTATTTAGTCTTACAGGACCTCATTTGATTCCTTTTTTATCTGCTTTAATTATATTCAGCCATCTCAGTAGCATCATTAAGTCTTTAACCCTGCTTGTAAATGACCCATGGGTCGTCTGCAGGGTCATTGTTAATCAGTGTTTATGGTTCCTTGTTAAACGTGTAGGTTCGTCTTAACTAATTAACTGTCTTTTGTGAGCTCAGATCTCCTGTGCACTTTTATTGTTCATGCATTTAAGGTATTTAAAGGTGACAGAATGTATGTCTTTATGTTCAAGATAAAGATGTTGTGATAAAGAGAGAGACGTAACAAAATCTGAATGGCTGTGTGTAGTTGATAAAAAAAATAGAGGGACAGAAATATTACTAATAATTTTAATCGTTAATATCTGTATTTTCTTTTAGTTCTCTGCTTTTTAGATTTCCTCCTGTCAAAAAGACCTCCATAATCTCAAGTGTTTAAGATCAGTGCTCAGATTTGCCATGCACATCAGAATCAGAGATTTAAATAAAATAATTACATTACAATTCAAATTTATTACAAAGCATAATGTTACATTCCAAGAAAATTATCTTAAGCTATAGAGCAACATTTGAGAAATACAATTTCCTCTGGATACTGTAGCTCTAGTGAGAAAGCGTTGAAACTGAAAATGTCCTTTAAAAAAAAATATAAAGACAAATAGGAAGAAAATATTAATAATAATTAATAATAAATGTAAATGATAAATGTAGCATATGAGCCAGACAGACAGAAAAAAGTGGCCAGCAACCATGCTGTTTGTGTACGAGCAGGGAGCCATGTGTCTGAACTAACATCTTAATTGGTGTGAATGGCAACGTCCGCTACCTGACCAGACTCATTAATCAGAGCAGATGAGAGCTGGAGGGTGTCAGCCTCTTTGCTCTCTCACACACTCATATACACACACACACACACACACACACACACACACACACACAAGCCTAATTCTACGGTTACAGCTTTGATAATCACAATACCAGCAAAGGCCAGAAGGGATGATACGCTAATTAAGAAACATATAGTCCCCGAAAGCCCGGTCTTGTGTGGGTTCTTGTCTGTCTTTCTGTCAGTATGTCTGTCCATCCGTCCGTCATAAATGCATATTTTTTGTTTTGTTTGTTTTGTTTTTTACTTTTCGCTTGCCAACAGTTGTTTACAATTGTACCGTGCATGCTACAATACTTGTTCTTTTAAAATACTTTATAAATAAACTGAACTTCAACTTGAAAAAAAAAGCTAACAAAAAAGGAAAAATAAATAATTCCTTTAAAGCTTCAGTTTAGTTATGGTTGAACTAAGTTATTTCTGTGTTTGTATTATTTTTATGAGCAAAATGCACTTGAACTCGACTTGAATGGATTAGCTACCTGTTTTTCTGCCCCAACTGAAAGCAAAAACCCATTTAATAATGATTGGTGGGACGATAATCTTGCATCAGCTGCTGTCTGGGCTTGGACTCGCTATCCAGCAGAATTCCACTAATTCAATTGGCAGAAGACCTTGAATGGTTTATAAAAGTGGGTCAATCTAATCTCTGTGTTTACTGGTACTCTGCTGAGTTGAGGGCACAAACATGTGGCACCCAGAAATCTTATCATACAAAGGTAGTGCAGAGACAGACATAGGTCACTGAAAGCAAATACCAGACAACATCTTTCCGTGCCCACAGATTTATTTTATTTTTATTTTTATTTTTTTTTATACAGTTATTAGTGCTGGGCGATGATTAAATTCTTTAATCTTGATTAATAGCAATCAATCGCATTGTTATGCATAAAAATTATAAAGCATTCAAAAGTAGTGTATTGTGTTCTTTTTTTAAATTTAAAACTTGGCCTACTACTATATGAACAAAAGTGTATAAACATTTGCTTTGCAAACACTTTAAACAAATAAGGTGCTTTTTACAGCAGTGTTAGGTAGCAGTTAAAATATTTGTAGCCTAAATCTCAACTTAATTAAATATAAAATAAGCCATTTGTCACTGCCAGGACATTAACACTTTTACAAGTTTTCAATTCAGAGTCCAGGGCCTCGATCATAACATTAAAACAGGCACCTACCTATAGAGACCTGCACGATCACGGGACCCATTGCAGCAGAGTGCGGCATGAGACAACACTTGTGTGTGCAGGATGCGGTAGAATAATTAGGGTGTGCTCACACTAGGTAACCTTAACCATGCCTGGAGCATGTTTGACCCCCAAAGCCTGGTTCTTTTGACTAATGTGATCATTCTGTTTAGCAGTCCCTGGCTCTGTTGGAAGATGTGGGCAAGAGCGCTGTTCCGTTATACACAGATCAGTGAGTGTGAGCGCTAACCGTGCCAGAGTGCAGATCTACTGATACGTGCTGCATGATTGCGTGAATATTTCTGAGCGGCATAAGCGTGTTACCACATTCAAAATAATAAACCACAAAGTAAACAAAATGATTCACTACACTGTGTTGAACGAGAGCGCTTCTCTGCTGTCTTCACGTACTATAGGAAACTGCGTTAACGCGCGATAAAATAATTGTTGGCGTTAATCAATTAATGCATTAACATGATAACAATGCATTAACTTGCCCAGTCCTATATAATTGTATGATACATGATATCAAAATTATTTGACTAATATAAAAGATAAATAGCCTATATCTATCTATCTATCTATCTATCTATCTATCTATCTATCTATCTATCTATCTATCTATCTATCTATCTATCTATCTAGATAGATAGATAGATAGATAGATAGATAGATAGATAGATAGATAGATAGATAGATAGATAGATAGATAGATAGATAGATAGATAGATAGAGCATTAGTGGAGCAATTAATTAATCTAAAATTGTCAGGACATATTACTCTGTTTTATTTAGGAGGCTCATTAGCTAGAATGTGCAATGTAAAAAAAAAAGCAGTGTAAGATGATCAACATATGTTAATATACTTTTACACATTCTCTCATGACCTTGTAGGCTATGGAATAACAATTATGGAAACAACAGTGTGTTGTGTTTCTGACAGCATGAGGTCATTCAGATAGTGTCTACTGACATTACAAACAGAAACAGCATTATGGAATTACATATAATAGCAATTAAAGAGAATATAATACAAGGGCTTTTTTTCCTTCTTTTTGGTGTCATTTTGACGAATCCTTTGACATTCCAAAGACTTTCAGTGGGGTTAGGTCAGGATTCTGTGGTGGCCAGTCTTTCACAGTTTGAGCCTGATGAATCTTGCCATTGTCATCATGGAAAATGGACAGGTCTTCCAACATGATTGTTTAAGAAATAAAAATCTATACATTTCAACAGTTGAAAGAATTTTGGCCAAACGTGAAATATGACAGAAACATGTTAATCACTGCAATACTGATTCAATCTTAAAATAATAAGTATTTCCTTATTTAAATCTGATGCCAACTTTTTTTGGCAAGACAGTGTATAAGTAGTGCTCATATAGGTCTGTTTTTATTCTCCCTTGCATATGTTTTCAGACTGCCCTTGAGGAGTGTCATTTCCACAGTAATGTGCAAACCCTCAGCACTTACCAATACAAAGTGCTGGCTTCATTGGTCTGGAATTTTAGCATCCCCTGGCTGCTCTTTCCCCCCCACTTTTGATGTGCTCTTCATTCTTTTCTTCCTCAACCTCCTCAGGTCACAACTCCTGATGGAGGAAGAGACTGTTGTCCTAAGGCCTGACAGCATCTTTCCTTCAGTGTTTTACATGACACGCTCTTGCTGTTGTTCTATTAGTTGTTGGCAGTAAGGCAGAGGAGCAGAGAGGAGGTCAGTCCGACTGTTGCCTTTTTCGCAGGCTATCAGAGAATGCTATGAAAGATGACAAAAAAATTTGAGTTTCTGTCAATGGACTCGTTTGCAGTCTTAATTTCCTCCAACTATCAGTACATGCCCCATCTCTGTGGCTTTCTGGGAAGAACAGAAAGGCATGGGCTATAAATGTAAAAGTATATATATATATATATATATATATATATATATATATATATATATATATATATATATATATATATATATATATATATATATATATATATAAAAATCAATAAAAACAAAAAACAGAGAACATTTCAATGGGATACTTAAATCAAACACTGGCTTACAAAACAGTTAGCTGTGATTAGCATAGCTACTTATTTCCTACAACTTCAATCCGGGCTGTTGAAAAAGAAAATATGAATTCCCCTTGACCTTCATTTGTACTGGAAAACTGCTGATGAGGAGTTGCGTTGTGATTAATCTTCCCCTAAACTTTAGCTGAGGGCGTTTTGCATTAGAGGAAATGCTGTGTGAGACATTCTAAGAGACTGAAATTCAAGGAAATCGTAAATCCACCAGGTGTTCCTGAACCACCACTGCACTTGCGTTTCTGTCACTAACCATGTATCCATCCATTCCACTATATTGACTTCCCACTAATCATGCTAATCCCTAGAGTTTATGTTATCAACTACAAGCTAAAAGAAGCGTATACAACAAAGTGTATGTGGGTTAAAAGGTCACTGGCAGCTCTGTCAATTACTTTTTGCACAATGTTTGTTTATTTATGTATGGTAGTTTGATGTGCAGAATGAGACAGTGGAAAGGAAGCAAGTTTGAAGCCATGATGTCCAAATTAGAACCACAGTTCAACTTGCCATATACAGCTAGAAACTGAATAAATATAAATCGGCCTATTAGCCTTAAATAGTAAATCTATTGAATGAGTGAAAACTGGAAGGTAGGTAAATCTCAGTGTCACCAGAGCACATTCTCAGGCTGTACGGTGGAGGGAGTAACAGACACACTGAGACTGTATACACACATACGCACTACAGTCACCAATCTCCGGTCTGAATCTGGCTCTGCTCAGCACTCACACAGCAGGCAGCTGATCTACAGCCATTAAACACCTCGGCAAACATGCCTGATATTCTTTATGGTCCTCTAATTCCCTCACTCTTTATATCCCTCTATATTTTTTCTACTTTCTGTAGTTTTATTATCATTTTAAGAAAACATGAAATCAAGATGGACCCCATTTACTTTCTTTATAAACTTTCTTGTTTTTGGTCTTATTGAAAAAATTGAATAGTGTTGCTCATTTCATGTGGAAGTGGGTGTTTCTTAAAGACACAGCTGAAAAAGAAAAAAGATTTTTTTTTAAATGGTGTCAGAGAAAAAGTAAAAAAAAAAAAAAAAGTGAAAAATTAAATATTTTGTTTCTCTTATAGTTTAATTATATAATATATTTTGTTTATTGTGTACGCTATCATTCAGAAGTTTGGGGTCGGTACAATTTTTTTATGTTTTTGAAAGAAGTATCCAGCAATACAGTTTTTATTGTGAAATATTAATAAAATGTGTGTATATATATATATATATACATTTTGATAGATGTTCTATAATATGTTTTCTGGTGCAGGAAATTTTGCATTATAATTGCAAAAAAAAAAAAAAAGTATGAAATTACCCTGTTAAAGTTTGAGTATAATTTCTTATGATTAGAGCTTTTCGATCTTTGTTTTTTTACATGTCCGTCATCATAATAATCTGCCCTTTCAAATTAACACCTAGATCCATCAGAATATGTGAAACAGATGTGACATAATGTTCTCTGTCAGGCCAGCACTTCACTATTGTGACAACACTTTCCTCTATCTTCTCTCCTCCCTGGCAGTAAACCTGCCTTCTCTCGTTTCATCTCAGCTTCTGTGGAGGACAGATAGTGGGGAAAGAAGCCCTCCTGTCCTTGTGCAGTGATCCACGGAGCTCTACTCATTGGTGTTTGACAGTATGACTTAGAGACTTACTCCTAACAGTTTCCGTGCTTGATGTGTCCCTGCCTGCTTGACCTTGTCTTTCTGGGTCTGTATTGCAGTGAAAGCGTTTAACTTCCACATCTCTCCATGTTTCTCCACCTCCCTGGGGCACAAATACATTTTTTTAAGGTTAGAGATTGATTATGTGTCATCACTAAAAAAAAAATGTCATCTTCATATTGAAAAATACAAACTATTGTTTCCAAATAATGTATTCCATGGTGCACAAATGATTAAAATATATGCGTTTGTTCATTTCAAAATTGTGCTCAGGTTTTGGCTAACAATTTTGTTCATTTTTTTAAATTATATACAGATCATAAATAAAAAAATCTAAAATAAATATTATTTTATTAACATTAATAGTGTATGATTGGTAATAATAATATAGTAATCTAATATTATAGTATTGTATAGTAGTGATAATATGGTATTAGCATTATATAAATATTTTTTCTGTTTTACATTTTAAGAGTCAAAGCCTGAGAACCAATGTGTGTTTACTGAATAAGAGATTTTTATACAACTATTTATATCCAAAATGGCATGCTTTATATAAAATTGGAATTGCATCATAGCTCATTTTTGATCTTATGGTATAGAAATAACAACAGGAAAACAATATTTTCAATTTAGGTAAAGAAAAAACAGCACATAATGTCAGGCATTCATCAGTGAATGCTGAAGTTTTAGAGTACTTCCTTTCCTGCGTGCTGTATTTGTCTTGTTGAAGGAGCGTGTAAGTGCATTTGAATGCTGATTTTTTATAGATCTCTATCGATCATTCCTGGGAAAGAGCATGGCTCTGTGCAGATAGCAATCAACACGTGTCATCGCAAGACTCTCATTTCCTCTCCTGATGTCAGTGGGATTGATTTTATGGGCTTGAAGGTCTTTCTCTCCAAAGAACGCTGGAAAAACTTTACACTGTGAGACCAAAGACACAGCCTGGAGCTTAAAGTGTGCCTTTGCTTACATTAGACAGGAAGTGTCTAAAGATTCCCACCATTAAATCTGAATTTTACAAAGCACCGCAAGGTGTATGGGAGCAGGCTGTGTTTAATACACAGATACAGGAAATGATAAACTGATTACAGTTGTTACAAGTTGTCAATTGCTCACAAATATCTGCAAATCACCTCAGACTGCTGAAGATGACAGATTGCCGCATGCCCCAGTCTGTTTTTAATTATGTTCAAGATGCATGGCAGGCTTGATTTTAGAGATTCAGTGGAGAATGAAGACTGACATGAAGGCAATTTTCCATGCTCTCTTCATTAAAAATGCTTTTTCTTCCCTCCCCTTGTCTCTTTCCATTTTCCTCCTCACTATCTTCCTATTATCCCCCTTTGCTTCTGTTTAGTCACATATTAGATCCAAAACCTAGAGAGCTGCCTATGGATGCGGCAGTGTACGACATGACATGTGAAGCCTGATCTAAAATATATAAATTATGCCTCCTAAGATATTTCGTTTTATGTTCAAAGTTTAAGGCAGTATAGCACAACATTCACAGAATACACAGCTCAGTAAAATAAATCAATCAATATGAAAATCCACGCTGGCACCAAATCAAAGCAAGAAAAATGAATTATAAATATAGTAATAAATTAAATAAATATATATAAAAGTGATTTAAAAAATAGACTTATAATAGTATATAAATTATACTAAAATAATAATAATAATATTTAAATATAAATTAATAATATATCAATTATACTAAAATGTTTATTAATATTCTATGTATGCAGTAGACAGTAATGCTGAATGCTAGGTATTGGAAGAGATCTGTTTTTAACATCAGTATACTATAGCAGATGGTAGAAAGAAAAAACAACAAGTATGTTTTTTTTTTTTTTTTTCATTTGACAAAAACAGGGACTTTGAACAAGCCTCCAAATTGAAAATAAAAACAGTTCATCTTTGTTATCTAAGAAGGCATGGTTCTTCATGCTCTAGGCAATTTTCCTCATTCATACATGATCATAATGTACTAATTTCTGTGTGAAAGCCCACAATCGTTCACCTGGAGGAAAACAAGAGTAGCAGGGGGGAGAGGTCAGCCCCGGAGCACATGCCTCCTGATGACATGCTCCCCAGAGTCCGTTAGGAAATGATGAGGGAATATTCTGTTTCCCTCTGATAGAGCATTTAAAATATTCAGCGTGAGAATCCTCGTTTGTGCTCTTTCTCTCTGGTTCCTTGTGGCTTTCTCCTCATCAGTAATAGACTCCTGGTGTCACCGCTTCAGCTCTCAGCATGGGGCTAATGCGGAGATGGAGCTGTCGCTTGGAGAGACCAGCCACTGCAAATAACATACATTGTTCACCCCCCCTTCGGTCTGCAGCAACCAAACCACCTACATCCTCTCTACCATTCCTGAATCGAGCCAGTGTCATGCCAGACAGAACATTACATGTCTGGAATCATTGTTGTTTATCACACAAAAGTAGAAATGTTAGTACAGTTTCCATGGACTACAAAGGTTTATCAGTTCACTAAGCTATTAACATATGAGAAGTTTACATATTTTTGTATATGCATAAACAATTTGTCTTTCATTTTTGTAAAAATTTCAATTCCTTTAATATGCAAATTCAGTATGATTTGACTAACCTACAATAGGTAGCAAATACATAACTGCACTAAATTTAAATGTAAGAAAGTTCAATTAATATAAATTGGCATGCAAACATATTCATATGGATGGATGAAAGAAGGATGAATGAAATTAATCAATCAATGGATCAATAGATGGATTAGTAGATACATGGATGGATGGGTAGATTTGTATTTAGAATTTATTTTATATTATTCAACATTTATAATAAAAAATGTTGTGGATTGGGGTGGATAAAAACTCAATTTCCTAGAATGCATTGCTTTTTTTTAGATTAGAATTTAGAAAATTCCTCTTCCTGTCATTCCAATTCAGAGTTTAGAATGAACATAAGCTTGTTTTATCTCCATTTCCAATCCACACTCTAAGGGGAAAACTCAAACAGTTTAACATTAGGGTCTATATCACTAAACACATGCTTCAAGTACAATCAAATTTGGCACAGCTTTCCATTTTCCTCTCTGAGCCATGTAAAATAATCCCTAAGACTTCATAACAAATTCATAGTATCATGTACTGACCTCATGCTCAGCAATCAGACAGCAGAAGTCTTTTCACTCTGGAAACATGATCTTGTGACCTTTAACTGAGCTCATATTCCCCTATCATTGCTACACTGCTGCTGACCTTATGCAGGTGCTGCAATGAAATGGCCTTATGACTTCAAGTGCTTCATGGTTAGCTGTATACAGCACTCAACGTAAACCTGTAAAGAGCTGCACTGAGTATTACATATGCCACTTCTGGAAATCAACAACAATAGATGATGTGCACTTTATTACGGTGCGCACTTCACTCCAGAAAACAGCAAGATTATATTCTTGCACATTTGTATGCAATGGATTTTGTTCACTATCTGAAAAGAGAACAGGCAGTTTACTTTATTCAGTGGATTTGTGTACATAGTTAAGGCTTGCGTGTTAGCCAAACTGTTTCATAACTGGCTTTTCCAGTGTGAATTAAAACAAATTTTACAAGACCGTATTTATGCATTTTTGTTGTGCATTTTCTGATTAGCTAGGCACAGAGGCATTTATAGTTACAAGAGTCATTCTGAATGAGGCTAATTAGCACCTGCCATCATGTTGATGCTCGAAATTCATTAGAAATTCAGATTTCCGTGATTAGTCTAGCACCTCTTCTTTAATTCCCAAAATAATCCCATTCTATATAAATCCTCGTCTTATGCTTAATATCTCCCCATCTATCTCCACCTAGCATTTCATTTGGATTTCTGCAAGCTTAGAAAAGGTCCATCAGTTTTACAAATTACATGCGTTCATCATGTTCATTCATGGAAAAAGTTTGTAAAAAATTAGCCATGGATCAATTAACTACCCTTGAGATTGACGAGACAATACATATGTACTTCTGATATTATGTCTAAGCATTTAAATGTGTATTTAGGGCCATGAAAACAACATTAGCAACAAAAGGAAATTGCAGGTATAACAAATAGTAAAACTTCATAAAATCACTGTACTGACAGATTTTGTGCTGCAACAGGAAGTTGGAGCAGGGCATACTGTATATAAGCAAAGATATTTCATTGCATTGAACAACAACTATTTAATGTGAATTAACCTGTCAGAATTACAAGCACATCAGCTCCTAAGTCTGACACTTGTACAAATGCAAATGCTCTTTTTCAATCAGTTGAAAGTGATTACCCACTACCTGCTTCTGACATCCCTTAATTACATCAAGCCCCATTAAAAAGAGCCAGGCGCACATCCATAATGGAGCTTATTTCTTCTGTTAAGGGTTTTCCAAAGAGGAGGTATTGTAAGAGGCATTCTTGGATTGCTGTCCTAATTGCTGGACTCATCAGTCAGCTCTATTTTGTTTGGTTCACTCTGGCATTATTAGCATATTTACATACCCAGGCATTCAGCATGGGCCTGTTACAATGGCCCAAACCCTTGAGCGTCTTAGTCATTTGGACCTCTTGTTTGATATAATAATTAAACAACATTTTTATTCACAAATTGTTTGGAAACTGAGGCACTGACAACTTTATTGTTTGACATTGTTTTTCGATGTTAAAATATTTTAATCTCTCCTAGCCATTTATGATTTGATTTGAATGACTTTTTGAGTGACTGATTCATTAAAAAAAGATTTTCTCTTTCTGTCTTTTAGTGAATCAGTGAGTCATTTGTTCAGTCGATTCGTTCAAAATTCTAATGTATTCATTAAAGAAACAAGGCTGCATTTACACTGCAGGTCTTGATGCCCAAATCCGATTTTCTGACTATATCCGATTTTTTTGACGACCTGCTTACATCATCTTTTCAAAGTATCTGGTGACCATCTTTCTGTGTGAATCATTGAGTTTTTCATTCAGCCAATTCTTTCAAAATCCTGATTTGTTCAGTAATGAAAAAAGTGTCCTCATGAGTGAGTAACTGAATCATTCATTAAATCGATTCATTGATTCTGAAAACTCCATCCTTAAAACACACAAAACTGTTCTGGCTTTCTTTGTGCATCATCACAGGGCCGTGCACAGACCTTTTGAGGGGCATGTGCTGAAATTGAAAAAGGGCACCCCCCCCCCCCCTTTTATATCAAGATTATTTAGTAAGCCTGCATAAAAGGAAGAAATGGTCACATCTTCATGACAAATTCAATAACACAAAATAATAGTCTCAAAAGCTTTATATTTGTTCACGATTAATAACAACCATAATAATAATATTAGATAATTAGATAATATAGATAAACAGAGTTTAAAGGGCTTCTTTAAACCTAATACAACAGCAACCTTCTGTGAGCCATGTATCTGGCAAAAATCGTATACTGTGGTGGACCAGGGATGTTGGTCTCTTGAAGGTCTCTTATTCACTACACTTTCCCTAAAATAAGCCAGCAATGAAAAAATAAATAAAAATAGTGTGAAAAGTACATTTGCAGTGAAAAGCATTTCTGAAGGATCACGTGACACTGAAGAGTACTGAACTGGAGTAATGATGCTGAAAATTCAGCTTTGATCACAAAAATAAATTACATTTTAAAATATTCAAATAGAAAACAGTTATTTAAAATTGTAAAAATATTACACAATATTACTGATTTTGCTGTATTTTGGATCAAATAAATGAAGCCTTGGAATGAATCATGAATTACATTCTGCATGATAAAATATAAAGATTTCAGTGATCTTCTGTAAAAAATTTTTAGTTACTACTACATTACTGTAGTAAAACCATGTTTTACAACATTTTATACAGAGAGTATACAGAGAGTATACCATAACATGATTAGCCTAAATGTTAATAAATTAAGTGTATCAGCAATCATAAATCAAAGAAGAATTTCTTAGAAATATAGTTATAAA
This sequence comes from Carassius auratus, assembly GCF_003368295.1. Taxonomy (NCBI): domain Eukaryota; kingdom Metazoa; phylum Chordata; class Actinopteri; order Cypriniformes; family Cyprinidae; genus Carassius; species Carassius auratus. The sequence goes on from NC_039290.1 coordinate 4,756,583, forward strand.
GGTGACGAGGATCACTCGTCGCTTTGTGTAAGTTCCAGTAAGAAACAGCGGGGGGGCGCACCTGTTATGATTTTCCGATGGTAAAAACAAATTATATGTTGTTGTATTACTTATTAATATATCGTTTTTGACCAGCGAATGTGAGCAAATGTGATTTTTTTTTCTGTCCGTCATTAAAACGGCGACAGCGCCTGCCGCTGCGGGCATCACATTACATTTTCATCTAGGTTACAAACTAGTTTTTTTTTAGCTATAGCCTATAGACGGAGCGCTCAGTTTTTCCTGTGGTAAAATGCATTTGGCCAAATTAGCATTTTATAAAAGATGAAATGCAACTGTATGCACAGGCCATTTAAGTGTTGGCTATGTATTGGCTATGACTAGATGGCAAATGCTAGCCCTCTCTCTCAGGCGATGTCAGTCAGACATCAAATAAATAAAATATGAGCCTTTATAGATATAGTGTTTAGTAGTACTTATTCAAACAACAAGATATTTATTTACCCTTCGCAAAACTTTGTTCAGCTCAGCTGTTGTCTACTGTGCGGCTGCTGTGGAACTTCAGTTGATTCAATGAATATAGAGGGGGCGGAGTTATCAGCTTACTGACAGCTTGAGGATCGAATAAGATTTACACAAGCTCGTTTTAAGAACTTTCATTTGGTAAAACAGACAGACAGGCGTAAAGGGTGACCAATAGCATTGATTAAAAAAAAAAAAAAAACACCACCAAAAAAAGGGCACTTCGGAGTGTAAGGGGAAAAAGGGCATGTGCTCTGCACAGGTTGAGCCCTACCTGTGCACGTGCCTGCATCATCATACAGGCAACCTATATAAATTGTCTAATGTGACTGATTATAATTTCACTGATAGCTCTTTTTGACTCAAATTTCCATGTGTATAAAACAATAGGACCGGCTTTGGCTCTTCAAGCAACCCCAGGAGATCTAAAGGTTTCTAACCAGCACAGAACCCAGCTGAGCCTTTTTTCAACATGGCATGTAAAAAATGGGGATCCTTTGTTTTGTTTATTTCCTTCTTGGCTGTGTGAAGACAGTTTGAACCCAGCTGTTTGAGAGTGAGTCACATTAATGCATTTATGGCCATCTGTTTATGCAGAAAACAAAAGAAGACACAAGGCATTTCCAGACATCATTGTGTCTTTGAGTGAAAGCTGGGATGCACGTTCTCCAGAATGGCACAGTAAACATTATGCAAGCTTGTATCTCTCCAAACACGTAACTTGTAGCCTTGATCATTCATCAAAATCGAGAAAATATGCCCATCTGAAATGAAATGGCTTACGGTTTCAGCCGACACCTGAACTCTTTCTTGGCACATCGTGACGTGGACTCGAATTTCCACATGCATAAAGTGCCAAGAGGAGAGCGTTTTGCATGCAGCAGAACTGAAAAGGGTTCTCAACTCAGCATGCTGACAGTGGCTAATTTATCTGTCACGTCGGAGGCACATGCTACAATTAGAGTCATTTTCTCACACACATTGTTCTGTGTTCTTGTGGATAGTTTGTATGTTCTGAGCGTTGTCTGCACCATGAAAAAAACTGTGTACTTGGGTGCATTATGGCATTATGGAGTTCTCATCCAGAGCGTCTTGCGTCTCCTTCGTAGTGGGAGAAGATCAAGGTCGCAAGTGAGACTGTCCCTTAAATTAAGGGCCAATAAGACTTCCCTGCAGCATTAGTTGTCCTGATGAAACAAAGGCAGTGGCTTTGCTAACAGACTAAGCATTGAGACGGTGATGAGTTATTAACTCTAGTCTCTGTTGTGCATCTTAGCTATTAATAGAATCATGGAGAGTTTAATGTCAGGTGGTTGTATTATATCAGGGAATTGGTTGATTTCAAATCAACATCAAATCTTAACCATTATAATTCAATTTCAATAATGCTGGTGTATACTCATATGATCCGATCTTCATTTTCTTCTTATGCTTTTCTTTTTGTCTGTTTCATTTCACTATTACTTTAGTTTTTGTTTGTTTTTGTTTGTTTTTGTCGATGCACTGTAAAAAAAAAAAAAAATCCCCTCTTTTCTACAGAAGAAAATCATACATGTTTGAAATTTGTGAGAAAAAAATATAAATATAAATATATATATTGGGGTGAATTATCCCTTCACCCAAAAATGTAAATTCCGTCATTAATTATACACCCTTGTGTCGTTCCAAACCCGTAAGACCTTACAAAACACAAATTAAGATATTTTTGATGAAATCCGAGAGCTTTCAGACCCTTCTGGCTAAAAAAAGCAATGGCCTACATGGGATTTTGCCCTCTGTTTGTTACAAACAGAAAGATTTTTCCTCCACTATTTTTCTCAGTCAAATAAATAGAATCTTACATCTCTCTCACACCCATTATGTCTTTGCTCGGTTGACGGTTTGGTGCTCATTGAATCGGATGCATTATTTTTGCCTATTCTCTGGGTTCTGTGGTGTAGTTGGAGGTTTATTCTACTTCCCATTTTAACTCTGAATGAAGCTAAATGGTTGGTATTTGTCTTTATGAGAAAGCTCTGGCCTTGTTTTGTCAGTCGCATTGATGATACACAGCACATACAATCAAAGACATCAATATTTCCCAACAGAGTTGAATGGTTAATGGATGATTTGTTTTACGGAACAACATTTCTCTCAAAATCATGGCTGGAAACGGCTAAACAATTCAGCTCTGTCATCTTGACATCAAACCAAATCCAGTAAATAGACATGATACCCAGGCACATAAAATGTCTGTGAAAGGAATGAAAGCATAAACTGACTGTTTATAGTAGTCTCAGCACAGCAAACCTTTCTTTTTTCTGTGTTTTGGCTTTCTGTGGTTATATTAAGAACTATCACAGACTATCAGCGCAGTCTGACTGTCGTTGAAATCTGTGTTACTCTCTGTCTGGATCTGTTTCTTTATCTACATTCTTCACCACTCAAATCCCCAAAACAATGTACATATAAATGCATCATCGTTTAATAAATCGTTTAAATAAATCTTTATTAATGAATTTCACCTCAAGGGGGCAGTGTGTCAATCTCTATGTTTCAAAGTCTCCCATTCTGTCCTTTTTTTTTTTTTGTACAATAATTAGACTACAGATGGGAAAGAAATTCTGCTTTAACGTCCTTATGTGGGGTGAAACTGAAAGTTTACTTATAATGTGTGTGAGTGTGTGATAATGTTTCCCTGGCATGTTTCGCTGTCGAAACACAGTGCCAGCTGAGTTTGGATGATATTCTTTTGGCAGTGCCTCTCTTTTTGTCTCTCAGTTTTGCTCTGTGATATTGATAAGCATGTTAGAGCAGGATAATACCCTTCACATTTTTATATTCTTGGTCTTCTTTATCAGGGTTTCTAACTGAGAGAGAAACAGAGATTTTCGGGAGGTAGGAGGCATGTGATTTATGGCATTAACGGTATTTCTCAAAGCAGTGAGCTGACAGGTTAATTAAATGATGTTGACAAAAACGTTGTCTCAGTGTTGTCTTTTTTTTTTTGACGTATCTAGATTTTATGTTGGCATAACTTCATACATTGTATTAGAAGTCTTTTTTTTTTAGGAGAAACAGGCCGAAATGTAACTCGCTCTCTCTCACTCTCTTTCTTTCTTCCTGTCTCATCTGGACCGTCTGTCAGCTTACCATTGTCTGTCTTTCTGTGGTCTGTAAATGACAGTCTGTTCCTGACAGCCATACTCCACACAGCCATGCTTCCTGTTCCCTCTCTTTTTTTCATCGCCGCCACATTTTAACTCTTTAGCAGATCTCTCTGTCTCCCTGTCCCTGTGAAAAGCAGAGCACAGACGTTATCAGGTTATTAAGTACATGGTGTGCTGGAGGAACTGATGGGACCTGTATCCTAACAATGAAAGCAGGTCAGAAGATGAGTCACTGGTGGAGGCGATTCAATTAGGACACGGCCGTATGTCCACCATTCACTTCATAATAGAGCCTCTGACAAACTCTCCTGCCCGGCCAGACAAAGGCCAAGAGCGTTGCCTTTTGTTAGACTTCAATCGGATGCTCCTTCCTATAGGCCCCCAGATGGATGCCCCAGTCGCCTAAATTGAATACCCTCATTCTCCTCTGGGGTTTTGGTGCAAAATAGCAATTTCCACTGGCTCGTCGCACTTCGTCCTCCCATCTCTCCCCTGCTTTCTTTCTGACGCGCGCCCACAAATTTCATTAAGGGCTCCTCTAGTACATTACCCAGCGAGCAAATCAAATTGCCATTCTCTGAAGGCTGGAGCAGGGTTAAATGAGCCTTTCAGAAGACTTTGGCCAGGGTGGGCTCTTATTAGCTCTGCCAGGCGGCACACTTCTCCTTGGTGTGCCCTTTGGACCCCAGGACGCTCTACATGCCTGCACTGCGTCTTTTCTCTTCCCCATACATATCCACTGCACCACAGTATCCAATCCAGTCACTCTTTGTGATAGAAAGAGAAGGAGACGGAGAAGGGAAAAAGAGAGAGCAAATTTGAAAACACTTTTTCCTCTATATGTTTTCCCTCTGGTAGGGTTTCTGAGCTGCAAGCACTTTAGTAATTTTGTGTGGGTGTGTCATTTTCAGATTTTTGATACGCACACAACCAATAAAAATGATATATGTATACATTATGTACATTATATATACATGTCGCAGGAGAAATCGAGACTCATCAGACCAAATGTCTATTGTCCAATTTCGGTTAGCCTTTGTGAATTGTAGCCTCTGTTTCCTGTTCTTATCTGACAGGAGTGGCACAGGGGGTGGTCTTCTGCTGCTGTAGCCCATCTGCTTCAGGGTTTGACGTGTTCAGAGATGGTATTCTGCATACCTTGGTTGTAATGAGTGGTTATTTGAGATATTGTTGCCATTCTATCATCTCTGACCAGTCTGCCCATTCTACCCTGACCTCTGACATCAACAAGGCATTTTCGTCCACACAACTGCCACCCACTGGATAATTTCTCTTTTTCTGACCATTCTCTGCAAACCCTAGAGATGGTTGTGCGTGAAAATCCCAGTAGATCAGCAGTTTTAATACTCAGACCAGCCCCTCTGGCACCAACAACCATTCCACATTCAAAGTCACTTATATCCCCTTTTCCCTCCCATTCTGGTGCTCGGTTTGAACTTCAGCAAGTCTTCTTCACCACATCTAGATGCCTAAATGCATTGAGTTGCTGCCATCTGATTAGCAATTTGTGTTACCAAGCAATTGAACAGGTGTACCTATTAAAGTGGCCAGTGAGTGCATATATATTATTGCTGTCAAACGATTAATCCCATCCAAAATAAAGGTTTTTGTTTACATAATATGTGTGTGTGCTGTGTATATTCATTATGCATATATAAATACAGAAAAATATTTTTGATTTATAAAATATTTTATTATATATAATATCAATTATAAATTATTACTAATAATGATTAATTGTTTAAATGGTTAAATTAATAATGACCAATAACCAATTATATGAACATATAATACTATAAAACCATATAAATCAATATATTTAATTTGTATCATTTAAGTTTTGTATATTTAAAACAAATTATATAACATATATATGTATCGAGGTTAAAATAGTTTGATTTCAGACCACAGAAGCATACGATTACACACACACACACACATATATATATATATATATATATATATATATATATATATATATATATATATATATATATATATATATATATATATATATATATATATATATATATAGTTTATGGAGCATAGCGCTTTTAAGAACAAGAGAGAACATGGCGAAAATTTGAGAAATCCTTTAGTGATCTGATACACAGGTGGGCTTTTGACCCACCGAGAATGCTGACAGACAGCTTCAAGAAACCACGACATGGAGACTCAAGGGCAGTGGACCACACAGAATGCCTCAAGCGTTCACCACCAAGCATGAGTTGTGTCACATGAACCAAAGCAAGAGTTTTTCTTTTTGCTTGTTCAAGGGCACAAGTGCTTCTAAGATCTTACATGTCTTACATTATCTGTCAGGTGGAGAGGAAAAGCGTGGTGAAACTATGGTGGTTGTTAAATGAGGGTCACAGCTGACCATGTGGACACGGTTGCAGAAGACTACTTCCTGCTTTAAAGGTGGGCTCAGAAAGAAAATAGCAAAATAAACTACACTACCGGTCAGAAAATTGGAATAATAAGCCAGTCAAATCAGCCCACCCCCAAGATTCTATTCATGTTCAGTGTTAATTTTAGATTCCTCTCGTGACCCATTTCTATTTCCTGTGTTAATAATTAACATTCTGAAATGTCCTGTGCTGTCCATTTGGAGTTATTAACAATATGTGAAGGTAAAGGTGAAAATTATTGTTAAATGACTGTCAGGCCCCTTGGACAGTCCTTTCTTTGGATTGCAGTCAGTTTGTATATGTATGTATGTGTGTGTGTGTGTGTGTGTGTGTGTGTGTGTGTGTGTATTAGACTCCCTTGTGTCCTGTGTACAGGATCATGTTGTGAAACCCCAACCGCAGATTCTGGGTTCTGGCTATTCACCCCTATTAGCGGGTCAGAGACCCCTGAGGAGGTAATACTATAATTGGTTTAATAGCAAAAAGGGTGGGGGAGGGGTTACTCACTGGAATAATTACAGGATTTAGCTTTATAGGTGCTGGTGTCACCCAAAATGACAGTCACAGACCAGGACAAATAAATAAATGTGTCAAAACTGCAGGGTGATGACAGACTGAAACACACATAAAGCTCTCTGAGATGGGAACTGTACATCTGGAGAGCTATTTTTAGTCTCAAAAAGCCTCTTAAACCTTGACTGTAAAGCCTAACACAATAAACTACATAAGTAAGGACTTAGACAACACAATGCGTTTAATACTCTTGAATTTGCTTTAATGCAAGCTGAGTCAACAATCAACATAGTTAAGCAGTGAGCAAACATGGGCAAAGCACACCCGCTAGGAACTGACTCACACGTAAAATCATTTCAGCAGAAGAGTGAAGTTTTATTCCACGCTGAATTACATAAAAGCATGTTTTATCTTGAGGTCTCTTTGATCAAACTGTCTGGCACAACAAGCCATCAAGCACTAAATACGCAGCCCCCAGAGAGCAAAACGTAATGAATGTCTTCCCTTTTTCCATTTACCTTCTAAAGTGGAAAATCTGACATTTCCAGGTGTTCGCTGTTTATATACTCAACCGAAAAGACAGACATAAGAAAGGAATACACCCGCACATACTGGCACGCTTTAGTCTTTTCCACCGTTTAATGTTGTGTGTGGCAAGCATTTTGTTTAGTTTGTCCCGGGCCTGAAATGTCAGTGAAATGTCAGCTGTTGAAAATGCATGAGTGATGGGATGGGGAGGTGTTTGTCTCCGTATTTACATTAGATGGCTTCTCTCTTCCATGCTTTCCCGCTTTCCCTAGAGGCACTTGTCACAGGTTTTTTGTTTTGTCTGGGGGTGAATCGGAAAAGATTTGTGTCGCTGTGTACAGAGCTGCTTGGTTGTAACTGAATTAGAACCCCCTCTCCACCCAAACGGGATTGGTTGGTGTGTTCCAAAAACGCAAACTCCACACTTTTAGAGTGATTGCCCATAGAATCTTGTTAACCAGGCTGAGTGACTTTCCACTTAATGGAGGTGGGGTTGCAAGTGTCAGGCCTTCCTAATGGGTATTCAGTAATGCTGAGCATTTTTAGTATTACTGATAGAGTAAAACCAGCCAATTCAGCTGTGTCCAACTTAGATTTTTTCACAGATATCATACATCTAACTTGTAATTGAAGCTTGCCATTGCAAATTCACTGCTGTGGCATTAGGGTGTTCATTGCTACAGTGTTTTCAGTCGTTCTCACATCGTTGCTAGTGTGTTCTGCTTGACCGCTGGCTGGCCCAAGTCCAAACAGTCCACCTCCAAGTTTCTATGTTATTTTGGTTCCTATAAATAACTTCTTCAATGTAAGTCTATGGGATTTCATCTGTTTTATAGCCAGTGACATTTTAGTTTCACTGAGATGCTATTGTGATTTTTATTAATATTTCAAATATTTTTTTTCTTCCCATTTTCATTTTAGTTTCATTTTGTCATTATTTATTTCTGTATTTATTTAATTATTTATTTAAAAAAAAATATGTCTGTACAGTTTTTATTTATTTCATTTTTAGTTATTTTAGTACATTAAGTTTAACTAAATGAAAATAATAAATGTTGCCTTGGGTGAATGAAAATATATAAAAAAATATTTTTTTATATTTTATTTCAAGTGACAAAAACGTTTTTGATGGTTTAGGTTAACTATAAAAACCCTGTTTATCATTTTCCAGGCTAATATTTTAAGTTTTCACTTTGAAAAATATTTTGTAATAGGCTGCTATAAAGGTGATTACAAATTATATAAAACTTAAGCCTATGCTATTTTTAGTCTAGCACATTTTACTTAAAGGAGCAATCCACTTAAATAAAAAAAAGCTAATTTTCCAACTCTCCTAGAGTTAAACAGTTGTGTTTTTAACATTTTCAAATCCATTCAGCCGATCTCCAGGTCTCGCGGTAGTACTTTACCTGTAGCTTAGCATAGATCATTGAATCTGATTAGACCGTTAGGATATTGCTTAAAAAAATTACCAAATATTTTTTTTACTTCTGTAGTTACATTGTGTACTTGTCACACACCTGGACTCATTTAGTGTTTTTGCCCCAGTGACCCAGTTTCTGTCTTCCGTGTTTAGGTTGATTAGTTCCCAGGTGTGTCAATTCTATTCCTCATGTGTTCCATGTCCCTGTTAATTTAGTTATTCCATCCACCTGTGTTTCCCCATTATCCTTTGTACTTAAGCCTTGTCCTTTCAGTTCTGTTTTGTCAGGTCTTCACTTGCTACTTACATGTGTCTACCTCTGTGCTCCATGTTGGATATCCCCTGTGTTGGATATATTAAAAGCCTTATTCCGTTTATCCTCGACTCCGTATTCCTTCAGGCAGCGTAAAACCGTGACAGAAGACCCGACCTAAAGAAGAAAATAGAAAACTGCGTGTTTTTTTTTCCCTCCGTTTTGTTTTTGTGTTTTCAAAGTCTTTTTGTTTCGTAGTGTTCTATGGATCCCCTCTATCGTCCCGAATTCCTCATCCTCCTGCTGAAGCAGGAAGGACGTTCTCTCGAGGACCATACCAGACAGTTTCTCCTATTAGCTAATGCCACCAGCTACCCGGACGGCGCGCTCTGCACCTTCTACAACACCAGCCTGAACTCCAAATGCAGAGCGTTGTCGTCCGAAGATGGTCCTCGAGAGGATTTCGCCGCATTCGTGGAGTGGACTCTGGCGAGAAATGGGTCACCTCTCACCGTCTGCCCCATAGAGGACCTCGCCAGCCCCACTCCCGACCCAGAGACCAGCCAGCCACCATCACGCCGCACGGAGCCAGAGCCCACCGCAGCCGCAGAGCCCGAGCCATCCACTGACAGGGAGCCGGAACTCGAGAGCGCGACTGACCAGGTGTGTGAGCCGGCAACACCGTGCATCGTGGGAGTCCTCGTGGAGATCGAGGGCGTGGAGGAAAGCCCTGCCCACACTCCTGCGACTGAGGGTGAGCTGTATACAGTCTCTGAAGGTCATATGGAGCAAGCTCTGGATCTGATGGACTGGTCTATGGAGGTAATCCCTAATATTCCTGTTTCCCCGCTGGTTCCGCCCAGCTCTGAATCTTCTGTGTCTCCGCTGGTTCCGCCCAGCTCTGAATCTTCTGTGTCTCCGCTGGTTCCGCCCAGCTCTGAATCTTCTGTGTCTCCGCTGGTTCCGCCCAGCTCTGAATCTTCTGTGTCTCCGCTGGTTCCGCCCAGCTCTGAATCTTCTGTGTCTCCGCTGGTTCCGCCCAGCTCTGAATCTTCTGTGTCTCCGCTGGTTCCGCCCAGCTCTGAATCTTCTGTGTCTCCGCTGGTTCCGCCCAGCTCTGAATCTTCTGTGTCTCCGCTGGTTCCGCCCAGCTCTGAATCTTCTGTGTCTCCGCTGGTTCCGCCCAGCTCTGAATTTTCTGTGTCTCCGCTGGTTCCGCCCAGCCATGATTTTTCTGTTTCACCGCTGGTTCCGCCCAGCCCTGAATCTTCTGTGTCTCCTGTATTCCCTCCCAGCCTCCCTCTCCCGCCTCCTCCCAAACCTGCTGGTCCCTCTACTCCTCTTTCGCTGGTTCCGTCCAGTCCTGATCCTCCTGTCCTTCCTCCCATCCTTCTCCTCTCTCCTCCTCCTAGACCAGCCAGTTCCTCGCCATCCCTGCTGGTGCCAGTCAGTCCCGCAGCTCACCCTCAGTCCGCGCCATCGGGGCGCGGTGGTTCGCCGCTGGACTGCCAGTCTCCAGCTCCGCCTTGGCGTGTTAAGGCCCTGTCTCCGCCTCCAGCCTCCGAGCCCTGGACTCCTCCTCGGCCCTTCGACCCAGCGGCTCCGCCTTGGCTCTTAGCTCCCTCGTCTCCACCGTGGCCTGTCATCCCACCTGCTCCACCGGGCTCCCTCGCCCCTCCGGCTCCACCTTGGTCAGTCGTCGACCATCCGCCGCCTCGGGACTCCACTCCTCTGGTTCCACCTCGTCACTCCATCCCTCTGGCTCTGTCAGGCTCCTCCTTCCCTCCGGTTCCACCTCCATCCTCGGTCACTCCGGCTCCACAGCGGTCTGCCGGGACCCCGCCTCCACCTTGGTCGCCTGAGCCTTCAGCTCCACCTAGGCCCTCCGGATCCTCGTCGTCACCCTGGCTCTGCGGCTGTGCTGCTCCATCTTGGGCTCCTCACCCACCGGTGCAGTCTCCGCCTGTCGGCCCCCTGGTGTCGTCGACCCTTCCTTCACCATGGCTCCTCCCGCCGTCGACTCCACCTTGGATCTCAGTCCTGGCTGGTCTCTGGTGGACCATCTGGCTCCTCCTGCTCCTGTCTCCTCCCTGGCTCCTTCCTCCGTCTCCTCCCTGGCTCCTCCTTCTGTGGTCCCTGTCTGCTGGCCCCCTCCTGGGAGTCCGTCCTCCACCGGAACCTCCTCCCAAGTTCCCACCCACGCCTCCCCCTGTTGTTTCTACGGTGCGAGGACGCACCTACCGGGAGGGGGGAGTACTGTCACACACCTGGACTCATTTAGTGTTTTTGCCCCAGTGACCCAGTTTCTGTCTTCCGTGTTTAGGTTGATTAGTTCCCAGGTGTGTCAATTCTATTCCTCATGTGTTCCATGTCCCTGTTAATTTAGTTATTCCATCCACCTGTGTTTCCCCATTATCCTTTGTACTTAAGCCTTGTCCTTTCAGTTCTGTTTTGTCGGGTCTTCACTTGCTACTTACGTGTGTCTACCTCTGTGCTCCATGTTGGATATCCCCTGTGTTGGATATATTAAAAGCCTTATTCCGTTTATCCTCGACTCCGTATTCCTTCAGGCAGCGTAAAACCGTGACAGTACTAAGGCCATCCGAACAACATGGTAGGTCAACAAAGTTCCTTGATTATTATGCCAGACTGAGAGAATAGTTCCTAGCCATATTGGCCTAGAAAATCACAACTTTTCATTTTCCGTCGGTCTTAGTACATGATGTAACTGCAGAAGAGTCGAGTTTTAAATAGGAAAAATACAGAAACTCTTTGGTCATTTTTGAGCAAGATGCTAACTGTCTAATCAGATTCAATGATCTATGCTAAACTAAGCTAAAATGTTCTACCGCCAGACCCGGAGATCAGCTAAATAAATGTGAAAATGATAAAACACCATTGTTTCACAATACAAAAAATTTGCCTATTTTCAAAAAAAAAAAAGTGGAGTGCTCCTTTAAGCATGCAAGATAAATCCCGATCTTATAAACGTTTTATAACTAAATTAATATGCCACTTCAAGTTTATAAATTGCCAGGTGCTTTGGGTAATACCTAAAAACCCAAGCTAAATGACAAAGTAGGCCATGCAAAATCTGCCATTTGTTTAGAATCAGAATTAGCGAATTGATGCACGTTTCGCAACTTTATTGAAGCATGGCTCTTTTCCATGGTTCGAAAAGTTCACTTAATTGTTTGGAGCGCATTCTTCTCACTGTGATACAGTAATGTACAAGATGAACTGGATTATGTGGATACTGGACATTTACCCAACATCTGCTGAGACCAAACCTGCCAAACCATCCAATCGTTTGACAGCGATGAAGCAAGGTCTTCTGTAGGATCGACACCTGCATGTTTCAGCTCACAACTTAACTGTAGGTAAAAGTTTTCCAAACAAAGTATTATCAAAAACAGTAAACAAACCACTGTACCAAAACATATCATAAACATTATACTGTATGTGCCATAATAGAAGCCTGCATGATAGTAGTTTTCTTTGAAGTTCAGGGCAGGCTAAATAAAAAAGCAATTATTTAAACTAGCCTATTATTGTACTTTTATCTGTATTGTTGTCATATGAATGCTGTAAGACAGGTGTCTGGTTTCTTTAACAGTCAAAGTTTTATGAAGTATTTAAATGTTGTTGAATTTATCTCTTTTGTTGTTGTTTGAGCACTTGTTGTCATTTTAATTGTGCGTTTGGTTCAGTTGATGTCCATCTGCAGATAACTGCTGGCTATGCCAACCCAGCTGAGAAGCTCCCTCAGAGGGTACAATTTCCGTCTAAATGGACATTTCACCACTCAAATTTATGCTGCAAATAACTGGCAAATTAAAGGCCATTTCCCCATGTTTCCTGTTAATGGCTGTAAAGTGATAAATGCTAGAGATGCTTTGGATTTGTATGTCCTCCTTGACACCCAGCTGAACCCCGGCTTTTCTAGTTTGCCCTTTTTGTGCCTGAAAGCTCCATAAAGGTTTAACAGGTCAGTAAAGATGAACCAGGAGATGAGACACACTCTCTGTAGCAACAGAACTAGACGAGGGTCTTGGGAATAACACTGAACCTGTGTTAGAGCAGCACTGGCCAGTAAATCTACAGTAATGGTGGGACAGATGTGATGACAGTAACATTAATGTTGCTGGACTGCTGTTTTGGATTGTTGTTCAATTTGTTTTTCATAATGGGTAAGAAGTTTTTTTTAAAAGCACACTATGAAGCATTTACCACGTTATCGGAACAAATTCATGTATTTAAGGAGGCATATATATATATATATATATATATATATATATATATATATATATATATATATATAGCATATATATATATATATATATATATATATATATATATATATATATATATATATAATTATTATTAATATTATTATTATATAATATTATTTTGTGCTACCCTCATTTAGTTTGGCAGGATGTAAAATTTTAGACAACTTTCAGACTCCACACACAATAGAATTCAGATCTAAGATCGTCTTATTTGCACTGAAAAAGGAAAAGATCCAAAATTTAACCTCATCCAAACACACAGACAATTTAAAACAGTCTGATTGTTTCAAGCCACAGACAGGTACATTTACGTATCATTGGTATTGCAATGACATGAAATGCCACATCTCCTAAAAATGGAACCAGGGGAAATATATTAATTGAAAAGTGAGCAGGTGCTAAAATAGAACCATGAGGCACTCTGCAGACCAGATTTCCTATACAAGGGTGCATTTGTTAAGTCTCACTACACACTACAGGAGTATTAGTTAACTGGAAGTTTTGCAGTAACCTCGCTGTCTGTATAATGTGTTCAAAACATACCATAACCGTAAGGACAAAGAAAGGCCCTTGGGTGAATTCACCTCACTTTTGAAAGTACCGGGCGATTATAGAAAGGTTCCAACATGTTAGCTAACATCTGTAAAAAAATTGTTGCTGAAACGTCAATGACTGCTGGCACTCACTTCGACACAGTAAACTTAACAGTAAAATAATATCTTGTAGTGTGTGATGTGCCACAATTTTCAAATCTTGTAATGTCCATGTGTTTAGGACCTAATGGAAGAAAGTCTGCAAAGATTCTCCTTATGTGTGTGCTGCAACCAAATTTGACAATCAATTAGGATTTTAAAACTCCTGTAATTTTAACCTTGCTTTAGTTAAGAATTAATCCAACATAGAACTGTCCCCCCCAAACCCACACAAGCTTCTAACCTAGAGATGAGAAAAACAGATTTAAGTTTGGAGTATGTATGGACACAAATAAGCTTTTTAGCTTTTTCTTATGACAACTCTATGGTCCAGGGAAGCTCGTCTGGTATAATGTGCCTTTGGTGTAGATCATTAGTGCTTTTGAAATCTCAGTTTAGCAATGGAAATCACATCGGTGGTGATTTAGGTTTGGGGGCCTCTGGTGACTGGTCGATTCTTCATATTGGCAGATGCTGTGAGTTCAATGAGCAGAGATGAATGTTGTTTCACCAGACTGTGGTACAGGGGATTCATAACTTTTCCTTTCTCCTTACTCGCTGTTTTTTGCATTGCTTGACCTCAAACTTCTTCATACATTAGCCCTTTAAAATGATTCTCCCATGTTTTGTAAAGAAACAAAAAGAATGAATAGATGGCTTCAGCAGTAAAACTGAGCTTATTCTAGATAAGTCTCTCTGAGTGTTTCTTCTGAATAGAAGGTTACTTTGCTGATAATTGTATTGATTTTTGATGCATTTCTAGCATCTAGTTTTTAGCTAACACAATGCACTTTATATAACATATAGACTGTACTTCAAAATCTTAATTTTTTTTAGGTGACTATAACCTACCTTTCTGAATTGGCAACAGCAATGAGAAAATTATATTGAACTGATCAGCATAAGTAACGTGAACATCCGTTTTACATTACTTTGTTTCATGTGCAGTGAATAGACTCACTGACATACTTTATAAGGACAGTTAGAAAGATGATTGGATGATAAAAATCATTTGCACAATTTTTTTTCAGCAAGGATGCATTCAATTGATCAAAATTGACAAAACTTTTACATTGTTACAGAACATTATATTTCAGATAAATGCTGTTTGAACTTTCTATTGACTAATGAATACTAAAAATGGTTTTCACAACCATATTGCGCACCTCTGAATAAGAAATGTTTCTTATGCTGAATCAGCATATTAAAATGATTTTAATGTAAACTGAAGACTAAAGAATCTGATCATATATATTATTATTATTAATAATAATAATAATAATAGTTTTACACGTACTTTCAATTTTGCGGATTATTGCATTGTGTTTTACAGTTAAATCAGTTAAAAGTAGTCCTTAAAAATTAATGGATAATGTCCTGTCAGAATATTACTGTTACGTTCAGTGACTTTCTGTTTCCTTATTTGGTCATCTTCCTTTTCTTGTTTGGTTAATTGATTAATCCCCACCTGTCTCCATTCACCTGATTTCTCCCTCGTGTTTAAATACCCTGTCTTTTGAGTTCCTCTTGGTCCGTGATTAATATTGTTATATCTTGCATTTGTATATCGTCTTATGTTGGATGTGCCCTTATTCTCCTAAAAGTACCTTTTGTTTATAGTCTTCCTCATGCGCCTTCCTTACACACCAGCATAACCGTTAACAATTACCATTCATTTTATTTTTAACATCGTATATATAGATCCCATATTTTGTTTCTATTATACAAGAGTGTTGATGTTCAGAGGTAGGCAGATATAACAGTGCAGTTATTTTGTGACGCACATGTTCACAGTCCTCCCACAAGTGGAGAGAAAATCAAACATAACCGTCCCGCTCTGTGAAACCTACAAATCTTAACTTTTTGTGTGGACTTCAGTGCTTACTTTGGAAAAAACTTAACTTCAGAGTTTTAAATACATCTTACCTAAAACATCCTGTGACCACAGCGACCCACGAAGGCATGTTAGAAGTGTTCAGAGGAGTGCTGACGTTGTAGGCGCTTAAAAGGCTTTGATGGGTGAGGAGAGCCATCAAAACCATCTAAGTCTCGTCTCTGGATATCACGAGGGGTTGGGGTTATATTTTAGTGGTATTTTATGATGTACAGGGCTTTAAAAAAGGCTGACTGATCAAAAATGATAGTGATGTTGGCTCTGGCTGTTCTCCTTTTTCTGCTTGCTTGCTTTCTTGTCTTTTCTTATTAAATCATTTTCTTAGTGCTTTGTCTATTCGATATCTGTCACCTTAGATGTTTTTATTATGTTTTAAACAGTCTGTCTGCATTTACGAGCCCTTAGACTACTATTTGTCAACTGAAATCAAGCATAAATACTGTGATCTAAGAACTAATGCCATTTATCATTGAAGAAACATTAGATCTTTGATTTGTTTTCCCAAGGGAGATATATTATGTTTTTGCATGTGAGAACTTTGAGATGCTAAAAGTGTTAAATCGTATTTGCTCTCTTATGGTCTGGATAAGAAAGATTTGGGAGCTAGTCCTTAGGCATGGCGTACATTTTTAATGTAGTTATTTTAGATAATGATAGTCAAGAAAGCCATTCTACAGGATAAAATAGTGGTGCTTTAGAATGATTTTATTTTGAATAATGCATGATTAAAAATGAAACTTGGAATGAATCTAATTTAAATGTAAATGTGCTGCAGGAAGACTTTCATAGAGAGAACCCGGGGAGGATGAACGCAGCAGAAACTCACATCAGTGGTGTGGCACTCTCTCTCTCTTTGGTGTGTTTAAGTCCAGTATAAGTTTGTGTTTTAGTTTTATTTGATGTTTAAATGGTTTCTACATTTGAAAGAAGATTTAAAGTATACTATCAGCAAGAAAATAATACTACTATGTAAGCTACTAAACCAAGTTTATACATTTTTTAACTTTTTTTTCGCATTCATAAATATAATACAGTAAAATTCATGGTTTTTTTTAATCTATTTTTGTCACCTTCTTTACAGAACACTAGTCACCAAATTCCTAATTGTTTTAAGTTGTGTTTTGCTTGTTGATGTGACCCAAAAGTTTGTTCGTTTTTGTTTATTTTAATGCGCGAGTCATTCCGTTGAGAACATCGTAGGCAGGGTGTAATCAGACTTTTCGCCCTGTGTTTTCCTCTTACCTCCTTCACATTCATGCCACACATTCCTGTGATTCATGAAGGAGGAATGTGTTCTCCGAATCTAAAGTGATCCGTTTTGTTGTTGTTGTTTTTGTGGTTACCCAGTGTGAATTTGACTGTTTTCTTTCAGATAACATATTCAACAATTAATATAACACATCACATCTTTATTTCTCTCATATTTCGTATACATGATTTGCCTCAAAAAAAAAGTCAAACAATTTGTGTTTGCATGCATGTGGGTGAATGAACTTCCAGTGAATGGAAGTCTATGTGACAGCACTTTTAGTTTGACAACCAGAAAGTGCATCTTTTGAACAGTACTATTTTTGACCAGTACTATCTATTTTTTAATTACTTCAAATCCTATCAAACAACCTTTTTGTGAAATTCCTGAAGAGTGTGCATTCATTCCTCCAAATAAATGAAATTTGATGTTTAGTTATATAATGAAAGGAGTTTCATGCACTGTTAACTGTGACTTACTGTAAGTGTTCAAATTATGGAGCCACGATATTATTTCACAGTCTTGGTTTAATGTTTCAATTAGTGGTACTAGTAATACTATGGATTTTTTTTCTTTTTCTTGTCGCCATGAGGATACAATTTGCCACATTTCCTTGCTGTTTAGCATCCTGCAAGGCCCTGTGACATTCTTTCTGTCACATGTCTAACCATGACCCACGTCCTTGTCATCTACCTCTCTGGCACTGTGACGGATGAGGTCGGCTCTAATAACTCTGTCACATCCTATCCCTCCATCCTCCATTTCCATCCTCCTATCTGCATAGGCTTTGGTTGGGGTCGGGAGTGAAAGGCCAGGTGGGATTAAAGTATCAGCAGCTGTCTGTGGTGTCATGGGATTGGTGGACGAGAGGTCTAAATCCCCATATTGATAGACGGTGTGAGCGAGTAAACGTTCATCAGTCTCACTTCCGTTCTCCCCATCACTCCATCTGTTCCCCTGGCGATGGAGAGCAGTGACCCCTAATGCTGAACGCAACTGTCTCATCCTTTGTGCATTCTGCATCCCTCAGTCAGGGATATTAGCCAGATGAAATGAGTAATTCTTGTCAGTTTTTTTGGGAGGGTTAACGAAAAGGTAATGGGATGAATTTGTGATGGGGTGTGTCGGGTGTCCTTTGGCTCTGCTCATGAGAAATGGAATTATTTAAGATGAATTGAGTTCAGTGTCACTTGGGTTGTGGAGGGCAGTGCAAACATTGACATGCTTAATTAAAAACTGATGATCATTGTCTGATGGGGGAAAAGCTGAAATATAACCTGTCAGGTTTTTTTTTTTTTTTTTTTTTTTTTATTGATAGTAAATGGTTAACGGACAGAAATGTTGGGACGATAATGGGGTTTCAACTTGAGAACCATGGCTAATATATTGTATAGATAACTGCTTGGTTATGGTTCTAACCTTTTATTTCCACGACTTGTATGTAGAAATGATTCTGGCTGAATTACCAATTTTATCAAATAAAATAAAAACAAAATAAAATGAATTCAGTTGCAAGGTTTTGATAGCTACAAGTTAAATTTAGGCATCAAAAAATGATAATGTGCATTATTATCTATTGCGTATTTTGTCTACATTTGCCTCAAAAAAGTATTTAAACACTTATGAAGGGATAGTTCACCCACAAATTCTGTTATTAATTACACACTGTCATGTTGTTCTAGTCCCCTAAGACTATTGTTCATCCTCGGAACACAATTGAAAAACTTTTTAATTAAATCAGAGGTGTTCTGCTACTCCATTGACAGCCTAAGCAACTGACTCTTAAAAGACCCAGAAAGGTAGTAAAAACATCATGGAACTGTAGTTTTCTGAAGTGACGTGAATGAATGTGTTGAAGTATATATATATCAATGTTTTTCCATTCTGTGGACCAGTGAGGTTCAAGAATATGTTTAGAAATCTGAATGCTTTTTGTCATTGCATTAGGCAACAGAATATCAAAGCAACTGATGTTGGAACTTGTCAGAACTATAAAAATGGATATTAATTTTTAGATTCACTGAAGGTTACATTTATTAAATTTTGGGTGTTTTTAAATATTACCTCTGCCATCATTTAATGCTCACTGGGTTCATTTAAATGTTAGAGGAAATGAGCATGTGCAATTAAATATCTATCACTGGATATTATTTTTACAATAAAAACGAATTTAAATAAATTATTTAAATATCTAAAATACAATTTTGCAATAAAGAAATTACTACTTTTATTCAGTAAGGACACATTAAACTGATCAAAAGCTAAACAATAATAATAAGATTACATAAGATTTCCATTTCAATTATATAAATATCAAATATATATATATATATATATATATATATATATATATATATATATATATATATATATATATATATATATATATATATATATATATATATACTTGTATTTTTTTTTTTTTTGGGGGGGAAACAATGTGTATCCACAAAAAAAAATTAAGCAGCAACTGTTTTCAAAATTAGTAATACAATTTAGCTTTGCCATCACAAGAATAAATTACATTTTAAAATAAGAAATATAGAAAAAAACATTATTTAAAACTATAAAATTTCACAATTAAAAAATGCTATTATATATATATATATATATATATATATATATATATATATATATATATATATATATATATATATCAAATGCCTTGGTAAAGTTAAGAGACTATTTTTAATGTTTTAAAAACATAAAAAATCATACTGACCCATTTTTGAACAGTCTAGGTTTTGAACAAAATGAGGATGAGTGATGTAGAGCAGAGAGATGTCAAGACTGTGTCTTTCTCTGTATGCTCTGTATGTTTTCTTTCTTCTAAGCTTCCAAGAAAACACGTTTTGTTCTGCAGTTAGTCCATCTGGGAAATGGAAATCAACAACTGAGCCTCAGGCAAAACAACAAGATATGTACATTGAATGTATCCTGTTGTCGACGGCAGTTGCTTTTTTATGTGACTTAGCAGAAACAGTACCAGTAAAGGGATGACTTTGTGTTCTTCTAGAGATATTTGAGATGTAACCTGTGTGTCACTGATGTTCTTTTTATAGAGAAATATATTTTAAGAAGAGCATTTTGAACATGGCAAAAATGTACAATTCCTTGCTTATATGCAAAGTAGATATTTAGTATGCACACTACGCCTCATTACTGATTGTGGGGGACATAATGACAAAATCAACAGGAGATTACCCTATTAAGCAGTGTGGTTCTGCTTAATAGCCGTGCGTCTGATTTGGCCGGAGCCGTGCAGAATTGCTGGGACGTGCCCACCCGTTTCCACCCGCCGCTACATTGAGAAGTGTTTGGCATAGCAGGGTGCGGAAATCTGTTTATTTAAAATCAAATACATTATCAAAATCCACGATGATAAGAGAGCTCAGCAAACACATAGTCATTTCCCAGAGACTCACGTTTTGATAAGCATCTTATTAAAATGGAGGCCAATTTATCGTGCGTGTAATTTTTTGCAAGCGCATCTGTTACGTGTTTAATCAGACTCTGTGAATTAAAGTTTATCTATTGTCTTTAGAAATCATATCTTTGAATATGTGACTGTGTGAATGTAGGCATGTTTGTGTGCCATTGCAGGACTCCAAACGTTGACTAAAATAGTCGCAAATGTGACAAAATATAAAACAGTGTGACCGTAATCTAGTCATTTAAAGATTTTTGTGCATCCACATGCAGTTTTGCCCTACGGTTGCATGCTATAAACTAAAAAACGCAACGAACGTCATCACATCTGATTCCTGCAAAATGACTCTTTTGATCAGAGTCAGTCAAAAAGATTCATATGTTTTACTCGGTTTGAAATAATCTAATTAAATTGTGAATCAACACAACTTCAAGTTATTGTCACTGAACCCAGACAGAAATAATGTTTGTTTGTTTTTTTTGTTTTTTTTTTTTATAAAACAAAGGTTTTTAGAGTGTTTTACAAAAAAAAAATCACTCTTTCCGCTTTTTTTTTAGTCCATTTTTATTACAATCTTTAATGTTACTTGCTGGTTTTAGGCTCTCACCTCAGACGTTGAGGGTGGAAGAGAGCACTAGTCATTCACTCACCCCCACCTACAATCCCAGTCGGTACTAAGACTTGCGTTACACGTCCGACTCTCTAACCATTAGGCTTTGACTGCCCTCGCTAAGTCATTTGACTCCTAAATGTTTCATGTTTGTCTGGAGCCCTAGTAATCTTTTGTAAAAATGAGTCATTGCAAATGCTGAAATGTGTAAATGGCTCTGCTGCGAAAGTGGCGTGCTTAATTGTTTTTTTCCATCATGATCTTCTCTGGTAGGAGTGTGGATGATATTTATGTGATACGGATGGCAGCACTGTGTTGAAGGCTTGGCCATCTGTGTGGTTCTGTCTCTTCATTGCTGACGAGGCCCGTCACTCTCTCCCACGCACTGGATGTGCGAGAACGCAGTGCTGCTGTGAGCTCCCTCCACCCGCTGTCAGTCAGACGCCTTCAAGCAAGGGATAAAACAATAATAAACACTTCAGCGTGATAGGTATCACGACGTACACACGCAAAGGCTTGCACAAACTCACAACCTGCTGGCAATTACAGAGTCTCTTGTGTTTGTCTGTTTGTGAGAACACAACAGAGACGGAGAACTGAATTTTGCTTTCTGAAGAAGTAACTGAAGGTCCCCCAGAGGGCATCATATCGAAGCGTTTTCATGATGTTTGTTCTCTGTCGAGCGTGACGGTCTTTCTTTCCTGATCAGATGGGTACGTTAAAGATGATTTAGCCATGGAAACACATTAGAGGTTTAGAAATGTTGAAGCAGAGGTGAACGGTTCCGGTGGGCCTCTGATGATTGAAGAATAAAGAAAGAGTTATGAGACATAACTGTTTCTTCAGAAAACATTGATCGATGCTAAATCTCCTCTTAAGGATTAACCTTAAGCATGACCCCAAACTTTTTAACTGTGATGTATATTTCTGTATGTATTCTATACTGTTTTATTAAGCCTAATTATTCTGGCTCCAATTCATTCTGATTGGAAAAGATGGGTTTGAAACCGGTGTAAAATTACTATTTAAACATATTATTGCACCATGTTGCTATTTTGCCATTTGGGATCTTGAACAATATTAGATGCTTAGTTAGTTGGTTTATGCTTAATTCATATTAATTTCGCTGTAAATTAAACACCACACTGCTGCTGGCATTTTTGCATTAAAGCTTTAAGTAAAATTGATGTGCATTACAGTGATTTTTACCACAGTTTTAGGGGGTTTAAACACAGTAATACATTACTTCACAGTAATCCACATCCTCTTGTGGCTTATTTCTTTATTTAATAGTAAGTATTTCCTAAACCCATGAGAGTTGCCGTTGAACTGTCTGGTATGTCATGCAGGTGAAAATGCTCAATATCTCCTGAAGTGCATCGACGGAGTGCGTGTGTACTCCAAAAGAAGCCAGAAACTTAGCACTACTTTTCGCAGCAATAGCACGCAGTCATAATCACAGATTGAGAAAATGTTCTAAAGTGCTCTATGTGTGTATAAGAATCAGCTGTTGTTATGGCTGGTCTGTGTTATGTGAGCTTAGTGCCACGGCTGAGCTGAGAGGTAGAATGGGTCTCCCGCCGAGCCGACGAGTCACGCTTGCCCTTGTGACGTATTCAGACGGCTCAAGAGAAAGGGAGATGAGACGCCATCGGGCGTCAAAGCTAGAGCGCCATTGAAACCTTTCAGCTCGCTACAAAATCACGGCATGTTAGCACTTTGATCCGCAAACAGAAGAGCAGTGGTCTTGCAGCGGGCCATCGCCCTGCATTACTCTCAGCACGCTTCCTGCTCGCCCATTGAACTGATCACCCGACAAATCGAAATCAGCTCAGCGCATGGTGTGGAATCACACCGTTCCATATTACAATGCAGTTTAACCCCACAAAACCTTGTTAGTAAGCCACAAAGTCTTGCTACATCCTCTGTGATGGATAAAAATTACAAATGCAGCCTTACACCATCTAATTCCTCCAATGAGTTTCTTCACCTTGTTGCATCTGGATTGCACATACATTGCACAGATTGACATTGAAGGTGGAGGGAGGCTTATTTTGGGCACTGTCCTTAGTGAATGGCTGGCGGGACATGGCGGCACATCATGGGTGAGGGAAGCTGTCACCACCGTGAGCAATGAATCACAATTTTGTTTGTCTGTTCGGTGCGGCTCTGAACATGTCATGCTGGGCAGGTGGCTTGACGCTGTGTGCCCATACATATACAAACTCACACACATGTGGCAAAATCCCAGGAGGTTAATTGAGATCCTTTGGCAGCAGAGGTGTGTGTGAGTTATGGGCTAATCGATTTGCATCCACTGCATAGGATTATATGGCCAGAGAGGATAAAGAGGAGAGGGAGGATAGAAGGAGGAGCAGCCTTTGGATACCAACATCAAGAACAGGATACACCATCCATCAGTACAGAAACCCACAATGAGAAATAGAGCTTTTGTGTAAAACATAAATATTTGAATGTTTTCAATCTTAAACCATTTTCCTTATATATTATAATATATGAAAGAGGCACAATATTTTATCTAGCATATTGGTTAAATATTTATATTGACACTTCTAAATGTAATGGTATTGACTGATATTGGATGATTTATTTGTGTAATTTAAATGTAATAATTAAATTCATAATTGCCCAATTTGTATACTGTACTACTATTAAAATAGACATTTGAAATAATTCAAATTTGTAATATTTTGGAAGAAGTTTATTTTCTCACAAGGCTGCTTTTATTTGATAAAAAATAGTAATATGACAGTAATATAGTGAAATATGATCTTAATAGGTAGTAATTTTTCCTCCTGTGATGGTGCCACATGATCCTTCAGAAATCATTATAATATACAGATTTGTGCTTAAGAAACATTATTATTATTATTTTATTTTTATTATTTTATGAACAGAAATTGAAATTTTACGCAATGTTAGAAATGTTTTTACTGTCATATTTGATCGATTTAATGCATTCATGTTAAATAAAAGTATTAATTTCTTAAAAGTAAAAAAAAAAAAACGTTTGAGAGTAGTTTGAGAATCTATGCACTCGGTGGGAACCTGGAAATGCAAAATACTTGTTATTTTACATCACATGAAATGAGAAGTGACATATTAATAATAAGCTTTTTTGAATTAC
This sequence comes from Carassius auratus, assembly GCF_003368295.1. Lineage (NCBI taxonomy): Eukaryota > Metazoa > Chordata > Actinopteri > Cypriniformes > Cyprinidae > Carassius > Carassius auratus. Next base: position 4,780,718 of record NC_039290.1, read on the forward strand.
TTCCACTTGTCATTACCTTAATGATCTCTAGCAAGCTTAATTAACATTTTGAAGAGAGTCTTCTGTAATATTTCAGATCCATTTAACTTTTTCACCATCTGGAAGTTGGACCCAGTTCGGGCACGTTCACTGTCCCTCAGAGTCCAGCAATCATCAGTAATAAGGCTCAGATTGTACGACTACAGCCAAGGTCAGACAGGGATAATGTTTCATGGATTGTACCAATTATAGCACACGTTCCAAGGCTGGCACTTGAGCTCAACCTTGAGTAAAGCGGCGCAGTGGTTTTAACACGGGACATGTGTTCTCTGGTACACAGCTGCAGTCTCCATTCACACACATCTGTCACCGCTGCCTTCAGATGGCCAAAGTCAAACGTTTCCTTTTCGTCAGCTTGAGCTTGAGTAATTGCAGCCCCAGGAATGTGAGAGAATCTGGCCTGATCCTGGTGCGTTTATGTTTACAGACCCATGAAAACACAACTACAATTTTTTCATAAGAAAGTGTAGTTCTGCAGAGAGAGAGATATTGTGCCCTAACCACTAAACAAGAGCTCCATCAGATAAATGCTTTGATAAATAAACAATTTGTTTAGTAAAGTTTCTACAGAACTTTTTGGCACCATTAATGGCATACAGATAAAACAATGTTTTTCAGCTCACTCAAACTGGTTTGAGGTTTATCTTTGCAATTCAAATGTAATTGCCTTTTATTTAAACATATGTATTGTATACATGTGAATAATGTATGTAAAAAAAAAAGCTATATTTGATTACCAGTGTATGATGCATTTGAGAGTTAGTGTAGTGGAACTTCAATATGGACAGACACCCTCCAGATATTGACCCTGCTCTCTTAGGAATACAGCGTTTAGTAGGCTGTACACTTGGTGTATGCGCTCTTCTCTTCTGGCAGTTTTGCAATACTTTCGATGGCTGCCACCAGTTTTTTTCCTACTCAAATTATTGATGGATCATGGAATAAGTGCTCCCTCAATGTCCCCTTTTAAGTACAAAGATGCAGAAGGAAGGCCAATGTGTAATCCATTTCTGTTTTAGCTAACCCGATCAAACTATCGATTGTAGAATGCCACTTTAAAAGATTCAGCGATAGATGTGCAGCTGGGAGATGTGACAAAATCCTGCAGCATCTCGCTGTGGTTATTCTATAACCTCCAGCAACTCTCCCTGCTGTCAGATCTAAGAATATTTTTTCCCTCCATGAACTAAAAAGAATGAAAAAAAGACTGATGCAGCCTGTAAAAAGGAATCGATGATGCAATATCTCGTTTACTGTAGAAAGAGGCTATTAATGGCCCACTAATCCTCTCTGACAGCCAAATATCATTTGTTGGGTTTATATGGTTCTATGATGCTGGAAATATTTCATATTAAATGAAACACAAGTTTCAACCTTAGATTCCCCCGGAAGGAAATGTTCAAGGAAAATTCTTGTGATTATATATAGATGCAGGTTTCTTTATGGAAAGCAGCCGCCCTGATTATTATGAAGCAAAATTTGGCTAAGAAACAAGTGCCCACCTCGATCTGAATGAAATGCTCTCCTCATTCACACTGTATTTCAAATTAACATCAGCATTGATAAAAATATCTAACAGTGATTTGTGACTATGTAGATCTTTCACACACACACACACACACACACACACACACACACACACACATATATACTAATGCTCAGTGTAGTTAATAATTTGTTTTCATTATTTTGAAAGGTAATAATATTTAGTGGACCCATAATTATTTTAATAAAAGGAAATTATACACTGTTTGAAACGATGCAAAGTCCCTGTTGATTAGATTTAGATGGGGTAATTACATGCTTCTGTCCAAAGATGGCACTGTCTATCAAAATTACTAGTCATTTGGAGCTGGTGGCAAAAAATAAAAAATAACTGTTTTACTTGTAAATGGATTTTAAATATTTTGAGGGGGTCTTGTATTCACTGCAAAAAAAACAACAACAACAACAACAAAAAATTATATGCATAGAAAGGTCATAGAGCTAAGCACATACACTTCATTAAACACCATATCTTAAGATCTTTGTTTTGGAAAAAGCTTAAAGGTTAAATTTAGAAAATGTATCATTGTTATTTTCTTTAAGTGATTTTGCCACAGAATTCTTCTTTGACATTTGCAAGTTTTCTGCAGTGCAAAAAGTGATTACACACAAATGTATGTATTTATTGTAAACAATTGCCGTATAATGTCTGCACAATATAGCCTTACAGACTATATTACACTATACAACGAGTACAGTATATGCTAAGGTGAGTATTGCACAGGTAATAAATTAATTATTCAAAAGCTAAATGTTCAAATTACTATTTTTAATGACCTCGTTTGTGCATTTGTAAAAAAATAAAATAATTTAAAATAAAATAAAATAATTTAAAATAAAATAACAAAACAGTTAACATGAAACAGTTAAAACGTGCGGCATGCAAACAGAGTCGGCAGTAATTGAGTGCTAGCACGGGGGGCTGGGTTTAAACGCGCTGCTACTGTAACAGTCTCGCGTAAAACCTTCACAGAAGAGCAATGAGCGCGTGCATGACGGTCTAACGGAGAGCTGCTGATGAAAAGGCGTGATGTCAAGCCGCTGTCAGTGTCAGAGGACTGGGGGAATGTGCCGTGCACTTGGTATATGCGATTGTGAATGACCATCCTCCGGCATCGACTGATGAAGCGTTGATTTTTGCTGCATAGATCAGTTACCTGAAGCCGCGAGGCGTCTGTTCATCCATCGTCTCCTGCAAGAAATCTTCGAGGAATTGTGTGAGAATTTTTTTTCTTTTTTTTTTCTTCTTATTTTTGAAGGTGCTACCATTGAGGCTTCGGCGTTCGTTTGCATGTGGATCTATCTGTCAAAACTGAGCTGAACCCAGACATATTTTAACTGAACATTAGAAACCATCCAAAGCTTTCTTCTGGACTGCAGGTGAGTGGACAAACGTGCTTCATGAATTCATTTCAGCCCAGAGATGCTTTACGTGCGAGATGTGGTCACGAATACTAATGTGATCCGTGCGGTGTGTTAGAGGAAAGCATCGAGAAATGAGATCATGTTATCGGGATAACATTTATCATGAATCACAAAGAAGTTGTGGATTACGAGCAGTTCGGTTAGGATAATGGGGTTTAATTAGGTGGCTTTGCTTTATGTGGAAATATGTGCTGTTGATGATGCTGGCCAGTCCAAACATTGTAGCTATTCACTTTAAACAGATAAGCTATCCTCAATGTCACGTTTCAACTTTTTTTATTTAATTTGCATGCCATGAGTGGTAATGATTGTGCACATAGCTTATATTAGTTTGTTTTTCCGTTCCTCGTCTTTTCCCCCACACAATATAAGACATCACAATCGGAAATAAAATGTGAATGTTTGTAAATGATTCTCATGTCAGCGAAAAACAAAACAAAACATGCAAATGGGAATGTTGTTCTTGAATCTTCATCATATAGCTTATATGCGCTTTCACAATCCCATTAATTGTATTTTATCGGTCTAATTTACGCTCATTTAAAGTTAATAGCCTAACGTTACCTCACACTCTTCACTTGTGCGCTCCTTGCAATCTTATCTATCCTACTTGAATGATCGTCTACTGAGTCCGTTTAATGTTCTTCGAATCCCGTCATATATTCAGTTTTGTGGGACTCCATCAAAGAAAATGATACATGTTCATAATGTGAAGCTGTGGTCACAATTCAGCTCTTGTACCTCAAACTCCACTCCGTTCATCTCGACTACAGCAAATGCACTCACAAATCTTAATTTCCCCTCACACACGGCTCTGACATCGGCTCTAAAGAAAATAAATGTTTCTTTAAGTAGAAAATCGGCCAGCATTTGCATGAGAATCACTGGCATCTGCTATGAAGGACAGGGATGATATTAATCGGTCTAACACAATCAAACGGCGCTTTCAGTGAGGAAGATGAGGTGAATTCATCTCGAGCGTGACCTCTTCACATCATCGTTTTTATCTCCGTCTTGAAGCGAAACAGCGGTTTGACCTGAGACGGCGTGTCGGCAGGGTGAAAACGGTTCATTCACGAACCCAAAGATCGTATTGCTAGTGGATAAACGACTAAATTAACCCAGTTTAGATTAAAACTGTATCCACATTTCATTTAAGACAAATAAAAAATGAATCTGATAAACCCCTACTCAAGTCTTAAAACGTTTTATTTCATATGTTTCAACTGCGTTTGCAAATAACCTTTAAGTAACAACAAAAGTTAGGTTACAAGTTCATTAGTGCGCTCATAAATAGACCCTCATTGAACTCGCGTTCGGGAGGTAACCATAGCAACAGTAGGTCGCTCGAGAGCCAGGATCGGACTGTACGTCGACTAAACATAAGTACACTATGGTCAATATCGACACATTATCGATTTGCATATCACAAATATTACAAAAGTGTTTATAAGATTTTAAAGATAGGCTAGCTGACTGCTGGATAACCAAAAAAAATAAAAAAAAAAAAAAAAAAAAAAAAAAAAATAATAATATATATATATATATATATATATATATATATATTGTATAATTATTGACAAATAACCATTTAGATTTTCTCAAATAATACTTCTTTTTTTTTTGGCCTGTTTGCCCTGAAAAGTTGTCATGAGACACCTGGTAAGAGAACAATGATGGATATTACATTTCTATTATATGGCATTAGTAAAAACTTTTCTCTGTTTTATATTTAATGTAAGTAAATCATTCTTCACTCAGCTTTTGTTTTATGAAACTTTCAGCGAGACTGCATATTTGGCTGCCTGATTGTCTAATTCATTTGTAACCTCATAAAGTCATGAGATGTCTGAAATTAGCTTCATATTTAAATCAGTGGTGTTCCCCTAGTGATGTCATGCATGAGTTATGTTATTTTTTTTCCAATTTAGTATTTTTTATAATATATTTATTATAATTATAATTGGTTCATACTGCCATGAAGAACACCCCCCCCCCCCATATTGTCCATAGTGCCAATGTTTAAACATTGCTCACCAGAAAGCAATAATTGTCACTTATGTAGGTTTAACTCTCCTGTATATGACAAAGCATGATTACATTCTGTATGTTGCATTCTGCTCACTATGCGGCTTTATAGTTTGTTCCCTTTGAGGCGTTGAGAGACAGAGAAAGCTGTAGAGCATCTCTAGATCACAGGCTCTTTAATCAATAAGGTTAACTACACAAAGCTGAAAGGACAAGTCTCTACTGGGTGCACACCCATCAACTTTACCTGCTTCCTCCTTTCTCTGCAGGCTCTGTGCGGTTTGGTCAGAATCGTGAATTAAATCAAGGGCCGTCTTTTCCTTATCTCTCAGCATGATCTTCCTAAGTTGGGTTGGCTCTAGCATTTTTACATAGCTTTGCACACTATTGATTTGATTATGTCAGCCAGGTGCATAAAGCGTTTCCTGAAGGGTAATTGGAGGGTATTATGTGCTTAAAAGTGGTTTGTTCCTCTCTTTTTAGCCATTGGCTCTCAGATAGATGTATATGTCTGAGGGGAAACTGAGGTCGATTCTGAATGGGGTGGCCACAAGAGACCCATGCTGAGTGCTTATCCTCCTTGCCCCAGTTAAATGCTGTGCTCGAGTGTGTTAGTTTAGGGGCCAATTTGGATATGTGCTTGTATCTAATTGGCTCGGATTTTGAGGTCATTGAGATTACCTTATCAGTCCGTTCAGGGGAGACTCTGCAGCTGTGAAAACGGCAATGTAAAGATCCTAAAGTATATGTTATCTCATCACTCATCTCACCCATTGTCCACCAGGCATCTAGTGTTTGCAGAACAGCTCCTCTGTCTCTAGCTTTGACTGAATGTTGGGATGAGTACTTGATGGAGAGTCACAAACAAACCTCCCAGCAAACTTCGAGTAGGCCCACGATACTCTGTAGCGCCACCTATTGATGAGTACATTGCAATAACAAACCACAATATCCGAACCTTCCCAGGGTTCCAGAGTGATTAACCCACAGGCGAAGGGGCATTTGAGGTTGGTGGGTCACACATAAGGCCGTGCTTGTTTTAGTTGCATGCTGTGTCACCAGCGTGCACTACACCTCGAGAGAACCCCCTCTTCTCTTCTATCATGATGGCATATTGGTTTCTCCCGTTTAGCTTAAGAGATTTTGACAAGTCGCGATGCATGCAGGCGGAATCCTTGACCTATTTCTTAATGAGTGAACAGTACAAATGCATTCAGAGGGCTGCGTTTGCAATGCAAGCCTTTCCACCGTCCCCCCACCGCTCGTACACACAGACAGACTCTTGCACGCTTATGCCCTGCAGGATGGGCTCTTGCCGAGAGAGTTCATCTGCTTCCTTAATGCTAGTCTCATGTATTAGTTTGTGTATCCAACATTTGTTTGTTTTAGCGCATTGATCTTGAATTCTCTTTTGCCACATTGCTGCTCGACTGTTTATCTAGGTCTCTCTCTACCATCCAACTGATACAACAAAGATTGGTATCACTCTTGATCCTTATTGTTTGCTTAAAGTGTGTTTTAGTTGTACGCATATATGCATCCAAGTGTACCAAAGTGGAGCCAGATGTGGTGCCGATTACATTTATCCTGTGACACTGATGTTTGCAGATTCACTTTAGGTTGAAAATGGTGTGCACTGGCCTACCACATATGTAGCTCCCACTGCCAAGCTTCTCTGTCTGTCTTCTTACATCCTTTATCAGGATGTAAACAACCTGGTGTGATAATTTGTCTTCAGCATTGGTGGATTAGGCATGGGGTTGATACGGTGACCCGGCGTTTAGCTACACTGTAATTAGGCCTGTGTTTTCTGCTGAAGCTAATTACCCATGAACAGTTGGTGGACAGACTCTCACTTGGAAGGTGCCAGTGAGAGAATTGTGGGTGTTGACGCATTTACAGCTCCAGAGTGTGGGCAAGAGAATCGGACGAGTCAATCATGTGCAGGTGCCAGTCATTCTAAGCATGCTACCTTCATCTTCATATTCATCCTTGTGTCATTCCAAACCATTATTTTGCTGTAGAACATGAAAGGCTGTTTTAGTCTATAGGACATTATTCAGAAATATCTGCGTCTGTGTTGCACAGAACAACAAAAGTCATACAGGTTTAGATTGACATAAGGGTGAATAAATGATGACAGAATTTTCATTTTTTTTTTCATGAATTATACTTTAGAGCCAACAGCATTTTATGCCACAACAGTCCTACTGTAAAATGTGATATATTTTTTTGTTTGTTTGTTTTGCGCTGTGATCATCTGGAAAAATGAGAAGGTTACTAGTAGCTTGTTGAGACCACTTTTGCTTTTGACTATCTGAAATAGTGCTTTCATATGAGCAGCTCAAAACACAGACACAAAAATCAATTGCCTCCCATTTCTCCAATAAAAACTCAGAGCCTCCACTGCCTTTTAATGAGTGGGCCAATAATGCATGCTGTTCTGAGAGAGAACTTTTTGAGGGTAACGGGGTTTTATGGTGAGTTGTTATTATGTGAGATGCTTTGGATTGGGTATAGCTTTGGCCCTTTGGATGTTTGGGTCGTGTCTGCGCTTAGTTTTATCTGGTCTTCATGATAGAGTTTTGCCTCTTGAGACTTTGGCCAGAAAGAGAGTACTTGAGGTAGACAGAGAAAAGACTGTATGTGTGTGGAGTGGGAGAGAGAGTGATCGAGAGAGCAAGACACATGCTGCCGTGTGCCTGGTCATAATAGGCAAGAGTTCTCCAGTTAAACCCAGCACTCCCCTTCTCCTTCTCTCCCCCTGTAGCCGCCGCCAGCTTGCAGAAAACAAAAGCTTTTGTTTAGATCTCCAATCTAGCAGATGGGAGGAAGGACAGTAAATGAAAAACAGCAAAGGGAATGGAGCAAGTGGACCATGATGGGGAGCATACAAACTCGGAGGCCGGTCCTTTGGGAAGAGTAACGGTCCCTGAAAAATGCTGCCACGAAAAGTGAAACTGAAAAGTGCGGCCCTCTGCTACTTTTTCATCCCAAGCCATTGACTGAAAGCGTTAGTCAGAGCCTCCAGGCTCTCTTGGGCCCAGACTGCTTTTATTAAGATGTTAATGGAATTGCCTTCATGACACACTTCTATAGGACAGCCATTCTTCAATGCCTCAATCTGTCTTCTGCGTGGAACACATTAGCAGCTTACGCACAACAGGTTCCTCGCGCATTCGAGGTTCACTCATTGTGGTACTACTCTAAGACTCTATAATTCTTCCATGTATGTAATCCTTCCCACCACATTCATGCCATATTTCACAGCATGTGAAGACGGCCCATTTCAGCAATAACAGTAATAATGTATGAACTATGGTGCTTCTGTTTGTTTGCTTGTCAGTGAATTGTAGGCTGATTGTATGGTAACATCAAATAAGTATGCTAAACCTTTAAAATGCTAATGCTGATTCTCTACACAGCATCTAAAAGGAGGCACAGTATGCTTACGCAAGCCTTTTGTGCCTTCCACAAACCGCTAATGATTTCCCTTCCTTAAGCACAACCCCTCATGTTGTGTTTGCTAAACCCATACTTCAGATTCCACCACAGACAGGCAAAGTTATTACTTTCCTCTTTTATAGAACATATATATAATGAAAGTGGTGTCCAAACCAATTAGTTTATTTGTATGGATAAAATAAAATGCTGAAATATTTGTTGTGTCCCTCAGAAAAAAAGAAAGGCCATGGGCAGGTAGACAAATGTTATACAAGGTTCATATGCACACTGCCCCCTGTTGACTGGAGGTTGTAGTCCTTTTTTTTTTTTAAGTGTTGCATTGATGTGGTTTCTAATTCTCTTTTTCTTTTCTGCTTGATTCGAGAGCAGTGCACATTCAAATATCTCCTTTTCCGGTCTCTCGGTGGTGCACTGGTGGGAATAATTCCTTTGTTGTGGGAATATAATTGCTTTTAACCTCCTTTTACCTGTCTGGGATTTTTGGCTTATGCACGTACGCTGACGTGTACCCACCTGCATCCATGCTGTCTGCTTTGTTACAATTCTCAAGTCAGCCATGGCCTTATCAGGAGAGATAGCTCCTCTTTCCTGTCAGGAGACAGACGCCTTAACACATCCTCTCCGCCTCAGCTGGGAAAAGAGCTCCGATAAGCCTCCCAAATTCATTCCTGGGCCTGATAGCAAACAGGGCTCCTCAGAAAAGAGAGAGAGAGAGACAGACGCAGGAGAGAAGGGAACTCTAGAAGATAAACACTTTCCACAGCACACAGAAAAACAAACTGAAAGTGATGATGAAAGTTGATGAAACTCTCAACTTCCAAAGTTAAAAATATGACACATGCCAGCTTTGTGTACCCATGATCATAGCTGGTTTGTGCAAGCACATTGATAGAAGGCCCAGCTCGTGCCAGGAATATTGGACACGCTCCTTTGAAAACAAGAAGTATCCATACTTAGAATGAGAACAGAGGGTCATACCGAAGGAGCGACTCAGAGTGGGAAAAGTATTCTGGACTGAGAAGTTTTCCCTTATGCTCAGCATTCTGTTTGAAATCTTTTCTTTGGCTTGGGTGGCACTAGCAGCCACAGTGATTGAAAGGTTCCTTGAGTTCTTGTTAGTTATTTCAAATGTGTATTTCATAAAGAGAAGGCCCACTTGTAAAACACTGCAGATTTCCACAGATTTGGAGCACCCATCATGCCCAGCGTTTCAATTGTTCCTCAACTTTTACAGGTTTTCTTTCTGAGGAATACTGACTTCAGCAGTTAGCTATCTTGTTGTTTGATGGCGTGTCCTTCAAAGGGGATAGTCACAATAAAACTGGAAAATATAGAGTCATTTCAAAACATCGAGGTCATTGGGTGCACTAGCGATTGATTAGACCACAAATCTGACCTTTGGGGGAGGCGTGATTGTTTGAGCATGTACAAATCTGTCCGGAATCATGATAACAATGAACAATAACTGGTTTCCTTTCTCAGCTTGTCAGCTCTCCTATCAAACGAATCAGTTGTTTGTGTGTTGTTCGTAAAACATCTTGTAGCATGGTTTCTAACAGTTTCTGTATCTTTTTTTTTTGGCATGCCAATGTACAACAGAGATGTCATAGCGTGATTCTTGCTGTCAAACTTCAACAACATTTCCCTTCAGCATTCCATATTTGAGGTTGAAAAGGCAGCACAATTATGCACGTAAGCGTTCGTCTTTTGAATTACACCACAGGAAATAAATAATCAAATGTTGACATCATGTATAATTCACAGATCAACAGCAATGTAGGTCAACCACACTTCTTTTCTTGAGGATTTAAGGGGAGCGACTGTCGAATTAGGGTATCTAAGACAATTATCCCAACTGTGACAGCACGCAGTGTCTTAACAGAAGACGGAAGATCCCTGTGTTGTTCGCCGAGATGTTGATTAAATATGACTGCACTGAATCTACTGCCTGCCGATGGGGGTTTGGGAGGGATGGGGAAAGAGAGAGGGAGGGATAATGGAAGGGGGGTTTGGGCATGTTCTCTGCTGTGAATGAATAGTGGCTCAAGTCTGCATCAGTAGCAGTTTAGGATTATGGGTTAATGCTTTTTAATGCCTGCCACACAAGAAGGGAAAGCGTGGAATCTGTGACACTCTGTCACTGTGATGTAATGGTGTCAGCTGGGTGTTTACTCAGCCCGGTGCTCTTGAGTCCAGCTTTTCTGGATGGTTCATATCAGGACTTCTGGAAGCTCGGCAGATCACAGGTTATCTAGCTGTTGGCCATTTTTGGGGCCTTTCCTTAACTTTAAAGTCAGCATGAACCAAAATGGACACTATTTACTTTCTTAATACACCTTCCTGATCTTAGTGTCCACTAATTGGTGAATGTTATTCCAAGGAAATTTGCTCTGTTTCTGAAATTACACTGAAAAAATTAAATTAAATTATAATATATTGTTCTGGTATTACATGATGGCATATTGGTACCTGTATATTTTAGAACTTATTACGTGATATATATATTATGTACCAAGCAACATAATAAGTCAATACTCGTACAGATACGAAGCATGGTCTCTGTACAAAAACAAGCAAAAACATAAAACCTTCAGGTTAACACACAACTCTAAAATAATGCAATGAACATGACATGAATAGAACATAAAACCCCATTAAGTACATACTAATAACAAAAATGAGGAGAGACAAAGTCATTTATATAGAGTATAATATAATGAATGTTAATGTCCATTTTTTTTTCATAAAATTATATGGTACTGCATATTTTGCACTTCAAAAACACAGATTTTACAGTACAATTGTGTGATGATAAACCATTAGCAGTTTTTCACTCCACATGATAATCTACTTGGTATATTACTGTTAACCATAAACAGGTTTTTACTTCATTTTTCTGTATGAATTCCTGATAGATAAACAATTCCCGATAAAAATCTAATCCTGATTTTTTTTTTTTTTTTTGTAATCTTGTTTCATTGTATTGTATAATATGTCATCTTGTATGCATCAGTGAAGGATAATGGGTTGAGGGCAATTTTTATGTTGATTTTGTGGCTGCTAGGATGTACTTGGGTGGTTGCTATGACATCAAATGCTTGGGGGTTCTGGGTGGTTGCTAAGGTGTTGCTGAGATGTTTTGGGCAGATGCCAGGATTGGCACCAAATATTAGTACTAATCAAACTTCTTCCATTCATTTCAGTTATATGCATTCAAATGTATATCATGCTGATGTTAATTCAAATTCAGTTCACATTTATGAATTACATTACACTTTTACCAGGGCGCACAACCCTGATGGTCATCTTGTAAGAAAACAAATGTTCTAAAATCATGTAGATAAAATATCCTGATGAATTCTGAAAACATACAACTTTGCAGAAATGTTATCAATACCACAAGCGCTTTAGAGGCTTTTAGATTGAATTGTATAGTGAGTTTTTGTCAGTAACCCGAGGCATCTTAATAAATCCAAAATGTAGTTTCTAACCTTCAACTGAGTTGAAGACGGCGCTTGTTGCCATGGGCAAGAGTTCAGAGGTGAACTGAGCTCAACCACCCACCTCATATGTTCATTGCATTGGTCCCACATCAACTTTTTTGGAAATACTCCAGTTATGTAACGTACTCGAAAAAGGCAGAGCTGCTGTTCCTGGAGGCGATAAATATTTCATTATCACTGCCTGTCATTATTATGCATCAGAACGAATCTGTCAACTAACGGCTTTGTTGAAGAATTTTGTCGAAAGCAAGCATGCTGCAAAACAGTACTCAATTAAAAATGAATGCACTTTATAATGTTTTGTTTGTTTACTCATTTAGTTTCAGACTGACAATTAAAAGCTTGTAGCAGCTTGTTTCCATCCCTCCTAAACACTGTCCCTCCTCCGTTCCTCTGTTCCCCCTTTGTTTGCTAAGTGGGGTGGAGGAAAGAAGTCTTTCTGGCTGCAAGCAAGCATATGTGTGCTTGCGTACCTGATGTTGGGTGGAGTTTTGTGCGTGTTTGTTGGTGCTGCAGTGTCAATATAACCATGCCTTCTTCTGTCAAGCTTTATCTGGGTTGTTGCATCATCTACTGATGTTTGCAGGACTTTGGCAGATGCCCAACATGTCTGCATTAATGACCAGAAACACACACACCTATCCTCCTTAGAATGAAACGCAGGTCTCTGATTGTCTTTCCACTGATGTTGGATCAGTAAAACAAAGCCCAAGGTGTCTAAGTGTGTGGCCATGACTGGGTTCTTCTTGTGAATTTGTGCTTCTGTCTAGCCGGCTGGCCTCAGGCTTTCTACACCGAGTCAATATGCTTCAAAACATGCGGCTACTCTGCTATGCTCGCTCACAGAACAAAAGATCTTCACCTAGATAAGATCCTTGCAGAAACACCTCAGGTTACGGCATAAATTGTCCCAGTACCTCCATCCGACAACCTCATCAGTATATCGTGACCTGCTACTGTATCAGCCTCAATCTTCTTGATGTTCTAGCGGTGGTTATAGGGACTCTACTAGTGATCATGTTTGTGTCCATCATCGCTGTTGCACACTTTGATGAGTGGATGAATTAAATGAATGTAGAGATCATGGTAAGCTTGGCGGTGATGTCCGATATACTGCGAGTCACAGCCTATCATTCCCCTGCATCTTCAACATGTCGCTCCACATTAAAATCCTTCTCTGAGGCTGTCTTGTCTTCCTACATGTGACAATGACATTCTTTTTTCATCAGCTAAAAGTACTGATTGTGGATTGTGGATGTGGATTTCTTTTCATGGCTCACCAGAAAGATTTATATTTTTTTCTAGAAATATTTACATATATATATATATAAAATAAGAAAAAAGCTTGAGAACCAACATCAGCATATTAGAATGATTTCTGATGGATCATGTGATACTAAAGACTGAAGTAATGATTCTGAAAATTAAGCTTCGCCATCACATGCTTAAATGACATTTTAAAATATATTAAAAAATAAATGTTCATGTTTTAATGTTTTTGTAAAATTTCACAGTATTACTATTTTTACTGTATTTTTTATTCAAATGAATGAGATTTGGTGAGCATGTTTTTTTCAAAAACATTAAAATATTAAAACATTAGTTATTCTCTCTGCTTTTTTTGACGCTTTCAAGACTCATTTTCATCACAACCCAATCTGCGTTACTCTTGTATGTATCATTATTTTGTATATTAAAACTCAGAACTGATAACTATAAGGCAGCTGGTCTGGTTTCTTCAAGAATGAGCTGTCTTCACTATTGCATCATTTAGCATGTCACCTAATCCCAAATTACTCCAGGGGAAATGTCCCTGTAATAAATTCATGATGTGGTTTATAGTAACGGCATGTGAAAGTTATGCAAACAAATTAATTAGCCCTGGTCTCATAGTGTTAAATGATGGTTACAGTTGCTGGGTTCTACTTACCTTTTATGTTCTTAAAAATTAATGGCGACTCTGACAGTACGGAGTGTACAATATTTACAGTATCTTTGGCAGCACAGAATATAAGTTGAATCGGGAAACGAGAAAGAAAGAATGTGAAAAAGACCTCTTTGATTGTTCCTCGCGAAAGTGAGTCAGACGGGAAGAGGAAGGGAGCACAAAGGAAATGGGCATTATATTAGTAGCGGTCAGGGGAAGTTTGATGGACGGGGCACGGCATTGGCGTGACCGTTCTCACAGGACGGAAGAAGTGGCTTACTGTTTCACATGCCGGTCACAGAGGATGACTGGAACACTGCCATGTTAAGGTCAGGCAAGATAAGTCACCCTCTCTGGAGAGACGCCTAATCAGAGACTCAAGTATATTCTTGCACTAAAAGTCATTTCCGATTCTCCACCCAAATTATTTCTGTCAACACCTGGAATAAAAAAAAGCAAGGATCAGCAATTTTTTGCTTCCTTCCCTCCCTCTCTGATAAATGTACTTTGATTTTAGCAATCACATCCTTGGTTTTTGAAAGCATTGCTCAAGCTCTGACATTGGCCTGTTTTGTTTCGCCTGATGTAGCTTCAATCACGTACCTTTTAACCTTCACCCTTTACTGCACTTCAAAAGCTAGCTTCCATGGGTGAATATCCTGCTCTGTTTCTGTGTTTGATAATGACCAAGTCAGTGAAAGTCAGTGAGCCTCTTGTCTCCATAAAGTAGCTTGTTGATTCCTGGTTGGATGTGTTAGCTGTCCACTGACTCACACAGCCTGCAACAGTATAGGTCTCGAGGAAGAAGTCCATTCAGAATCTCCATTGAGAATTCCAATTGAAAATGAGTTGCGAATGCCCTTTGTGTTCCAATTTGAATTTTAATTGAATTTAAATTGAGGTATCAAACATTTAAGTCGAATTATCGAATTATCAAATTATCGAATATCGAATTCAAAGAAATTGCTGTTACTGTTAACTTTTAACAAGATAGATAGATAGATAGATAGATAGATAGATAGATAGATAGATAGATAGATAGATAGATATGGATGTATGGATGAACAGAGAGAGATGGATGGATGCTAGATATCTGGTTTTAGAGAGATATGGATGGATATATAGATGGATGGAAAGAGGGAGGATGATGGATGGATGGATGGATGGATGGATGGATAGCTTTTGTGGACCAGGGTGAAAGAACACTAATTCCCCAGAATGCATTGCCATTCAGTAATATTTTCCAATTCATCTTCAACTTCAGCTGGGTAAATCAGTCCACAGTATCTCTGTTTGAAGTTGGCATGATTGGCAGGGATGGCACATCATAAATCATTACATATTTGGAAAGGTTTCTGGTCCCATTTAGTGTCAGATCTTTCTCTATTTCTATCTCTTTCTGTGTTTCTCTCTTTCTCTTTTTTTCCCTCTTATTTCCTCAAATAGCTTTGGGTTCAGCCGCTCCCTCTTGCCCAGCTGAAACAGATGCTAATTTGAATCATCATTCACACACAGATTAGTCTTTGATCAAACTTAATGCCCAAGGAGCGTCTGTTACATTTGAAAGGAGGAAAAAAAACACCCTTTCATCTGTTCCGAATCTACTCTGCGAGGGAAAGAGTCAGATGCGCAGATGAGCGAAAGAAGCATTTTAGATGGTTGTAGCCATTCAGGTTTGAGACCATGACCAATGCAGTTTGTACAGAAATGGTGCCTGAACTGCTTAAAAACAGCATGACCCTGAAACTCACACCTCAGTGTTAATCCCAAAGGATCTGTGTGTGTTGCATATGGTCTATTTAGTCAGTAGTATAATTATTTTACTATTCTGTTCACATGTGGGGCTTGGTCTAGTAAGTCCCTGCTCTGAATTTCAATTCCTGCTCTTCTGATCTATGCCTGCATATGAGCATTTGATTCTGTCAGAATATATGTGTCATTAACATATGTTAATTGATATATGGCTATGGTGGGGTTATTCTTATAAAGCAAAATATCAACATTTTACCCAAGAAAACACAAGTGGTTCCTTACCATGTAAATGTGTTGTTCATTGTTGCCGGGGCATTGCCACAGTTGCTAGGTGGCTGCTAATAGGTTTATTACAATTACATTTTTGTCTCTGTTTGTATTTCAGTTTGGGTTTCAGTTTTATTTGTTTTGTTTTCACTGAGATTATTATTTTTTATTATTATTAGTTTTACATTTTTCAGATTATCCTAGTTTACTGATTTAAATGATTGCTTAACATTTTAGGTTTAGTACAAAAGCATTCATGTAGTTGTTCAAAGAGTGAAGCATTGCACTTGCAGCACCATGGTCATGGGACTGATTTTTCAGGGAATGCATGAACTGATGCTGTAGAATTCCCCAACCCCCTACCACGTCACCCACCCCTCTGTTCAAGACGCATATGTAGAAAGAAGCACAAGAAGAGAAGAATTGCTAATAAAAGATGAGAGAGAGAGTGGATGAGATGGTAGCTAGCAACTCCTTTTGGGCACTTAGCGTGATGGGCAATGCCTTTGAAACCAAGGGCATGAAATCAAAGTCCCATGGCTTTAGCCTTTTAGCATCTCTCTCTGCTCTTTTCAGGGCATCAGTACTGGCTTCCTCTCTTCCATTGTTCAGGGATGTTGCCTATTCATGTTTCATCTGGTGCATTTGTTATAAAGCCTGCTCTCTCACACCTGGCCTGGTGTGCTAGATTCATGTCTCAGTGGAAAAAAGTGCTTTGGTCTTAGTATCGTGACACAAAATTCTTCATCCGTTGTTGTAGGTCAGTGTGACATTCACTACTCTCCGCAGCTCCTCTGCAGCTCGATTTTTCACATTTGTGTAGAATGGGATATCAGCACGGTTCTCTGCTGCCCTCGGTGAGCGCCACAAAGAACAGCCGAGAGGATTGATCGGTATTTTTCTTCAAATGTAATGTTAGTCTTTTTGGGATTTAGTGGCCTATAAAAGTCGCAGTCTAAATATTAAATGTTAATTTGTCCTGAAACTCTATGACATTGAATGGGTCTTGCTGGAAGTCAAGGCAAAAGGAAGTGATCTCGTCAAAGATTAAGGGTCACATGATGCCAGAGCTCACAAGGTGTTTGGCCTACAGGAAGCAGGCCTCTTATTTTCCACTTCGCACTCCTTCCTCTGGGCGTTGAACTCTGAGCGGTCTGGAGAACAGTGACTCAGCATGGCTAGATACCATGGTTGTCAGGGTTCAGGATGAATAAATTGGCAGTTCCAAGCGCTCAAAATATTTCTGACCTTTTCCCTTTCTCTCAGGCCAGAAGATGGACATGCTCCTCGTGCTGTTGGCAGCAGGCCACTTCTTGCCTCACCAGTTATGAAGCTGTCAAGTACTAGAAATTGATTTGGCTATTCAATAATAACTTTTTATGACACCTCTGTCATACATAAGGGCAGATGTCATGCCTATTTACCAGGTCTGTTTTTTATATTAAATATTTTAACTTTATTAAAGTATTTATTGAGGAGTAATAATAATAATAATAATAATAATTCTAATAAAATAATATAATCTGTTAAGGTTGTTTTATTCTACATGGAGTGGGTCGCCTCATGGGGGCTGCCATTTTTAGATCACATGACTAGCGAAATGGCACTATTGACTAGCACATCATCAATTTACGCATATGTACTGTATATGTAACCTCTTTGCATTTGAAATGAATAACAAGTAGTTTAAAATTGTATCAGTGTATATTATATAAATGTGGGCAGACATGCTAATGACCTTGACACCATGTCATTTCCAAATGATATGTTTTTGAAGCTTAGTTGCTATTAAGAGTTTCAGTGGACTGAAATCCCATTGTCTATGATATGTGATAACCCGTCTCTATTAATATAACAATAGCCGTTAAATGCTACGAGTAAGAACTATATATGATCTGAAAGTCGCTCAGGCACTTTCCTTCCAATCCGCTCGCTTTTGACCTACTTCTGTCGCCATGTGGTATTCAACCAATCCACTAATTGCGTTCATTTATTCATACACATGTGAAGTTTGGCTGTCCCAGTCATCTGCATGAATTCATTCGGAGCAGCAGCATATCTGTCTCTGCAGCCAACCTTAAAGTGATCACGTCAGGCAGGGCTTCACGGTGTACATCCTCGAAAAGGATGTCTGTCTGAAGGGCAAGAGGAAAGGGAGATATATTTAGAGAGATAAAG